>NW_006399780.1:19807433-19810400 GCF_000299155.1 Elephantulus edwardii
GCTGTTGTGCATAGGGTCACTATGAGTCAGAAACGACTCAACGGCACATAACAACAACAGCAACAACAATGTGCTCTTGAGTATCAGGAAGTGTTAGGACGGCACAGGATAGAACAGGGTTCAGAGCTTTTGTTCATATAAGTTGTACTCAACAGCACCTAACAACAACCTCCTAGACCAAATCTGTCTTTGATTTTTTTTCTCATCATGAACTTTCCACCACTTTATGCATTAGTTATCAATTCAGCCATCATTTAAATAAATAAACCTTTGGATAAGGTCAGAGTAGCAACAGGTATCAATTCCTATACTGTGTTGGTCTCTAGGATGCTTTAGTTATAAAATGTATTTTCCCCCCCTCTGCTTAGCTCTTATCAACAGTTTTCTCCTTTTCAAACTGATTTCAATCTTTAACCCTGGTGCCCTCAAGTTTCTATTGTAAAATGAATGTTTTTTCCTAATCTACAACAACAGTAGTTATGTTCCATATTTGGGAGAAATAAAGTAATTTCTGTGTTTTGTGCTTCAGATGAGGTACATTGGTTGAGAGTCAGGTAATTTTCCTGAACCAGTGTTTTATCTCTCACCTTACTACCCTCGAATACTTGACCATCACATTTATTTCCTTTTTTTTTTTTAGCCAAAGTTTATAAGTCATATTGATTTTTTATTTATTCATATTCATTTTGTCTTATAACATTAACTATAATTTATTAATGGAGTTAATGAATTTTAATGTCTTATCAATACCTTCTGTATATTGCTTTTCCTTTTATCCAGTTTATCTGTTTGTTAAATTTTAATCCCCATTTTCACCTTTCCCTTTCCTGGTAACCATCCCAGGAATGATTCTGCCTGTGTAAAATAAGCCTTTCCTTAGCTTTTTTTTTTGTTTTGTAACTTCAATACAGTCATGGTTTTACTCTTTATAAAAATCAAGTCTCGGGGAGCTCTGGTGGCCTAGTGGCAAGGAGCTGCAACTACAATCCCAGAGGTGCACAGTTCGAATCTACCAGATGCTCTGCCGGGGAAGGAGGGACAATCTCCTCCTGTACCAGTCAGATCTGATTTGACGGTACACGCACACAAAAATAATTAAAAAAAAAAAATCAAGTCTCCCAGTAAAAACAAAGCATTCACCAAACCAATCTTTAAATTCCATCACTAGAAATGAAAATGTAATATACATACCAATTTCATTTAAATTCTCAGAACATTTTTCACTATAAAATTTAGTTACTGGAATGACTGAATAATTGCTCAGAGAAGCCTTCCTTCCTAAACTGTGATACGATTTGGTAGTCAATATTCTTGTTTTCCAGTAAAAAGGATATTTCAAGAGCAGAAAACACTGGGCTGCATGATATTTCATCGATCAAGAGAACGTTTCTGAGCAGCTTCTGAGCAAACATTTCTTAACAAGTTGATAACGGATCTGGGGTCTTCACTCCTCATAATGACACTGCCAGACACAATCATGTTAGCTCCTCCCTCTGCACACTTGTGGATAGTATCGGGACCTACTCCACCATCGACTTCTATATCCAACGACGGGAACTGGGTCCTCAACCAGTGAACCTTTGGCATCATGTCTTCCATGAATTTCTGCCCTCCAAACCCAGGTTCCACTGTCATAACCAAGGCCATATCTATCTGATTAGCCCATGGTGCTAAATACTCAACAGTCGTTCCTGGTTTGGTGGCAAGACCAACCTTCATCCCATTCTCCCGAATGTCTTTTATCAAAGCCCCTGGGTTCTCAGTAGCCTCCAGGTGAAGGGTATACTGGTTGGCCCCTGCAATAGCCATTGGCTTCATCCACTGTTCAGGCCTGGACACCATCATGTGCATCCACCGGCAAGATCTAGGAGTCGCTCCGATTGGCCACGCAGTTTTCTTCTTAGCTTTTTTTTTTTTAAATTTTTTTTTAAATTTTATTATTTTTTTGTGTGTGTGCCGTCAAATCAGATCTGACTGGTACAGGAGGAGCTTGTCCCTCCTTCCTCGGCAGAGCATTTGGTGGATTTGAACCGTGTGCCTCTGGGATTGCAGTGCAGCTTCTTGCCATTAGGCCACCAGAGCTCCCCTTCTTCTTAGCTTTTTATAATAGTAATCTTATACCATAATAGGGAGCTCTGGTGGTCTAGTGATAAGAATCTTCGCTGCAGTTCCGAAGGCACATGGTTGGAATCTACCATCTGCTCTGCTCCTGTGCAGTTTACTGCCTCTGAAAACTCACTATAGGGTCAACTGTTAGTTGGTTCTGACTCAGCAGCACATAACAATAATTTCCTCTGGGTTCATCCATGTTATACAGTGTTTCACAAATTCTTTATTATTCTTTACTCTGCATAATGCCCTATTGGATGAATGTACCATAGTTTCTTTAACAGTTTGTCTTTTGATGGGCATTTGGAATGTTTCCTTCTCTTTGCTATTGTAAATAATTCTGTAATAAACATGGGTGTACATTTATCAGTTTGTGTCTTAGCTCTGTCATTTTTATTAAGAATCACCTTTATTCATGGCTCTTTTTGTTTTATCCCTTTGTGAAATCAGCATCATCTGATTCTTTTTTTTTTTTTTAATTTTATTTTATTAGTGTGTGTGTGTGTGTGTGTGTAATGTCAAATCTGATCTGACAGGTACAGGAGAAAATTGCCCCTCTTTCTCCAGCAGAGCATCTGGTGCATTCAAACCACATGCCTCTGAGATTGCAGTGCAGCTTCTTACCACTAAGCCTCCAGAGCTCCCTCACACTCATTCTCATACATTATATTTTATAAAACTAATCAACATTGGACTATGCTCATCATTACTCCAACTTTTCAGGGCCCTGCCAGATCTTTCCCATTTCCTTTACCCGCTTCCTCCACCCACCAAATTGTGCAACCCTGTGATTCTTCCCATCCAACCTCACTGCTCTGCTCCCACTCCTTCTCCCCTCACCTTGGGCTCCCAATCTTG
>NW_006399780.1:19810500-19923305 GCF_000299155.1 Elephantulus edwardii
TGATTCTTTTTTTTTTTTTTAATTTTATTTTATTATTTTGTGTGTGTGTACCATCAAATCAGATCTGACTGGTACAGGAGAAAATTGTCCCTCTTTCTCCGGCAGAGTATCTGATGGATTCGAACCATGTACCTTTGGGATTGCAGTACAGCTTCTTGCCACTAGGCCACCAGAGTTCCCCTCATCTCCTGATTCTTAAATTACTATCTCAATTATGAAAAGAATTGAGGGGATCTTGAACTCTCCCTTATATCTCTCCTAAACAAAAGCGTTTATCCGTTATAGAATATAACAAGTACTCCTTAGAAAAGAGCAAATTTGGCGAGCTCTGGTGGCTTAGTGGTAAGAAGCTGTACAGCAATCCCAGAGGTGCGCAGTTCGAATCCACCAGATGCTCTGCTGAGAAGGAGGGACAATCTCCTCCTGTACCAATCAGATCCAATTTGATGGTACACACACACACACACACACAAATAATAATTAAAAAAAAGGATAGGTTCCTAACAAAATTATTTTAATTTCCTCCCCTCAACATTTTCTTTCCTGGTTTATTTGGACTTCTGGAATCTGATCAAAGCATATACTCCTGTTTTCATCTCACTTCTACAAGTTGAAGAGTAAAATAAAAATGGTCAAGATGAAAGAACCACTTATCAAAATTTGCTCTGATTATGGAAATTTCTAAGTGCTAAAAAGTTCCTTTCATTTAGGACTTTAGAATGGATCTCATTTCTTGAATTTAAGTAACCTAGGCCTAGCTGTCACGTTTGTTTGTCTTATCTAGGTGTCCTTCAAGTTTCTAAGGAAAAAAACCCTCTCCCTCATTTCATAGTGTTTAATAATGCTCCCAGCATGCAGTTTTGGACTCAGTTCCCTCTTTTATGTTGTTTCTGGTTATTCTTCCTTTTTCAGTTCTGAATGAAGAGGGCTCTTGGAAGTTTATTGTTCTCTATTAGTAATTATGGAATCTGAAAGATTAATTATCTCCCTCCCCCTTTACCTTTTTTCTCAAGGCTGAATTACTGTCAAAGTCTAGATCCTTAAAGCCTTCCTCATAAGTTTAATTTTACTTCATCCTTTCCAGATAAGGAGCCCTGTTAGCACAATGTTTAAGCACTCAATTGAAAGGTCAGTGACTCGAACACACACTATTCTGTAGCAGAAAAGACCTGGTAATCTGCTTTTGTGAAGTTTGTTGTTATGTGCTGTCAAATTGCCTGCGACCCATAGCGACCTGATGTACAGCAGCTCTGAACCCTGCACTATCCTGAGCCAGTCTCATTAACTCTGAAACACCTACCCCTATTACTCCAGATACTGTATTAGTCTCATCTGCGGTCTTCCTCTCCTGCACTGTCCCTCCACCTTTCTGAACATGATGTTCTTCTCCAGTGACTGGTCCTTCCTGGCCCCATGCCCAAAGTATGTGAAATGAAGCTACAAAATCCTTGCCTCTAAGGAGAAACTTGGTTTCACCCTTTCCAAGACAGACTTATTTGTTTTTTTGGTGGTCTGTGGTGTGTTCAAGACTCTTCTCCGGCACCACTTCTTCTATCATCCTTAGTCATTGTGCAACTCTCGGATGCATAGCAAGTAATTGAAAAGACCATGGCCTGGATTAGGTGTACCAGACTGACGTCGTTGCTTTTCAGTACTCTGGAGAGGTCCCTTACAGCAGATTTTCCCAATGCAATTCATCTTTTGATTTCCTGGTGCCACGAGTGTTGATTGTGAAGATTACAGTCTAGGAAATACTTCTACTCTGTCACACATTGGATCACTCTGACTCAGAATTGACCCCACAACGTGTGATACCAGTTCTCACTGGGTTCACTTTCTGAGTGTATTCCCAATGCTTTACTGACTAGACTTCTATCCTTCCCTCTTAATAACATTTCTATCTGCAAACAGTGACCAAATCCCAAATTCTAAGCCTTATTCAAAGAGTACACAGGATATATGTATATATGGAGGAAGAAATTATGTGGAATATATTGCTGACCCTTAAAGGTTGTTGCTCCATGGCCTTTGGTTTCTGAATCATCTTAATGGGACTTTTGTTAAATTCTTCTTGCACTAACAGTAGAGGTACTTGGCCTAAATGCCCCCTCCCCCTGCTTTAGGCAAAGGTATCAATTACATTAATCCCCCAAAGCACTCCCATCTCATTCTTGGCAGTCCCCTGTGCCCCTCTCCCAGCTGCGTCCTTGCTGGTGCCTGGCCCTTCCATTTCGTTAGGAGAAGCAATCTTGCTCCTGCATTGTGGAGATATATTTCTCAGCTAGGGCGCAAGCAGTGCCAGCGCTGCCCCCGGTGAGGTCCCTGGCAGCCATAAAAATTTTTATTGTGATTATGTTGGTGTCGGGGTGTCCATCTGGGTTATTGCACACCTAGTTTAATTGATTGAAGTTTAATTTATTGACACTTCAAATTAAATGATCAGAATAAACTGAGCTGTTACTCTGGCCAGCTTGTTTTAATGGTTGATTGCTGGAAGCAGACCTCTGCTTGAACTAAAACCCCCAAAGAGCAATTGACGCTGCTTCTAACTCTCCCCATGTCTTGCCCTCCAAGAAGACCTCGTTATAGATTTCCGACGTATTTATATATGTTTTTTCCCTCTGCTTCATAGTGGTGGGAAAGAGTTGGTCCCTGGCAAGGTATAAATTATATCAAAGGTCTAGGGGAGTTGTCACATGGTCAGAAGCATAGAGGGGGCCTCAATGTGAAAAAAGCCAGACCCTTGAGAAGTCAGGTCTTCCCTGGGAGGAAAAGGATGAATACATTTATCCACATATTTGAGGGAGCCTAGTGACTTTATGGCAGGTTTAGGATCTTTTTCACCTGGATACTTGCTACTGTTTTTTAATTTGCCAGCATGACTTGATTAGAGTCAGGATATTGACAAGAAACCTAGTTGTGAAATGAAGAACTAGGGGAGGCAAAAGATGGAACAAGAGTAAAGATAATCATTTACCTAACCACTCATGCTGGAGGAATTAGAAAAGGGAGGCTGACTGCTTTTGTAGAGGGGTTGGGAGGTTCAGTCCAAGCACGGCAGAAGATGCTAGCCCTGGCAAGGGCTCTCTTTACTTCTGCCCTGCTTTTCTCATTTCTGGGCAGATTAGGTTTTGTGTTTTGTTGGTGTTTTTTTTTCCCAAGTGAAATTGATTAGAGGGAGCCCTCCTGGCTTAATGGTAAGAAAGTATTTATTCATAAAGGAATAAATGAGAAAACTAGCACAGCCAGCAGGGGGAGCAAAGGTTAGCACCACACTCCTCTAGTTTTCAATGGCTGAATGGTGGTTATGAGATGGAGAGAGACAACATGGCCCCTCATTCTTCAGGAATGCCTTCTCAGGCCTTTTAAAATTCAGGAAGTCTGTCTGTTGAAGAATTTGTTGTCTGTCTGTTGAAGAATTTGTTGTCTAGGGATTACACAGTCTCTCATTTATTTTTTATTTATTTATATGGGAGCCCTGGCTTAATGGTAAGAAAGTGTGCTGTCAGTGCAAAGGTATGCAGTTTGAATTCACCAGCTTCTCCAAGGGAGAAAGATGGGCACCCTCTTTCTGTGAGATTAACTGCCTCTGAAAACCTGTTTGAGGGTCAGCTATGAGTTGGTTCTAACTGGATGGTACACACCTCCTGTCCCAAGATTTTTTAGACATCTCCCTAAACCACCAAATCTCTTTCAGAAATTCTTCCTGCTGTGTACTGAAGTCATATATGCTACAATTGAAGCCTGGGTCTGTTTGACTTTTATTATTTCCTCAATCAAAGTAGATCTCCTCATTCATAGCCTACTGACTTTGATAGCTATCTACCAGTTATCTTCCATTTCTTTATTCCCCCCGCCCCCAGTTTGGTAGTCAAAGAACATGTTTAATTAAAAAATAATGAAACATTAAAAAAAAAGAAACTTCCATTCGCTCTGTGGAACACCATAGAAAGTAAATTTAATACTTTACAGTGACTTAAGACATTTACTCAATCTTCCATTTCTTTTTGACTGGCTTGATTTTTAGAGAACTGGATGGAACTAAGGAGAGGATAGCAGTTCTCCCTGAGGGGTTGATTTAGGGAGTAGATAGACCAAAAGGTGAGCACAGAGGCTGTCCATTCAGTGTTTCAGAGACTGACTTACTTTTCAGGAGCAAGTATTAGGAGAGGCATAGATCTGGACCACAGATGCATTAGAGATGGATACAGCTTCATTTGAGTTTTCCCTTTGCTGAGTAATAAGCAGGTGTTTGCTCCTCGATTACCAAACTGGGAACTACAGAACTTCACGTGTTTCTGTAGACCTCAGGGTATGGGTACAGTTTGATTTGTACTTATGCTTTTTCCTCCCAGCAGCAGTGCTGCTTTGCTTTGTCTTATTTCTACTAATTACTTGCCCTTTCATGACAGCTGAAGAATGAGAGACTGTGTAATCCCTAGACAACAAATTCTTCAACAGACAGACTTCCTGAATTTTAACAGGCCTGAGAAGGCATTCCTTAAGAATGAGGGGCCATGTTGTCTCTCTCCATCTCATAACCACCATTCAGCCATTGAAAACTAGAGGAGTGTGGTGCTAACCTTTGCTCCCCCTGCTGGCTGTGCTAGTTTTCTCATTTATTCATTTATGAAGGCTGCATACATATTTATTGGAGTCATTACTGTGTACCAGGCAAAGGAGAGGGGGTGGGGTTCTTGTAATAGAGTCAGTCATTTTCCTCTTTTTTTCTCCCTTTCCCTATTGTCTTTATTTATTATCCTTCATGGTCTTCAGAAGGATTCAGATTTAATTCTAAACCTAGGCCTTTTAACTCAAAAAAATCTAAAAAAATTGTAAATGTGTATTTGGGGAGGGAAAGAGATCTATAGATTTCATCAGCTTGTTAAAGGGATCTTCTGCAATACAAAAAAGGAATTAATCTTGCAATCCCAGAAGTGCACGGTTCAAATCCACCAGATGCTCTGCTGAAGAAGGAGGAACAGTCGCCTCCGGTACCAGTCAGATCTAATTTGACGGTACACGCATAAAAAAAAGGAATTAATCTTAACCAATATTTAGGTCACACCTTTTATTTCTCCAATAAGGAAACTGAGTCCCAGAGAAAATAGTACTTCAACTAATGGTTGAATGAGACTATAACTCAAGTATCTTAAGAGTTCAGAGACATTTTTTCTTATAAGTAATGTTAGGATTTTTGGTGACTCTTTTCCATATTTTGTACCTATGTAAGGTAGGAAGAATCTTTCTAGGTGGTTCTTCTTGCCATCAGTTTTTCCTAAGACCTGTGTTCATGGGAAGATCACTGTTTGGTGTCATGTCAGCTGACAAACTGTGACTGACTCTGGGGGAATGGGAATCCCAGAACACTTGATTGTACGTATATGAAACCTATATTTGACCAGAAGAACAGAACAAGGAAACACTGCATGGTTCAAAATCGGAAAGAGAGTATGCCAGGGATGCATCCTATATCCATGCCTTTTTAATCTATATGCAGAACAGATTAGCAGAGAAGATGGGCTCTATGAAGAAGAATGTGGCATCAGGATTGTAGGAAGACTCAACAACAACAACAACCTATATTATACAGATGACACAGCCCTGCTTGCTGAAACTGAGGATGACGTGAGACATTTGCTGCAGAGGGTCAAGGATTGTAGTCTTCAATATGGATTGAAGCTCAACATTAAGAAGACAAAGATTCTCACCACTGGGCCAGTTGGGAGCATCATGATGGTGAAGAGATTGAGATTGTTAACAGTTTCAGTTTACTTGGCTCCACAGTCAGAACTCATGGTACTAGCAGCCAGGAAATCAAAAGATGAATTACATTGGGGAAAATCTGCTGTGAGGGATTGTTCCAGAGTGCTGAAGAACAGTGATGTCAGTCTAGGGACTAAGCTTTGTTTGTTTGAACCAGACCATGGTCTGTGCAATTACTTCCAATGCATCAGAAAGTTGGACAATGGGATGATAGAAAGAAAATTTATGCCTCTCAGTTATGGTGCTGGAGAAGAGTGTTGAATGGACTGGTAAAAGAACAAACAGGTTCGTCCTAGAGAGAGTGAAACCTGGCTGCTCCTTGGAGGCAAGGATTCTGAAGCTCTGTCTGATATACTTTGGGCATGTTGCAAGGAGAGGCCCGTCCTTGGGGAGTGACATCATGCTTGGGAGGGTAGAGGGACAGCATAAGAGAGGAAGACCCTCGATGAGATGAATTGACTCAGTGACTGGGATAATGGGGGTAGATGTATCAGAGATGATGATGTTGGCACAGGATAGAGAAGGGTTCAGAGCTTTTGTACATAGGGTCACTGTGAATTGCCAGCGACTCAACAGCACTTAACAACAGCTGAGTTAGTGATAACTGTGACTCCTACTCTTTCCTTGGTTATACTTACTGAATCTAAACAGATTCTTGGGGGTGGTATGTGAAAACTGCTCTTTGCTTTCAAAAACTTGAGCTTATTCTTTTCTTTTTGGCTGAAGTCTCTAAACTTGTGGCTGACAAATTGGAGCACTCAACCCCAGAGAGAGCTCTTTATTTTAAAGAAATTGACACGGAGTCAGGGTGTGAAGTACCTGCTTAGCCACATGGGACTGGAAGAGATATCTAGGAATTTCTCCTTGGAGAGGGTGAGGCACAGGATAGGACAGGGTTTTAATCTTTTGTTCATAGGGTTGCTGTGAGTCATAGTGGACTTGAGGACATCTTACAACAACAATAGAGCATCTTTAACTTGTCTTGGTTTTGCTTTATAAATAGATTTGAGTAAAGAGCATCTTCTTATTGTTTCTAATTGATCAAGGCCTGTTGTTAGGGTACTTACTGCTTCTTGTATGGCCGTAAGGATTTCTTTAGAAGCACAGAATGAAGAACTCAACTAGATGCTTTTTTTTGGCTGTGTGAATAGCATCCTTAACTCCACAGTCATCTTGTCTCTTCCCAACCCTACCAAACGAACAAATAAGTAATTAGTTATAGCCCTCATAAACCTTCTCAGTCAGTTTTAGTCACTATTCCACTAGTCTTACTCTGGTGGCATCTTACCCCATAGTGTTCTCTTAACTGTACATATTTATGAACAGACTTTCTTCAGTGTTTTTCAGAGTCTTCCTCTATTAACCTGCCGTATAAGGTGTACAAAATAGCTTTTTTCCAGAGCTACCTGTTAAATAGTTTTGCTGAGGAAGCTGCAGGTCAACTACAAGGCCCACAGGGGGCAGCACGAGGAATGATTCGTCCTCTCTAGTTCTGCAGGTGCTGGAGGAGGGAGTGTACTCAGAGATAGTGATGTTTTTCATTAGACTTCAGAATCCCCTGATTGAGATCAAAGACTCATATTCTCCAGACTTGTTTATGCAGTGCTGTTTTCACTTTCTTAAGAGAGTATTTTAGTTTTTTGACAGTCAAAACATGTGAAAGCTACTAGAGCCACCCATTCTTCCATAAACCAAACTACCTGCATATCATTTCCAGGTACAATTAGCATTTGAGGTGAAGTTCTGTTATACACTCAGGCTGTGGCTCTGTGAAAGTCAGTGCATCACAGAACTTTGTCTCGAAAGCTTTCTAGCAGCTTACTCGTTTGGAGTGTAGTAGGGAGGGAAGAAAAGACTTTTTAAATCCTTTGAATATGACCCTAAACTTGTAGGGTCTTTGTCACTAATAATCGTTTAATGTGTTATAAGTCAAGCCTAGTCCATTGTTCAGAAGGTCATTTCTCAATTGCTGGAAGTTATTTATAAATAAAATTGTCCTTTGTAAAAACTTAAAATCAAATTTCATTAACAGTAATGGCTTTTAGGGCCTTGAACTGGCTGATTTTATGACATGAAATTCCTGGTTGTCCCTATTCCTGAGATGTAAGGGACACAGGCAGTGGCGACATCAGCTGCAGTCAGGAGGTGGCAGGAGAAGAAAAGGAGAAGCTGCTGGCTACAGCTCTTGCAGAGTGGAGTGGTAACTCTGTGCTTACACTCACCTGAATTCTCAGCTTTATCTCTGTGATCATTCATTTGCAAGTTTGAAAAGACCAGCCTTTTCCGGAGTGCCGCTTTAGCCCTTTCATGGCTGTGATAAGTCAAATTTGATTTTTCTCCTTGCCTGCCTTTGTTAGTCTTTTAGTCTTTCCAGGGAGAGCCAGTGTTTCTAATCTTGGGATTTCTTTGACAGTGTATTGCAGGCAGACAGTGAAACCAACCAGGAATACAAACCATGAATCTGTTTCTCTTTGCCAGCACGGCTGTCTTAGTCACATACACACTGTTGGCTGTAAGAACATTGCCTGATTTCCAGTTGGCCATGAGGATTGTTTTTTTAAATTTGAGACCTCATTCCTTCTAGGGATGCCAGACTCTAGCTAAAAGAACTAATTACAGCGAGCCCTGGTGCCCTAGTGGGAAGAAGCTGCACTGCAATCCCAGAGGTGAGCCATTCAAATCTCCCAGAACCTCTGCTGGAGAAGGAGGGACAGTAACCTCCTGTACCAGTCAGATCAAATTTGATGGTACACACAAAAAATAATAAAAATAAAATTAAAAAAAGGAAACAGTTACAATTATGATGGATCAATCCCATTTTAAATCATTGGACAGCTCTGTAAGGTTCTTATAAATGTAGGTACAGACAACCAACCAGAGGATTCAAGGGATAAAAGATTTCCTTCCCTATGAACTGCTTTTATTCTTTTTAGGAAATTAAATCCCATTACTTCCCCCATTTGATGAGTTAAGGCCAACTTACTGCAGAACTGAATTTCCCTTTAAAGGAATTATCTTTCTCCAGGGAATTAAGAGTTAGGAAGGTTATTTCTGTGACCTCTTAGGCTCTGGAAGACTTCCCTCTGCTACTCAGAGTTTTTTGGCTTGAGAGAAGAGTTCATTAAGCCTAGTTAATTACCGAGAGTAATGCTTGTAGGGTATACATCTCTGATGAGTATTTATCAGAGGAGAAACATGTTGATAGTAATACCACCCAAAATGACCACACTAGAAAATCCCGTGTATATATGGAAGTTTAATTATAAGATCATTCAGATGCTTATTGCATCAAGAAGATTTTACTATATTCTCACACTTTATATAGGTATTGAGAGTTTAGTATATACCAAACATTACTGTAGACACTTGAGGAAAACCACAAAAATTGCTTCTCTCAAATTGAAGTGAGGACGCTTTTATTTTCTATAACCTTGTCAAAAGAGTGGGTTCTCTTCACTTCATTCTTCACACTCTCTGAGCTAGGATTAATTCTTTATAAGATTACAAACCTGGAGTCTATGGAAAAGTTTGCTTTTTCAGAGGCTTCAGTTACTGTGACTGGGGCGGTGATGCTTTTCTCCTCACCCTTGAGTCTTTTGAGATGTACTTGGAGAATGTGTTTGGCCCCTGTGTAGACTGTGGGTGTCTCAAGTAAAACTAGAGGAGAGAAGGAGCACCAGCAGCCCTGTTTCATAGTAGAGCAATCTCAGTGGTGAGTAATGCTGATTAGAAAGGAAGGTGAGGCTGGGAGCTCCTTCCATACATCTACTACTGTCTCTTCTTTCTTCTTTCCTCTGCTACTTATCTTGTTCCTTAAAAGTTACAGAGCATCAGAACACCACAACTTCTGCAAAATTAGATCCTTGCAGTTGAAGAAGGGCATTATTTGAATATAACTATCAAGGCTGAAACTGCAATTCCTTCACAAGAGCTAGTGCCCTCAAAGCATTATTCTTGGTAGATAAAAGAAAATCTTCTTTTGCACCCTGTCTCCAAATCCCGAAGTATTTCTCTGATAGAGTCTCTTTGCACTGTTTGCTAACTGTACCAACATTCACTTTGTTTTGTTTTGGGGGTTATTTTTAATTTTTTTTTATTGTTGCACATTTTCTTCCCCTTACTTCCTCCACCCCCACCCCACCCCACAAGGTACCCCTTGTTCCAAATTGTTGTCCTGTGTATAATGTCTAACCGTGTATTCCTTTCAGACAGTTGTTCTCATCTGTTCTAATGCAGTATTCATTATCTATTCACTCTTTTCCCATTTCCCCGCCCCCATATCTGTCCTATTTTATAATAGTGGTGTTATGCAGTATTTGTCCACTTGTGACTAAGGTATTTCACCCAGCATAATGTCTTCCATGATTCCCCATGTTGTGTAGTGTTTTATGAGTTCACTATTTTTCAATGCCGAGTAATAGTCCATTGTGTGAATGTACTATAGTTTTTCTAGCCATTCATTTGTTGATAGACACTTGGCTTGCTTCCGTCTCTTTGCTATTGTGAATAATGCAGTAATAAACATGGGTGTGCCAGCATTCACTTTGGTGAATCCAACATTCACTTTGATGGATTTTATTTATTTTTTTTCCTAAGAAGTTAAGTGGTAGTGGTTAGGAGTATAGTGGAGGAGTTGGGATTATAGGACAGACATTGGAAGATGAGTCTCACTGAACTGCATTAGAAGCAGGGGGGTTTGTATATATACGCTTGTCTCTGCTCAGTATGTATAAGTGTTAAGTGTTTTAGAGGAGGCTTGCTTTAAGCCTCTGCATTGCTGCTGCATTGGAACTGCAGAAACTTCCAAGTATACAAATGGCCTTGTGCAGTGCCTCTTAATCCAGTCACATTCTCTGTCCCTGGGAGGGAGAGTAATTTGGAAAATAACTATAGCATAATACTTGGAGATAATAGTATGACCCACCTTGATTAAGCCTCTTAGAATCTGGCTCAGATAAATGATTTCTCTGATGCTTGTTTTGGAAGCCTTTGTTCAGCACCCTGACACCCCAATAACTTCTCTCACCACTTAATCATTCTCAGTAGGAAATGTATAAATCTAACCTGTTTGGGGTAGAGGATATACAGAATCTTCACTGTGTGCCTTTGTAAGCCTCAGTGAAACCCTAGGGGAACGTGTCTGGTTTTCCAGTGCTGATGGGAGCTGTTAGGACTGAAGGTGTGTTCATATCTCTTCAGGAACCCTCCTTGTATACTGTCAAAGCCATCCTGATTCTGGACAATGATGGAGATCGACTTTTTGCCAAGGTGAGTATTCCTTTCAGGTTAATTTGGGAGCAGAACAAAGACATGTTCCAAGATTTGAAGGTTAAAACTGACCTTGTTAATTCCTATTCCTTGATAATTATAATTTTTAACAAGTCTTCATCTTACTTTGGCCATTTCAGATAAAATCTGAGTTGTTGCTTCCCTCCTTGCTGTCTTTAGACCTTAGTCTCCTTTACTACCTGTATACAAGCAGGGAAAAAGCTTGAGAGTCTTAGTTCTTGAACACAGCAGTGTCTAGACATGAGAAATGAGCTTTTCATACCCATCACTCCTGTTGCCTTCCCTCCTGCTTATCACCCTGCCTGGATTTTTCCAGGAGACTCTAGCCAGTGTAAGGTTCCAGGCCTGAGTCTGTAGTCACATCAAACTTACCTTTTCCTGACTTCTCAGAGTGATGTCTCTAACTTTAGGCCTACTGGAAAAAAAGGAGAAAGGACACCCCTTTCCTTTCCCTCAGAATGCTCCCCCTCCTGTAGAAATTTCTTCTGTCCCTGGTGTATTAACTCTGGGCGAGCATAGCATAAATCAATCAGCAGGTAGAGATTAGTTTAGAATTCACCAGCTGTTCCTCCCTGTAATTGGATGTAACTATGCAGGACACCTTTTGAAACAGTTATCCAGTTACTAAATGCCAGACCTGTCATAGGTCTTCAGCTGACTGCGACAGATTAGCCCCTAAAGAGCAGAGCGATTTAGCAGCCTGCATCTCCTCCCCCTTGCCAGGGAGAGGTTGAGAGTGGGCTCAGTAACACACTAAATTGCCTCTTACTTCTTTTAGTTTGTGGAAAAGAAAGGTAAGATAAGTGAGCACAGGGCAGTTTTGCAGGCTCTTCCCATTCCTCAGCTTCATGCAGTGACTGAAATTCTGCACTCCTGATGCCTATGTGTTCACTGGCACTACTCCCTGACTCAGGGTAGCACCTTGGAAGCACTTGTCAGGGAATGGTCTCAGAACTCTGCCAGAATGCAGAGCAGCAGAGCCTCATTGTCAGGCTCACAGGTCTCTTTACCCTCACATAGTCTTAGGAATGTTAAGTGAGCAACCTTTACTTTAAAAAAAAAAAATTAGATTACTCACTGTCAGTTCCCTGTGTCTGTGGTCGATCCTTCTGTGTGTTCATGTTTATCCTTTGCCCCATTCCTTGACAGATAGAAATCCAAGATCCCAAAACAAAATACATGATTAATCATTCTGAGATTTCAGCTCTAAAGACTCAACTCCATCTCCTTTCCCTTTGACCAGTACTATGATGACACGTATCCAACTGTCAAGGAACAAAAGGCTTTTGAGAAGAACATTTTCAACAAGACCCATCGGACGGACAGTAGGTCATTTTCCTTTCACTGACTCCCTGTGTTCAGGGAACCATGGTGGGAAAGAAGATAGTGAACAAGATTATGAAGAAAGGATAAAATGACTCTGCCTCCTTTTTTCTTTCCCTCCTCCCCTCATATAATAAACTCTTCAGAAATGTAATGGGGAGGTGAGTGTACCTCACGCGGGAATACCGTGCTGGAAGGTTGGCTGTTAGCTACCTGTCTAGTCCCTGGATTTATGAGCCTCACTTGACAAATTTAACTGCAGCTCTGCTTATTGTACCGCATCCATTAGGGCAGGTAAATGGAAGTCTGTAAAGGTGACCGCTCTGCATTTTCACCTCCGAAAGATGACTAGTATCCTGTCTCATACACAAGGAGGGAAATAAGGGGTAGCGGAGGGAGTAGAGGAGAAGATACATTTAGATACTTAAAAGTTCTATTTATCTTTTGCTCCCTCTGGAAAACAAAAAAACAGGTCAGTTTAGGACTTTGCAGGTCATTATGAACTGTGCTACCCTAACCCCAAATGGATAGATACCAAGTTCATAGTAACTCTCTCTGTCTTAACACCTTATCTCAGGCCACCTACTGTTTCCACTCTTTTTCTCAGGTGAAATTGCCCTTTTGGAAGGCCTGACAGTGGTATACAAAAGTAGTATTGATCTGTATTTCTATGTGATCGGCAGCTCCTATGAAAATGAGGTAAGCATTCTTATCCACTCTGATTCTACTGCCTAAACCACAGACACTGACGCCCCAGAAATGCCTTGTCCCTCTGACTGCTGTCTTTGGAAGTTGCCAGAGATATCTGCCGGGTCTACAAATATGGTTCAGCAAATGAACAAACCTGGAAAGGAAGTTTTCCCACATTTATCTTTTATTTGTTATTATTAGGTGCCATTGAGTTGGCTCTGACACACAGCATCTCTGTACAACAGAATGCAACTCTGCCTGATTCCATGCTAACCTTACGATCTCTGTTGTAACTTAAGTCCAGTGTTGCAGTTATGTACCGTTCTATCTCATTGAAGGTCTTCCTCTCCAGTGACTCTAAATATTCCAAACGTGGTATCTTTTTCCAAGTACTGACCCCTCATATAACTTGCCAAGGTATGTGAGATGAAATCTAACCATCTTTACCTCTGAGGAGCACTCTGGTTGCAGTTTCCTCATATTATGACTGCAGCCTCCAATATGGATTGAGGCTCAATGTCAAGAAGACAAAGATTCTCACCACTGGGCCAATTGGCAGCATCAGGATGGATGGTGAAGAGATTGAGATTTTTCACAGCTTTAGTTTGCTTGGCTCCACAGTCAACACTTTTGGCACCAGTAGCCAGGAAATTAAAAGACATATTTCCTACTGCAATCTCAAAGGTACATGGTTCAAATCCACCAGATGGTCTGCCGGAGAAGGAGGGATCATTTCCTCCTGTACCAGTCAGATTTGATTTGAGGGTACATGCACAAAAAATAATAAAATAAAATTTTTTTTTTAAAAAGACGTATTTCCATGGGAAAGTCTGCTGTTAGGGACCTCTCCAAAGTACTGAAGAGCAGTGGTGTCTCTCTGGAGACTAAGGTGCATCTGATACAGGCCGTGGTCTTTGCTATCACTTGTTATGCATCAGAGAGTTGGGCAATGACTAAGGAGCATAGAAGGAGAATTGATGCTTTTGAGCTGTGGTGCTGGAGAAGAGTATTGAAGGTACCACGGACTGCTAGGAAAACAAACAGATTCATCCTGGAATGGGTCAAACCGAACGGCTCCTTGGAGGCAAGGATTCTGAGGCTCCATCTAACATACTTTAGACATGTTGTATGGAGGGACTGGTCCTTGGAGAGGGACATCGTGCTTGGCAGGGTGGAGGGACAACGCAGGAGGGGAAGGCCCTCGATGAGGTAGATTGATTCAGTGACTGGGGTAATCTGGATGGGTGTATCAGAGGCGGTGCGATTGACACAGGACAGAGCAGAGTTTAGGACTGTTGTACATAGATTCGCTACGAGTCGCAAGCGACTCGATGGCGCATAACAGCAACAACAACAATCATATAAGTAGCACTATATGTCTTTTAATGCATGCTGACATATAATAATAGCTATGTCCCTCTCTGGATAGTGTTTTTTATAAAAATGGGTTTCTGAGATGTGGTCAAGATTGGGGAGATCTTACCATAAAAAATCACAACTAAGCATGCTTCAACCACTTAGCCAATACTCTTCGTTATGTTTAGCCATACATTTTACTTTGTTTTTAGCCATACATTTTAAATTATTCACTTGGAAAGGCTGTGGATATAGTTGTCTTTACCTTCTTCCTGTACTCACTGAAAGCTGTTTACTTTAGAGAGCAGTTTCTGGGAGGATTGTTGTTGTTGGATGCCGAGTTGAGTTTATCTTACAGCAACCCTGTGAACTGACTTTAACCCTGTCCTGTCCTGTGCCATCCTCATCATCTCTGACACACTTGAGCCTGTTGCTGTAGTCACTGTGTCTATCCATCTCGTTGAGGATTTTATTCTCTTTCACTGACCTTTCAGGCATAGTAATCTTTTGCTTAGTCTTTCAAGCATGATGTCCCCTTCCAAGGAAAAGTTTCTCCTAGCAGCATGCCCAAAGTATGAGAGATGAACTTTGCCATCTTTGGTGGCTTAGTTTTAAGGAGTTGCACTGCCAACCCAAAGGCACAAGGTTTGAATCCACCAACAGCTCTGCAGGAAAAAGATGGACAGTCTTCTCACGTGCAGTTTACTGCCTCTGAAAATCTGCTGGAGGATCAGCTATGAGTTGAGTTCTGACTCAGTAGTACATAACAACAACAAACTTTGGCTAATAGAGACCCCATGTGTATCAGAGTACAGTTGGGCTCTGAAAGAGTAGATAAGTAGTAAAAATAACATTCCTGCCTCATTTAAAGAGAAAGTTTAAAAGAACTAACTTTTAAGAATTTTTTTTATTGCTATAAGATCATGATAAGTATATTTTTTTTTAATTTTTAATTATTTTTTTTTAATTATTTTGTGTGCATGTACCTTCAAATCAGATCTGACTGGTACAGGAGGATATTGCGCCTCCTTCTCCGGCAGAGCATCTGGTGGATTCGAACCGTGTTCCTCTGGGATTGCAGTGCAGCTTCTTGCCACTAGGCCACCAGAGCTCCCCAATAAGTATATTTTTTTATACCTTGCAACACTTCTATGCATTATATCATTAGTACCCTTGTTTTACACATGAGGGAGATAAATTAAGAACTATATCATATTATTTATATTTGACCGTTATCAACCTGTAAAAGTGATTTCTTTCATGTAATTCGATCTAATAACTTTCCTGTAGTCACGACTTGAATCCAGATCTCTCTGACTCCAAAGCCCATGATCTTCCACTCACTCTGCTGCCTTATGACTTCATCTGTATCTTGGCTGATGTATTTTTCTACCTATAACATTAAGTAGGGAGTGTTGTTGGTGGCCTAGTGGTAAGAAACTGCTGCGATCCTGAAGGAACATGGTTCCAACCCACCTACTGCTCCCTGGGTGAAGAATGAGCAGTCTTCTCCTGTGCAGTTAACTGTCTGAACACCCTCTGAAGGGTCGCTATGGATTGGTTCTGACTCAACGGCACAAAACAACAACAATAATGACATTAGTTAACACAGTTGGTAAACCATGTAGAGAAATGTGACATGAAAAGTCTTGAACATTCTGGCAGCAGAGACTTGCATTTTGGTGTTATGTAGCAGAATGAATTTTTTGTGAGAAATTGCACTTGCCTGCTCCTCCTCCACCTTATGCTTGTGGTTTTTTGGTGAGTGCTTATGCTTTTTGATGCTTCAAAAATTGAAGAATTTTGCTTCTAGATAGTTTCTTTCAGATCCTTGAACTTTTTATCCTTCTATCTCCCAACAGCTGATGCTCATGACTGTTCTGAACTGCCTCTTTGACTCACTGAGCCAGATGCTGAGGTGAGCAGACCATTTCTTGATGTCGGTTTATAAGATAATGTAATATAGGGATTTATGGAAGATCAGCAGAGGCTCCAGGGAGTTGATTTAGTTTAAGAAGTTGAGCTTATTACCTCAGTTATTCATGACGTCAGGAAGGACTAGATGGAAAGCTTTTCCTTCCCATGGAATAATTTCCTACTGTGGTGATTACCAGTGGTCAGGAAAACAAAAGACGAATTACATTAGGAAAATCTGCTGTCAGGGACCTCTCCAGAGTACTGAAGAGCAATGATGTCATTCAGAAGACCAGGGTGCACCTGATCCAGGCCATAGACTTTGCAGTTACTTGGTATGCATCAGAAGATTGGACAGTGATTAAGGATAATAGAAGAATTGATGCCTTTGCGTGTGGTACTGGAGAAGAGTATTGAACATACCATAAACTGCCAAGAGGCATAAACAAGTCTGTCATGGAACTGGTGAAACCAAGTTTCTTCTTGGAGGCAAGGATTTTGAAGCTTCGTCTCACTAGAGGCAAGGATTTTGAAGCTCCGTCTCACATACTTTGGGCATGTTGCCAAGAGGGACATCTTGCTTGGAAGGCTGGAGGGACAGCACAGGAGAGGAAAACCTTTGATGAGATGATACAGTAACTTGAGTAATGGTGGTAGGTGTGTTGCAGACAGTGAGATTAGCTCAGGATAGTTAGGGTTCAGAGCTATTGTACATGGGGTTGCTATAAGTTGCAGTCACTCCTATGCCTACTTTTTATATTCCCTAGTGGCCTTGACAGAGTTCTAAGAAAACCTTCTGGGTGCTCTCTCTGGAGCCTCATTCTTTACATTGTTGTTAAGTGCCATTCAGTTGACTACAACTCATAACATCCAACCCTGTGAACAACGTATCTCTACCTTGCCCAGCAGGATGTCCTTCTCCTGGACTGGTCCCTCCTGGCAGTAACATGCACAGTTGTCTTCATCCAAGACAGACCTACATGTTCTTCTAGCAGTTCATGGGATATTCTTCTCTAGCACCACAATTCAAAGGCATTGCCTCTTCTTTGGTCTTCTTTATTCACTGTTAAACTTCCAGGGTTTTTTTGGTTTTTTTTCTTTACATTAGAGTTTGGGGAAAGGCAAGCATAGGAAAAATGCCCAGGTGGAATACCAGGTCTCTGGAAATGGAGGCAAAACAGCCACATTTTCACTTCCAGCCTTTCCGTTTTTCCTTCTGTTGAACAAGAGCTGCTTCTTCCCTTCAGCCTCTCACCAGCCCTTTTATCTTCATGTATATGGGCAATAGAAGAAATATAAGATACTTTTCTTGAAAAAAATCCAAGGCTCTGTACTTAATTTCCCCAGTAGTTCCCAAGTGAACCCAGTACAGACAGCCATCCGGAGCAAAGCAGCAGGCGCTCTCAGCCTCACAAAATCAGCAGGGGGAATGGCTCAGGTTTCCTCAGGAAGGGGTTGATTTATTTCTTAGCCAGGTGAATGAATAGACTTCGTTTTGGGTGATCTAGTGAAGCATTCAAGCTGACAGATGTGACTGGCCAAATGTACCAACCACCAGATCTGTGGCTGGTGAATGAAGGCCCTGACTGTTCTTGGATCCCTAGTTTGGCTTCTTTTAAAGGGCCTAGCAAAACTGGTAAAGGGTGAACAGAGAGAGACTTAGGCGGTTTATCAGTGCTTGATGTAAAGAGTTTCCCTTAAGCCCTCTCCTACCTCTGATCACCTCCAGATTAAGTTTAGCTTCATGTATTTTTCTTCCTTCCCACTAATGTCACTGTTTATGAGTAGTTTCAGGTACAGCAGTGTGACAGGTAGGAAAGAAATGATAGGTCTAGGTAATCAATTTCTGAAGAGTCACTTCCTTGATCCTTACTGAACAAATAAGAATAGGGAGGAATTTAGAGTGGGTGTGGTTCTTCACCTTATTTGCTTTTTGTCTGTGTAGTTGGTGGAAATATTTGTTGATTTATCTTGGGACCCCCAGCTCAATAGAGGTCTGTGATATCTTTTACAAACAAGCTGGATTTTTTTTCCTTCTCTTTGGGCAATCAGGAAAAATGTAGAAAAGCGAGCTCTGCTGGAGAATATGGAAGGCCTTTTCTTGGCTGTGGATGAAATCGTGGATGGAGGGTGAGTTCTGTGCCCTGACCAGGCCTCTCTGGGGCTGAGGTAAGGTGGTGGGGTAACTGCCTCTATCCTAACTCAAATGAGCTAATGGTCATATTCGTTAGTAAGTTGATCTTTCAGGACAGTATGAATAGTGGTCTCTTCTTTTGTCTTTGTAGGGTGATCCTAGAGAGTGATCCTCAGCAAGTAGTACACCGGGTGGCATTAAGGGTAAGTATGAGTATGTTCCTTAAATCTCTCTGTCTACTCACAGATACTCTCCAGGACCAGACTTCCCAAATGCTTCCTTAACTTAAATGCCCTTAAGGGTCAAAGCTTGTACAAAAAACAAAGCTTTTTTCCCTTTCAAACTATTATTATCTTGAAGAAGGAAAGTAGAAGTAACTTATTTCTGCACCTTAAACCTTAGTACAGTCTTTGCACAAATTGGATATTTAATGCATATTTATTGAATCAAATAAAGTAACTTCCTGAAGGAACTTAAAGGGGGCTGGCTTACTTCTCTAAGTTTGTTGTTGGTCTGTTTTGTATTATTCCTGTCCCTGGAGGGAGATTGTCTTTCTAATCTCTTAAAAGTTTTATGTAATTAGTGATAGCACTTCTCAATCATAGAGTCCCATTTGATAGATCTCTAGTCCTTTTCAGTACTAATAATGTCAGGAAGAAGTCTCTGAGAGGGCCAGGGAAAGCTCTAAATCTACTAGGAAGATGATGGTGGCTGAAGAGGGAGCTCACCCAGAAATTATGGGGGTATAGAGAGTAAAGCAGATCTCCCCACTCACAGAATGTCCCAGCTCTGACCTCCACAGAGTGAAGGCTGACAGTGCAGGGTAATGGGAAATCTTCTTCCTTAACTGCCTTGGGCTCCATTTGCATAGTTTAATCTTCTCCTCTAACATATGTCTCTATGTGGCAAGAGAGAGGGTTCACCACCACCACCACTAACCCCCCTTTCTCTTCTCAGGCTGCTGTTGCAGCAGTTTATTTCTTCAAATTAACATGCTGTCGTTACCCATCAGCCCTTGCAGGATCCATTAAACTACCCTTGGCTCCCGCTCATCCTTTCCCTAACCATATTGATATTCAGAGAAGGTCTTCTCTGATGAGGGAATCAGGCCCCCACCCCTAAATTGAGGGAGTTGAGGATCAGATAACTTGCTGATTACTTGGAATGTAATATATCTTTTAAGGCCTCTTGCCTTATCTTGCCTCAGAAACAGAGGGATAGATGAAATGACTTATGTTTTTTGCTCACAGAGCCTTAGGCCAAATGAAATTTTGACTGTGTTATGATGACACACTTTCAGAAAGGACTGAGAAAAATTTAGGGCCCCTGCATTTTGTGTCAGTTTAAAAGACCACTTCTTCCTTCTCTACCACCAAATAAATAGACCTTAATTCTAAGCTTTCTCCCATGATGAATTCCTGTCTCTCTCTGCCATAGGGTGAAGATGTTCCCCTTACGGAGCAAACTGTGTCTCAGGTATGACTTACTCTCCTCTTCCTCTCCAGATAGATTGGGTCACTAAAGAGCCTAGAACAAAATTTCACCCCAACTTGTCAAATCAGAATGGCACTGGAGACTGAAGACACATTTTCCTAGGCTCCCTCCTCAGAGAACTGGGGCATATACAGTCATATGCTTTCTACCTCCTATCCCTCAACCCCTATCCCAGTTTCCTGTGAGCAGTGATTGTCAGCCTTGCTCTGTACCCTTCAAACACTCCCTGCCTGCTGCTTCATTCAGTGATTTATTCCCCAGCAGAGGCTTGCCTTAAGCAGATGGTCTGTGTGCACACACACTAGCACTCTCTCCCTTATTATTCAAATGAGGGCCAAGCTGGAAATGCATATTCCAGAATATGCAGGTTTTGCAGATCTGTCCTGCTACCTTGACTGCAGACCTTGACAGCAAATAGATTATCTACCTAAGCAGGGGCAGGGCAAGGGAAGGATTCTGTTTTCTACCCACTGGAAAATCTGGATTTGGTACCTTTTTTTTTTAACATATATCTAGTAACCTCCCCTTCTACACACACAAACCTCAACACCCCCCCTCACCCTCCCACACACCCAGGTAGACATCTTCATTCTTCTAGTGGATTTGAATTTTTTTTTTTTTTAAGTTTCCTAAACTGGCAATCCATCTAGGGCCTTAGCTGTTTTCCTATCTCTCTACTATTTGGGGGTTTTGTGTCACCACCCATCTTCTAAGGACAAGGAAGGCAAGTGAGAGGAAGGAGAGCCCTCTCCCTGTTCCCACCCTATCCCCTAACCAGCCTTTCCCAGAGCTGCCTTTGTCTCTGCAGGTGCTGCAGTCAGCCAAAGAACAGATCAAATGGTCACTGCTTAGATGAACACCCGCTGTTCCTGGCTCCACACCTCCAATCATCGCATGTCTACTGTGACTTCTTATCTAGCACCCCAACTGATGCTCTCAGGGTTATCTTGGGGATCACAAAGTCCTTAAATCTCCTTTTGTGATTGTGCTCCCTCATACACATATTTCCTGTTTTGTCTCATTCTTACAGTTCTGAGAGTAAAGCTCCCACCCGTTTTAGATAAAGGATGGGGAAACATTCTCTTTCTAGACTAGATTATATGCCCCCCCCCATGCTCTCCTATCCCTCATACTTTCCTCTTCAGCTTCTGTGCCCTTTGCTGCAACTACATTTCAGATCAAAGCAGGAGAAAGAATGTGCTGAGAGTTTTCCTCCCTTTGCCTTTGCCAGACCTTCATCCCAGCAGCCATATGTCCAGCAAGGGGAGGGGAAGAGAGAGAATTCTTTTCTATAGAAGGATATGGGGGGTAGGGTGGACTGAGAGACACATCCATTCTCAGCCCTAGCTCCACCTGGCCTCAGCATAGTCTTCTATTCTTACTGCCCTGTCCTTGGGAAAAGAGATAGAAAACAACTCACAGCGAGAAGTTAGAGTAGAAGGAACAGTGATTTAAAATTGTGTTGGGTGAAGCTTATAAAATTCCTTTACTTCAGTCACAGCTGCAATTCTACCCTGATCCTGGATTATAGCTTCAAAACTGTTGCGGTCTGTGAATGTTCAGTGTGGGAGGGTTCATCTCTTAGCCCACTACCTTATCTGCCCACCTTTACTACCTGTGGGATCTTTTCCTAGCTTGTCCTCTCTGTGCTTTGGAGCAAAGCCAGTCCTTGGAACTAAAACTCCATTCTAGTCTTGAGAAGAAGAGTTTCTGCTCAGAACTAGGGGAGGGAGTGGAATTTATGACTTGGGCCTCTGGGCTCTGTCAGTCCCCTAGGCTCCCCCACATGCATTTCACTCCTCTACCTTGAGTCTGCAGTCTCTGTTGTTTAACCCTATCTTCTCTCTGCTTCTACTTCATCTCACTTCTCCTGCCTAGGTTGTTGAAAGAATGGTCTTTTTTTTCCACAAACCCTTTGGGATTTGAATTTCCCTAGGAAGACAGAGGATGGATCACTCACTTTTGGGTCTTATTTTTTTTTCATTGTCTTAAAATTTTCTCTCTCTCCTCACAAAAATATCTCAAAAAACCTTCTTGAGACTTAAGGGTTCTCTTTTTCCACTAACTACCGGTTCTCCAAAACTGAAGAGGGCAAGTAACTGGGCATATTTGAAGGGGTGGGGGTACCTTTGTGTAAAAGATGTATGTGTGGAGTCAGGAGATCTCCACCTTCATACACTACTCTGTGCAAAGAGAAATAAAAGATTTCTTTTTCCAAACTGCCTTTGTGTGATTCTGTTCCTCTCTTTTTGGCAGCTGCTCCCATTCCTCCAGCCCCCCTCACTCCCCATCTTATAATATTTCTTCCCTTCTACCTCAGAGACTCCCTTAGCATCCTCCCCCCATCCCTAATTTACAGGACTGTTTGCCTCCTTGGCATCTCTCAGTCCCCTCGCCTGGAAATTGGCGCCAGGGGTGGGGTGGGGATGGTATTTTCTCAGTGGGAGTCCCGGGGAACTGAGCTCTCCCCCCTACTACCCCCAAAGCCAGCTGCCTGCTCCCGCCTCAGCCATTAGTAACCCTGAGACGCGCACCTGCGTGGGGCTCTCCTTCAGCCCAGGCTCCCTTCCTGTACCTCCCACTCCAGTTCTGAAACAGCGGCGCTGAGCGGGTTATTTATCTGAGCCAGCGCAGCTCCAGAAGGTCAGGACGGTGGTGTAAATAACCTCTTCTCGCCATTTCCCCGTCCCTCCAGAGCCTGCTCCCCTCCCCCTCCTCCACCTTTATTCGCACAAATGAATGTGGCTGGGCTGGCGCAGAGCCTGGCCCTGCATCTTAATGGGGCGGTGAGCTCACAAGATGGATTTAGCTCGGGGTTTTATGGTTGCCGCGGCGACAGGAGAATGCTTTGGTTTTCTTTCCCCCATCCTCTGCAGTATTTTAAGGAGGGGGGATGTGTGAGGAGCCCTCCTCTCCAGTACAATTTGCAGGGTCTCCTCAGTAACCTTTACTCATAAAAGTGGCCTGCAAGTCTAACATTAAGCAAGAGATGGTTAGGAACTCAGATTGGGAAGGGCAAAGGAAGGGAAGGTAATGGGCACAGGGAAGCCTTTCCAGCATCAGGAAGCAGAATTGTTAGTTTACTAGAACCTGGCAATTAAGTTCAGAAACCTGTCTGTCCCTGGAATCTCCCTCTGCAGATTAAATTTTAAAAGCTGGGTATACTACTCTGCAGTACTGCACTGAAAGGTGAACCTTTCCCCTTCTGAACTGGAAAGAAGCCCTACTTAACCTTTTCATTCTCATCTTGCTACTCATGGCCCAACACTGGTCAGTGATGGTGCTAAGAGTAGAGTTTGATTTAATTCCCTGACTTTTCATTCTGTGAGCTTCAATCTCCCCTGCCTAGCCTGGCTTGAACTTCCCCAGGCTCTGTTTCCTAATAAGTTGAACTCTGGTGTCTTGGCCCACTCAGTCTTGGCTTGCAGTTTTCTTTCAGGCTTTATGTCCCAGCGCTGACTGAAGTAGAGACTGAAAGCAGGGTCTGATTACCTCCCAAGGCCAGTTTCTGCTGGATTCCTGGGCCTTGATCTTTTTTGTTCTGTTGTGAGCCTATTTTTCCCTTCCCCTGGGGACCTTGGGAGGACCCTCCTCCCCTCTCCCTCTCTTTCCTCCCCTTTGGCTGAGAAAGTGACTGCAGCCTCAACAGTGCCAGACACCTGCCTGCCAGATGTGGCGATTCTCCATTTTTCTGTTCCTCCTCCAGTGTCTATCCTTTCCTCACCCCACTGAGCTCAGGCAGAGTTTCTCCCCCACGCCCTGGGTGATTTAGTGCTGTAGTCTCTCTGCCTCAAGTGCTTCCCTCCAGCTCCTCTCCCTCTGGTACCTATGCACCCTCTTTTCCATCAAGCCCTCAGCCACCTTCCTGGTACTACCTCATACCCACTCAAGAGAAATGGAGGACTGGATCAGCCCTGGCTCCTAGACTGGGGAATGAATGGGTGGGGCCAGGGTGATTGGCCCCTGTTTCGCTCATGGGAGAGTACATCATCAGGGCCTAGGATAGTGACAGCCAGAGCTGATGTCATTCTTACTGGAGGAGGAGAGGAGGTGGTAAGGAAGGAGGGTGAGTGGGGAGAAAACCAGCACTCCAAGACTGCAGAGAAGAGGTCTCTGAGACCTTCCCAGCTAAGGAGGAGAGGTCAGAAATGTTGCATGGAGGGTACTGCATCTGGTCCTCTGGCCAGATCTCTGTGTGTCTCCAGATCTGCTTCAGGGCACTTATCAGACTGACCAAAACACTTAAGAACTCTTTTTTTTTTTTCTTTTCTCTTTAGTGTTTATCCTTCATGTATCTTTATTAATTTCTCTCTCCCCTTCTCACCTCTACTCTCTTACACTTCTCTCTTTGGTTGCCCCCTGTCCCAAGAAGCACTCCTGCCCTCCTTCCTTCCATACCATATCCTAATCCAAGTCCTGACAGACCTCCTAAGAAAGCAGGAACTCATTGAGCGCTTCTTTCTTTGCAACCTGATGCCTAGAGGTTCCCCCTGGGCCAGAATAGAGGGCTCTGAAGTGGGAAAGAACAGGTAGAATGTCTGGACCAGTCCTTGGGAGAAGCGGAGTCATGGCAGATGGAGAGTCCAGGGAGGTGGAAAATAGGGAAAGAGGGACAAGAAGAGAAACAAAGGGAAAAAGAACGTGAAAGACAAAGGCAGAGACTTAGAGCAGAACAAGAACGACAAACTGGGAGAATGAAACTGACAATAAGGCTGAAAGCAAAGAAAATGAAGCTAGAGATGCAAACAGTGAAGTCAAAGAAACAGTAAAAGAAGGGCGCTGAGGAGCAGCCAGTCAAGGGGCAGGCAGGCTGTCCAGGGCTCTCTCACTGGTGCTGATGGGCCATAAATCTGTATGTGTGTGTACACATACCCACACACATAGGGGGCATGTACAGGGGGCCTATAGTGGGATTGGAGATGACTCCCACAACATCCACATCCTCCCATTTTCTTCAGCAGCCGCCTTTGAAGCACCCCACACAAACCTCCTGTCTTCTAGCATTCCTAATACTCCAGGGGCCATTCCCAAGGTGTTTCTCCCTCCTTAGGAATCCTGGCTTTCTAGTTTAGAATGTTGGTCTGCTGGAATGTGCAGCCAGATCTTAGAATCAAGAGGCCCGTTCCCTCACTGCCCACCCCCAATGCCTGCCCACCAGCTGCTCCTGTCCATCTCCTCCCCCTCTCCTTGTATCTCCCCCTCCTCCACACTGACCGTTTCCCGAGCCTCTGACCCCCAGCCTGCCTGGGGCCCAGGTCTGCAAAGGGAGACAAAGACAGGATTTATAGCTGGTATAGAGAAGCGGCCAGAGCCCAGGGCTGAGGGCAATGGCTGACCTCTCTGGAATGGGAGGGAGCACTGGGCCGGATGCTGAGAGTCTGGAAGCCTGGGTTCCAACAGGCTGTGCTCATACCCCGCCCCTCCCTCTCCCCACACTGGTCCCAGTGCAGTCTTACTATTTTTCTTGTCCTTGAAGACCTAAGAAACAGGAAAAGAAGATGGTCCTTAGGTGATTCTAAGTCCCTGAAGGAAGGAAGCCTGGGAGAAAGGTAGAGATGAGATTGATGTCTTAGGGTCACTGTCTCATGGATACTGAGGATTCAGGATTTAGGCTTACTCTGACACCAGTTGTTGCCAAGAATAAGGAGATCAGATCTAGCAGTGCAACAGATGAGCTGAAGAGGAATTTTCTTCTGATGGAGAGAGGGATTTTTTAACAACAGGCTTTAACCATCAGAACAGAGAGAGAGGTGGTGATTTTGAGTACTGAAAGATGGGAGACAGTAGGAAGAAATGGAGCTCCCTACGGGTTATTAGCTCCAAATGTTCAAACACCAACTGTTTCTAGTATTAGGAAACCAATGCAATGTGGGTCATTGCAACAGAGCAAGAGGGACTTCCCTCCACTGTAGTGACGGATTTCCCAAGAAGAGGCTGTGATGGGAGGAGGGAGGAAAAGCAGTATGACAGATGAGAGACAGTCTTAGCTGGAAACAAAGGAAGAAATGGAATTCCCCAAGGATTACTAACTCTATCCCCATTAAGAAGATTTTCCTCTATGGGTACCCCAACTCACTCCTGAGTGAGGTGAGAAAGTAGCCAAGATGTGTCTTTACAGTAAATAGACTGTTGACCTGAAATTGTCACTACTCAGCAGACAGGGTGAGTCCTCAAGGAGAGAGAACTGTATGATCCGGGAGTTTCCAAGAAATCAGACCATATATCTCAGTGGACAGCTCCTGCAGTTTTTCTAGATGCCCTGAGAGGCCCACAAGCCCCTCTAGAATCCCAGTGTGTCAGAGGCCTCTATAAAACCAATCCCAAAGGCTCCCACACTCCTCCTAACCTCCTAGCACCCAAACTCCTCTTTCCTGACTGCATTCTTCCCTCTCCCTACTGTCCCCAGAGAAAGCTTCAGAATTCTCTCTAAAAGGGAGATTCCTGTCAACCCATTTCCACTTGAAGGCTGGTGAAGGAGAACTTGTAGTCTTCTTTCAAACTATTTTGCATGCTGAAATAATCTCTGCCATTGATGGAAGCTGAAAACTGGACATTTTAGTGGGAAGGGGACAGGATAAGAAGTAGAGATTAGGAGAGGACAAAGGAATTGGGGGCAACAAGGTTCTGGATAAGGAAGAAATAGGAAAAGGGAGAGTAGAGCATCTCTTTTTTCCTTATTCCCTCCCCCAATTGAGAAAGCAGATTTACAACTTTGGTTTGGGGAGGGTGGGAGCATAAGGAAGACAGATCTGCAGTTCTGCCCTCTGAGTGTCTGGGTACTTAGCTTTAACTCCCCCATTAGCATCAATCCCCATCTTGCTGCCCATCCATCTTCTGACATCAGCTCCTTCCCCTCTCTGTAGCCCAGGCTTTCTGACCCTAAATGGCTCTTAAAGGGCCAGTCTAGACCCTTCTCTCTCACTCTAGGTAGTATAGTCTGGGGTTGGGGGGGTGGGGTGTGCCTCACACTGTAACCATTCCTACTCAGGCCATAGCTGCTAGAGGGTATAGAAGGGTTCTTCCCAACAATACCTCTTTGTTTTCCTTAAACCTCCTTTATCTCATGGACCCCCATCTTTGTACATTCCTTAAGCCCACAGTAAACTGACTAGAACATGGCTCCTGTTGCTGAGGGCTGAAGACAGCAAGCTAGCTATGGGGCAGACCCACTCATTTCCTGGATGCCCAGAGTAAGGGGTATGAAGAACTACTGTGTTTTAAATTCTCAAACAAGCAGTGGGGTTGTACAGGCCAGAGCACCCCCTCCAAGATTCCCTAAGTTCTGCATTCCTACCCTTCTCTCTCAGGTATCCAGGCTGTGGTCTGCAGAGGTTGGGGAATTTAAAATCTTCCTCTCTGTGTGAGGTGGGGTGACAGGCTGAAAAAACTGCCTCTGAATTTCCTGGCTCTTCTCTCCTATTCCTCCTCAACAGAGCAAAAAGGAAACTGGTTTCTCCCCATTTCCCTCCATCTCCCGCAGAAATCTGGTTAACTGTACTCCAGGGGCTCTAAGAATTCCAGGATGGGGGGAAAATTCCAGGACGCTTGGAAAGTTCCTTTCCCAACTGTCTTCAATCCTTTCTGCTGCAAAACCTCTACAGTTCTCTGAAGAATTCTCCAAGAAGGTCGAACAAACCCCCTTCCTGATATTTGAGACCCACTCCCCACCACTCTCAAATGATCCCTTCTCTAGCTCAGCATGAGAGTGAAGGGGTGGGTGGGGATCTTGGGAAAGTGGCTCCTAAAAACAGGAGCTTTCCAGCTGCACCACCCCTCCCCCCCATACCCCCTTATTTATCACCTTCTAAACCATACTCTCGAAGAAGCATAAATACTCCTAATTCCTAAAGGCCAACCCTGACTCATAAATTTAACTGGGGAAGGGGAGGAGTAAGGTATATTGGATGGAGAGCAGTCTTGACTGCAGCAGAACGTCTCTTGACTTGTCCCCATGCAGACATCAACGGGTCTTCATAAAGAGGAAGAGGAGGAGTTGTTTCAGTATTTCCTCTAAGGTTCAGTTCATTCTCACAGCACTTCCCCCACAGACCCTTAAAACAAAAACCAACCTTAGTTTTGATCTTCCTCATTCATTTTGTATCCTCCCCCTTTTCTTTGCTATTACTTCAGTTCCCCTTTCTTTGTCGCCTATTTCATCTCTTTTTGCTCCTCTATAACTCCTTGTTAGGGCCGCTGCCTGAAGAAGAAATTTCCCTGTTATTCTATCTGGATAGTGAGATTTTGGGGGAATGCTCCCTCTTCCATCCATTTGCTCCTTTCTCTTCGGTCTCTCTTCTCTCACTGCCTCCTTTCATTCTCAAAGCTCTCTTTCTCTTCCTAGCCTTACCCTTTTATTCATCTTTTTTGGCCCCTTAGCTTGCCCTTCTCTCCCCAGTTCATTATCCTCTTTCCTTCTTTATTCTTCCCTTTCTTTTCTCTGCCTCTTCTCAACCTCTCAGACTTCTCAAACCCCATCGTCCACTACAACCATTCTCCAACCAGGGCACCCTCAATACGTAGATGGAAGAGAAGAGAGCAGGAGGCTTGAAAAACAGGTTTCGGGAGAGTGAAGCCTCAAGGGGAGGGAAAGAAAGGGAAGAAAAAGAAAAAAGAAGGGGAGAGGGAAGAGGTGGTGAGGGGAGGGGCATCTTTACTCCCCAGCTGCGGCCTCCTCCCCTCCGCAGCCACTCAGCCATAAATCAGAGCCAAGGAGGTTTGGCCAATGGCAGAATGACTCGTAAATCGGCCTGTCAAGATCAGCCAATGAGAGATGGCTTTAAATCAAATGCTGTCAGCGTTTAGCCAATGAAAGACCCTAGGCTGACCATAAATCTGCCTGTAACAGACAGCAAAAGAGAGAGAGCGGGTGCAAGCGAGCAAGAGCTGCACGGGCGGGGGACGCGAGCGAGAGCTAGGGGAGAACTGAGGGCGGATGGGGGTGGGGGCGGTGTATGGGGGGTGGGAGCGAGCGAGCGGGGAGAGGGCAGGCTTAGGAGGAAAAAAGGCGATAACAGAGGTACAAGAGATGAAGACAGCCTACAAGAGAGGACAGATGGAGAGAGACAAAGAGTCCATGAGAGAGAGCGTCAGAAAGTCAACCTTCGAGCTCTGATGGGATACTGACAAAGATAAAGAGACACACCACTCATGCTCATAGCGTCCTCAAATTCACACATTCCCCGAGACACACGTGAGCCCCATATCTTAAGGGACCTCGAATATGTGCACAGTCGCGCTATACCTGCCCTTTAAGAGAGAGATTACCATTGCAGCAGAATCCATTCTGACTCATAGCGACCCTACGGGGCTGAGAGGAAGCGCTTCATAGGTTTTCTGAATCTGCAAATCTTTACAGGAGCATGCTACCTCATCTTTTTATCCAGGAGTGGCTAGTGGATTCGAACAGCCAATCTTTCCATTAGGAGCCCAACACTTAATCCACCGTGCCCCTAGATCTTGCAAGATAGAGTCCAAGGGATCTTCTTGATTTGCTTTCCTTTCTCGTCCCTCACTTTAGTCCTGTAGAATATACATGGAGGGAATGATAGTGTAGGACTTGAGAGGGAAATGTTACTTTCTTGCCCATATCCTGTCCTCTATCCTGTCTGTATCTCGGACTGTAGGGTTTCTTCATATATCCCCTGAGTCACTTTTTTCCAGAGACTGGAAATTGTGAAGTCGTTTCTGTGGTCTAATCGTAATCCCTGTTATTGCTCATTTATTTTTGCCAAAGCTGTTTAATTGCCTTCAAGGAATATGAACGAGAGCCTTTTCACAGCTCTTCAGGGAATTGTCAATTTTTAGAGTCTTAGAAGATTCAGGCTGGAAAGACTTTTAAGGATGAACTGGCTACCTGATTCTAGTTTTAGAAAGGCGGCTTATCTTTCGATGATTAGATAAGTAGGCAGGCACTGAAGACAGACTCTGCATTCAAATCAGGGCAGCACTACTTATTAGCAGATTGACCTTGGACAAATTACTTAACCTATTTGTGCGTCACCTTTTTTTTGTTTTGTTTTGTTTGTTTGTTTGAAAGAAAGATTATAAAAAGCTACCACTTTGTGGTTTTGCAAGGATTGCATGAAATAATATTTACAGGATTTAGAACAGCATTGATCACATGATAAGATGTACAGATGACAAAACCTGAATTCCCTTGGCAGCAGATTTTCCCAATGCACAAATAAATAAAATGTTAAAAACAGACATGCCTTCCCTTCCTCCCACCAAAAAAATATCCTGTAAACCCTCAGCTTTAATTTCAGAGAGCCTATACTCCCAGGCTAATGTTCTTCATTGATCACTCTACCTGTTTGGGCTCCTCCTTCAGTAATGTAAACTTGACTATTTAGGCTGCTGTTGTTTTGTTTTGTTGGTTTGGTTTGGTTTGGGGTTTTTGTTTGTTTGTTTGTTTTGTTTTTTTTCAAGAGGAGGATATAGCATTTTCGTTAGGTAAGGAGGCAGAATTCATGGGCCCTGGAAGGGTGTTGCCTGTAAGAGTAAGTGATTTGTTCACAGGACTGATTTTTTTTCTGTTCTTTTTAGAATCACCCCAGGCTCTTTGCTTACCATACGGCCAGGCCAGAGTGTTCACACTAACATGACTCTCACACTGCACCTTTGATGCTGGCACAATGCTCACTACCCATGTTTGCCCATTTTCCCTGCTTGGTGCATACCCAAACCCTGCATCAAGTCATTAACTATTTTATTAATGTTTTTATTCTTCATTTTTCTTCCTAAGCTTTGGGTAAAAGGGAGAATACAGCCTTCCAAATCTTTATACCTCTGCTGGTCAGGAGTCTCTGGACTCTTATTATTCTGGTACCTCTGTTAGGCAGCCGGAGAGAAAATACAGAGAACCAGCGTCACCTGGTGGCCACAGGTGTTTTCAGGACGTGAGTGCACATATACATGGATGACAGGTTTACTAGAGGAAGAGAATAGCTAATGTAGGGACTCTCCTCAGCTGAATTAGAATTTATTCTTTTGCTTTCACAAGCCAAGTTGACAGGAGTAGGTCTTGGGAACTGGCGGTCTGGATCTGCGTGAATCTACTCCAACTAGTATGACCAGCTGGAAACTGCCATTTTCCCAGCTAAATCCAGTTCCATGTCCACTGAGTTTTCCTCTATGGCCATTACACTTAATTGGAAAGGCAAGGGTCAGGGGGCTGGACTCACTGGAGTGGACATCAAGGATGGATTATAAAACTGTTTTGAGCTGAATCAACCTGTCTTCAAGGACACAGCATGCAGGTGGCTAGAGTTAAAGGACCATTCCTGAGGAATTAAATACAAAGGTAATCTAATTTCAGACCAATTAAAATGTTTTCTAACCAGAAAACTGTCAGTGGAAGGCTACATCCCAAGTCAGCTGCTTTCTGCCCTCCTCTGACGCAGCTCCTGCCTTTCAATCCTCAGCTGTTAAGATTCCAGCTCCAAACCAACCCTGGACTCTTAGTTTCTTTTCCAGAGACCACACTTGCACATTGAAAGCATAGAATTAATTTATTAATAATGTGGCCTAGGGCTGAAATGCTCATGAAGGGGTCCGGTCTTTTTGAGGGGGAGGATTATCTATGAATTCACAGATATTATTTGCATCTACACGATGCCAACTGGCCACATTAGCTCTGGAAGGGGCAGTCCTGGATTCTGGTGACTGGGGGCACAGAACTAACGGAGCCTGCGAAAACTCTGAGGACCTCGTCGTAGGACAGAACCATAAGCTTGCCGGAACTGGCGATTCATGGCTGCGTAGAGCACAGTGTTGATGCACCCATTGAGCCAAGTGAGGTTAGCAGCAAGCATATGGACAACCCGAGGAGCTTGTACTCTTGCATCAAAGATGTTGAGCAGTAAGAAGGGGATGTAGCTCAGGGCAAAGCAAAGAAACACAGCAAAACACATTCGAGTCACCTTCCCAAACTTTGATGGGGAGTCTTGGTCTTTTCTGCCGCCTTTGGTTGGCCTGACCTTGGCAGGTACTTCTGGAAGTCTTTTCTCCCTCGGTTGCCTAGCTGCCTTGCTGTTGGCCTGGTCCTTCACATCTGATGAGTCTCCCTCCATGGTCTGAGTCGTGGAAGCAGTGACTGGCTCAGATGAAATTCCCTCACTTGTTCCTCCAGAGGCCAGGCCACTGTCCAACTCCTGGAAATGGCCAGGCATGGCATCCGCCCCAGCGATATGGTTGGAGTGGACACTCGCCTGGCGCAGCTTGTACTGGTTCAGTGCCCGCGCTGCTCGCCTCACCTGCCGGTGGATCAGGCAATAGAAAATGCCAACACTACTGAGTCCAAGCACAAAGTAGATGCCCAGGAGGATGGTGGTGTAAGGCTGGCCTCGGAATCGGTCAAAGCTGCAGGTGCAGACTACAGGTACCAAGACATAGATATGCCAGAGAGGGGCAAAACTGGCCACACCTATTACCCAGGTGCCCACCAGCACCAGCACTACTCCTTTGGCACTGAAAACTCGGGGAAAGAGCTTAGGGTGGGCAATAAGGAGGTAACGTCCCAGTGCAATCAGGCAGAGGGTGAGGATGGAGACCGAGTTGGAAGCGAAGAGGAGGAGCCCAAAGATCCTACAGAAGGTAATACCAGTGCGCCAGTGCAGGTGGAGGTAGGTGTCCACTGAGAAGGGCTGGAGTAAGGTGCAGTAGAGCAGATCAGCCAGCGTGAGGTTGGCAATGAGCAAGTTGAATCGGGTGTGGAGCTTGGGCTGGATGGCCAAGGCCAGCAGTGTGAGCACATTGCCCACAGTGCCTGTCACAGCCACCATGACCCCCCAGGCTACGGCGACATAATGATAGTTCAAGACAGATTCATGGTAGCAGGAGAAGTTGACATCAGAGGTGTTCCACATGATTGAGGCTAAAGACTTATGAGGAAGAGAAAATATGGGAGAGAGAAGAGTCAAACATGGCCTTAAATTTAAGTCTCTTAATAGCCCTGGGCCCCTGGACACTGGCGCTTCTCCTAGAATTCACCTTATCTCAGTAGCCTCCATAACCGTTTTCCTTCATCCCAAGATCTCCATCTCATTCCTTAGACTGTCTCAGTCCCATCCCATTACCAACCATTTCCCTGAATTCTTATCTAAATATCTTCGCCTCTGTCTCTCTTTGCCACAGCCCCTTGCCTCCTTCAATATTCTTTCAGGGACCCCCCAGTAACCCTAGGGTCCTTCAAGCTTTCTGATTATTTCTTCTCTATCCCCTGAGACCACCCAGGAGTCCCTTCTCTATATTCAGAATGACACTTTAGACCCCTCTGCTCTCTTAGCTACGCACACGTACAGATATCAGTTTTCTCTGTTTATTACTACTTGGAAGATGAGAAGAGAAAAGAAATAAAAATAGACCCACCACAATAATAATGCGCCTGAGTTTCTAGCCTTCTATCCTCTCTGGTGGAAGAAGTAATCCAACCTTTCTGGAAGGTAGTTAGGTTTCAAGCAGGCATATACCTTCCTTTTATGTCTCCTATTATAGTAGAGTGAACGAAAGAGAAACTCCCCAGTTGCCCAACTTAGCCACATCCTTCCTTCTGGTCCTGCTCATTTTGCTTTGGCTAGTGAAATTAGGGCTTCTCTATTGAAATTCCCCTGTGCTCACCTGTTATAGGTGGAAGTGTTTCCTGCCAAAATATGAGTTGTAAATCCTATACTCTATGCCTGTAGTTTTAATCCCATTTGGGAATGAGCTATCTCTGTTATGTTAATGAAAAAGAGTTATGGATTTAGTTTCTTCCCCCAAAATCACTCTCCGGTTTGGTTAGGCCATGATTCTCAACATTCTGTAATTATCTTCTATTTTGTGATCTGTTGTGATTATCCTAGTTGTGGTAAAATACTGGTCTCTGTGATGTTAATGAGATACATTAGGGATGATTATGTTAGTGAGGCTGGATGCAATCTATAGGATCATATTGTATCTTGAGTCAGTTAATTATCTTTTGAGGAATAAAAAGATTAAAGCTGTGAGCAGAGATTGGAGGGACCTCAGTGGCACCAAAAAAAAAAGAACTAAGAATGAAGTGAATCCTTTGGACCCAAGTCCCTGTACTAGGAACCTCTTTACATGGAGGAGGGTAAGACACATGGAGATCTTTAAGCAATGCCAGGCTCACAGATGATTAAAAGAGACAAGGACCCTTCATCTAGAACTGACACAGAAAGCCAGCCTTGCCTTAAGGTTGTCATCATGAATTTGGACTTCCAGTTTCTTAAACTGTGAGAGAATGAAGTTTTATTTGTTAAAGCCATCCATTTCTTTTTTTTTTTTTTTTTTTTTAAGGTTTTTTTTTTTTTTTTTTTTTTTTTTTTTTTTTTTTTTTTTTTTTTTTTTTTTTCTATAATTATATTTTATTAATCTTCACAAACATCCACAGAGATTCTGGGCCTCCACCCATCCATTGCCGCACCACTCCCTCCACCCTCCTCCCAGTCTGCTCCCGTCCAAATGCCACAGTGCCCGTCAAAGCCAGCTCCGACCAATCCCCCCGTCAGTGTATCCTCCGCCATTCCCCACCACCCCTCCCCGAGAGAGACCCCACCCCAGCCACAAGGAAAAGGGGACGGCGCACTCTCCCAGCCACTCCCCGCCGAAAAGGGACGCCGCGGGCCCCAGGGTGAAGATCCCCCCCCACCACTCCAAAGGGCCCCCCTGGCAGCAGGAAACACACAGACCACCACGGAGATCGACCTTGGAATTCAGATGCACTCCCACTGATTGTGCCTGGCCGTACATGCACACATCCTCCAAGATGCACCATGGGGGTGTTGCAACCCAGAAGACACGAACTTGACCAACAAGTCATAGGTACATGAGTCCAAAAATTATGGAAAAGTAAAAGAAAAGATTCTTTCACTGTTCCACAAACACTCCCCCAGGTCCCCTCCACCATGCAGCCCTCGCTCCAGTCTCCCGTGAAGCCATCCATTTCTGATAGTTCTGTTACAGCAGATTTAGATAATCAAGACAGGCAGTATTAGAGTAGATCGTACTTGAGTCAATATCTTTTGAGATATTAGAAAGATTTAGCAAGAAAGCTATAGAGTAGAGATGTGGAAGAGAGATGCCAAGACACATGAAGATCATTCAGAAGCAGAAACTCAGAAGAGAGAGAAAGACCCTTCTCCAAAGTCAGCAGAGTAGGAAAGCCTTCATCTAAAGATGGCACTTGAATGAAAACTTCTGGCCTCCTACGCAGAGAAAAAACCCAAAACCTACAAAGTTCATTTGTCAAAGCCACATATTTGTGGCAATTCTGTTCTAATAGCACTAGATAATGAAGACATCAACCTAGAAACCTCCTTAACTCCTTCCTGAGGCCAACAGTTTCCTTCCCCTGTTTGCAAGGCAAACACCAATTTGATCATTGACAAGAACTGTCATTGAGATAGCACCAGAACATTTGGGCCACTCTATAAGGATAAAGGGACAAGGTCAAATTATGGGTATAATTCAAGGCAGAAAACAGACTTATTTTGAGGAAGCATTGCCTTCCCTTTCTTTTTTCCTTTTTATCCCCCCCACTTCCCTTTCTTGAGGGCTCAGAATTAAATTCAAGTCAGAAGGTGCCCTGGGCCACCTTAGCACATCTGGGAAAAAGGAGTTCAATAAAGAAAGGTGGGAAAAGGGGTATCTACAATTCATATTTCTTTCCTCATAGGAGTTAGGTTTAGCCTTTTGTTCAAGCATTGTTTCATTTTCTCAACAAATAAATATTAAATGCCTATGAAAGACCAGATCCTGGGCTTAACACTAAGGACAAAAGGAGGTATGATATACAGGCTTAGATATAATCTAGCAAAGGAATAGATAAGTAAATACAGAAATACATAATTGACTCTGTAAAGCAGAGGTTGACAAACTTTGGCTTATGGGTTAAATTTGGCCTATAATTACTTATCACATGGCCTATGTATTAAGATTTTCGCTTTTTTTTTTAAAAAGACTTGCTTTTTTTAAAAAATGCTTTAAATGATAGCTTTGTAGTAAGAAATTGTACTGTAATGCACACCCATGTTTATCGTGGCTTTGTTCACAATAGCAAGGAGTTGGAAACAACCTAAGTGCCCATCAATAAACGAATGGATAGAGAAGCCTGTGATATGTTCACACAATGGAATACTATGCTGCATTGAAAAACAAGGAACTCATGCAATATTATTCAAAATGGGTGACCCTGGAGGACATTATTCTGAGTGAAGTATCTTAGCCACAAAAGGACAAATACTGCATGGTGCCACTGTTGTAAAACAGGACTGAAATTGGTGTTGGGGGGAGACTGAGAAAGATGGGTTTAGTAATGTACACTGCATTGAAACAGACGAGGGAGAAAACTATTTAAAAGGGATATGCGATTAGGTATTTTTGTCATGACAGGAGTCCAGAGCGAAGGCCGCATAGTGGAGTGGACCTGGGGGGAGGGATTGTAAAACAATGAAAGAATTTTTCTTTTACTTTTCCAAGAGGATAGTGTACTGGGGGGGGGGGTTGGGAGGGGAGAAAAGTGCAACAATAAATGAATGTAAATAATAATAATAATAAAAAGAAACTGTACTATAATCCCAAAAGTATGTGGTTTGAATCCACCAGCAGCTCCATGGGAGAAGGATGGATAATCACTTCCTGTGCGATTAACTTCCTCTGAATACCTGCTGGGTCAGCTATGGGTCAGTTCTGACTTGTGGCAAATAATAACAACATAGCTAACTACATAATATCCTCAATTTGTCCTCTTAGCCAGCACAGCCTAAAATATTTATTAATTTAACCCTTCAAGAAAAAGTTTGCCAGTCTTTCATCTAAAGTATAATAGAAACTTTGATAAAAGAAGGAGTGAAGTACTAATAAAGAGGTAAGGAAAGATTTCATGGAGAAATGGCTGTGTTGATAAGCTAGATTTTGAATGAACAGGAGTTTGTGTTTTGAAATAAGCAGGAAATAATCATTCTAGGCAGAGGAGATGGCATTCATAAAGGCATAGATGTTTGGTAAACTTAGTATTTGGGGAAATTTACACTTAATTTGGTAGAAGTGGCACAAAAGGTGTGAGGTAGGGAGCAACAGAGATTTGGGAAGGTGAATAGGAATGGAAACAAAGGGGGCCTTTGTGTCAAGCTAAGTAAGGAGCTGGGATTTTTCCATAGGCCTTGGGGCGCTTTACACTTAGCTGTGTGAGAGACTGAAGGAATGCAGGTCAGAAGTAAGATCAGTAAAGAGGTACCAGTTCAGCCAAGAGCTCATTCACTCACTCATTACTGTGGTGTTGGAATTGGCTCATAGCTAATTATCCAGCAGGTTTTTTGAGGCTGTAAATCACATGGGAGAAGACCGTCAATCATTCTTTCCATAAAGCCATGAAGCTGCTGTGACTTTGAACTGAGAGAAGCCACCTTTGTGTTCACAGAGCAACTCTCTAACTGACTACATCACCAGTGTCAGGGAGGGCCTAAATTAGAATCAGAACTGACTTCATGGTGTGTTACCCGTGTAATTACATAAGGTCCTGTACTTAGAATGGTTTAGTGTTTACTATCAGTGTCTCAGAAGTCTTGTAGTTTTTTTTAATAGGAGGGCCTGAATTCTCATTTTGCATTGGGTCTTGCAAATTTTGCAACCAGTTCTGGTTAGGGTAGTTGCTATGGAAATGGAAAACAATTATTATGATCCATGCTCACTGTCGTTGAATCAGTTCTAACTCATAGCAACCCTCCATGGAGTTTCTGAAAATGCACATAGAAGGACAGTGTCCATCTTTCTCCATAGGAATAACTGGTGAATTAGAATGGCTAGAGATATAAACTTTTGGTTATCAGTGTAACACTTTTATGAATTATTGCCACTAGATCTCCCTTATCTTCTTGTTTGTTGTCATCGAGTTGGAATCAACTCATAGTTGACCCTCCAAAAATAAATCCCCAGGGAAGAGATTGCCCATCTTTCTCTAGTGGAGCAGTTGGTGGATTAAAAATATGTGCCTTCAGGTTGGCAGCACAGCTCCTTACCACTAGGCCACCAGAGCTCCCTTTACAATCTGTTGTTGTTGTTATGTGCTATCAAGTTGACCCTGACTCATAGCAACCCTATGTACAACAGCTCTGAACTCTGTTCTATCCTGGGACAATTTCATCGTCTCTGACACACCTTACCTCCATTATTCCAGTCACTGAGTTAATCCATCTCATAGAGGGCCTTCCCCTCCTGTGCTGTCCCTCCACCTTTTCAAACATGCAGTCCCTCTCCAAGGACCAGTCCCTCCTTGCAACACGCCTAAACTATGTCAGACATAGCCTTGGAATCCTTGCTTCCAAGGAGCAACCGAGTTTCACCCTCTCCAGGATGGACCTGTTTGTTCTTTTAGAAATCCATGATATATATTCAATGCTCTTCTTCAGCACCACAGATCAAAGGCATCAATTTTTCTTCTATCATACTTAGTTATTGTCCAGCTCTCTGATTCATGGCAAGTAATTGTGAAGACTGTGGCCTGGATCAGGTACACCTTAGTCTCTTTTTTAGTTACTTTATGATCTCTAGGCTGTTAAATGGTTGAATTATTTATTGATTCCAGGGTTAGTTCTTAGATAAAGATATCATGCTTGGTAGAGGGTCAATGGCAAAGAAGATCTTCAATGAGATAGACTGCAACAATGAACTCAAACATAGCAATGCCTGTAACAATGGCACAGGACAGGGCAGTATTTTGTTCTGTCATAATCACTATGAGTCAGAACCAACTGGAGAGTACCTAACAAGTGACTCATGGAATGAATGGTTAGTGTAAGGAAAGGAGGAAGTAGGAGAATCCCCAGTTCTCCGGATGGATGGTAGGGTGCTCTTAATCGGAATAGGGAATATGAGAGGAGGGGCAGGCTTAGGGAAAGGGGTCAATACGGAATTTGACTTTTAAGCAGCAGATTTGAAGGATCTGTGGTGAGTATCCCGGTAGACTAACTCCAATGTCTTTCAGCCCAAGTCCCTCTCTCAGTGAGTGACGCTGCCTACTCTTTACAGGTATCACTCTTGCTTCTCATGCTTCTGGATCTGCAGTTCCTGACTTGTTTTGTGCCACATTTGGGAAAAAAAGAATCCAAAACCAAGTCAAACCTTTTTTAGTTCTATTAAAAAAAAAAGAAAAATTTATTTCCTCACAACCCAGGAGGCTCCTAATTCTCTTTCCTTGCTCTTCATCAGTTGCTATCCCACCTTCCCTTCCCCTTTATTATTTAAGACTGGGAAGTGGGTAGAGAGGGGAAGTGAGCAAGCTGTAAGTCAGGAGATGTCACAGACATGCTGGGCTTTTTCAGCTGGTCTCCCTGCCGGTCAGTAGGGCGAGGGGGATGGGGAGCCATAGGTTTCTTACTAATTTTGGTAGGTGTGTTGTTGTTGTTAGGGGCACAACTTAAGGGGTAAAAAGGAAATTGAGAGAGAAAAAGGGATTCTCTGTTTTACATGGATCTGAGCAAAGCCTAGAGCTCAGATCTTAGTCTCGGTTTCCTCCTGTGACTGGCACCTCTCTGGTGCGGATTTTCCACTAGATGCACAAACCCCTGATTTCTCCCTTTGTCTGAGACCAGGCCTCTCTTAGAATCGCGAGATTAACCACTGGAGCAGTTTGGTCTCCGGGAACACGGTTTCCGTGTCTTTGGCGCCGCCTAGTGTAGCTGCGATAAATTATCAATCGTCTCCGCTGATCTGGACTCGGATTCCCACAGGGCGGAATCTACACTTGAGCTGAACTGGAGTGGAGGTGGGTGGGCTGGGGTATTCTCGCTCAATTTGCACAAGCCAGGTGCAAAATTCTTCCTACGTACGTTTGCCCCTTCCCTTCCTCCTGCCTCCTCCTGCTGTGTACAGGTCATCCTCACTGTACCGATCCATCCTCCGATGGAATGGTTCCCCAAACAGCGTAAAAAGACCGAGAGTTCGAGTCTGGGAGCAGAGGGCAGACCGAATGCAGACTTTATTGTCGAGGAGAGGGAAAAGGGGTAGGATGGAAGAGGGAGGCTTGGGGCTGCTACATTGTCAAGCAGAAGGAGGTGATGGGGAGAAGACCCTTTCCCGGTCGGCTGCTGGAAGGGCTGACGATAAGGAAATCACAGAGGAGAGTCACGCCCCTGCCCGAGTTGTGCAGTGGAGGTGGTTAGGGACGGCCATGAGGTCTAGGGTGAGGGAGGCTAAAGACTCAGCGAATCCTGCGGAAAGGGGAGGGGCGGGGGCGAGGCTTCTATTGCTTTTTGCTCACAGTTTTGCGGAAGGCGAGGCAGGGGTGGGCTTGGACTGGACACCCCGTGCCCCCCTCGGTACCCCTTGGGCGATGGGTGCTGGTGAAAAGAATGGAACCCGAAATGGGGAGGAAGAAGAGGAGGGAAGGGTGTATGGAGGCATCTCCTTTGGTCCCACCCAAGTGCCAGAGATACCCCCAAATGCTGCTCCCTGCGATGGGCTACAGCCCGGCTAGACCTGGGACTTGGGGGGCGGGAGGGGCGGGCACAGTGAGGTCGCAGGCGGTAAAACCAAAGTGCTTAAGAGGGACCCAGGATCCCGCCTGCTCCCTTCCCCCTGCGGAGGACAGGGGTGTTCACGGAAGCGCTTCAGTTTGGGGGTAGGGGGCCGGAGTCCCAGAGTCCACTTATTGCCAGGAAAATCCATTTCTGCCCCCTGGACCCCGACCATGGCTTGTGAACCCCGTTTTGTGCTAGGTTTGAGGAGGAAGGGTTGGATGGACATGGCTTTTGGGAGGGGGGGTGTCTCCAAGGGGGCTCGAGGGAGAGACGGCCCCCCCTTTTCTAAGGAGGTGAGAAGGGTAGGGGGCGGGGTTCCCTGAGATCTGGGGTGTCCCCCCCTTCTGAAGCTCCCCTCCTCCGCTGCCCCTCCCCATTCCTGGAACCCCGTACCTCGGGGCGGGGGGGAAGGAGAGAGATCATTCAGGGAGTGCCAGGAGGAGGGACGGGCTGGGAGCCCGAAGGCCTGGGTCCCGGCTGGAGGTGGGGAGCAGAATAGGGAGGAGGTTCAGGGTTGAGGTCAGTAGGGGGAGAAGAGGATGGGTCCGTGCGCAGTTCGGATGGGCCCCGGGGCAGGGTGGAGCAGAGGGTGAGTGATTGGCGGTCCCTGGAGAAGAGGTGCTGCTGGGGCTGGGCGCAGGGACAGTGGGGAGCCTGCTGCCGCTGCCATCACCGCAGCCACCGCCAGAGGGCTGGGGAGCAGACCGCTGGCCAGAGACTTGGGCAGCTCTTTGGAGAAAGTCAGCGTGCCCTGCAGGGTAGCAGAGGAGAGAGAAGAGAAAGAAGCCATTGGGTGACCTTCCAAACTCCACCTTCCCGGGACTTGGTCCCTCCTCCAGCCCCGCTCCTTCTCCTGCCCAGCCAGGTCTGCCCATCACTGAATTCCCCAGTGCCCAGTCCTCACCGCCAGATCTCCCGCACCCCTGGGCTTCTTGTGACGGCTCAGTAGAGGATTGGGCTTTCCGGCCACGCCGTCTCGGTGCCGCCGGCTGGAGATGTGCTGTGGGGTAGGGGAGGGTGGGATGGTGTATGAGGACCCATCCCACCCACTGCTTTAGCGTTGGTTCCTGCTCACAGTGATCTTCCATTGGTTTCTCAGTTTAAATCTTTATGGGAGGAGACTGCCCATCATTTTTCCTTGGAGCAGTGGTTGGTTGAATACAAACTGCTGTTTGCTTTAGCCAGCCAACACTACACTGAATGGGCATGAATGTGTGTGTGGGGAAGCTTACAGACACATATGTCTTAGAGAATAGTGCAGCCAGAGTGCTCCTTAGTGAAGTTTTGTCTCACATACTTTGTTGTTAGGATGTTGTTAGGAAAAGCTATTCCTTGGAAACGGACATCATGCTTAGAAAGGTAGAAGGTCAGCAAAAGAGAAGACGACCCTTAACAAGGTGGACTGACAGTTGTTGCTGCAACTGTTGTTATATGCCATCCAGCTGTCTGCGACTTATAGGACTCTATGTGCAATGGCTCTGAACTCTGCTCTATCCTGGGCCAGTCCCCCTATCTCTGACACACCTACCCCCATTATCCCAGTGACTGTGTCACTCCATCCATCTGAGGTCTTCCCCTCCTGCACTGTCCCTCTGCCCTTCCAAGCATGATGTCCTTCACCAGGGACTGGCCCCTCCTGGCTACATGCCCAAAGTATGTGAGCTGCAAATAGGATCAGGTACATCAGAGTTGAAAAGGATGGCACAGGTTAGGACATGGTTTAGATCTGTTTTCTTAGGGTCACTATGAGTCTTATTCAACTCAGTGGTTGACAAGTCAACCAGAAAGGAGCAAAGGCCAAGGTAGGACTCTAGCCAGTATATCTAACTCCCCAAACACCGGGTCCATCCCTTCCCACTCCTACCCTTCCCCACCTCCAAACACAGAGCTGGAAGAATCTTGAACTCACCTGTTTCAGTTGTACTTCTGAGTTGACCTTGACATTGCAAATCTCACAGTGGAAGGTTCGGTCCTGGGCAGGGGCCTCTGAGTCCCCAGGGGTAGGAGGCCCCAGGCGAGGATACGCTTTGATAGGGCCCAGCCCACTTCGTGCCTCTAAAATTGTCTTGTGCTTAGTACCTGGAACCCACAGACAGTAGGAAATAAAAAACCCAAACCTATTGCCTTTGAGTCTGTTTGGATTCATCATGACCCTACAGGGAAGAGTCTCACATAGCAGAGAATTTCTACATAGGGTTTACAAGATTTACAAGTAATTCTGCTTCTACTACATCTTTCTCCTTTGGAGTGCTTGGTGGTTTGAACTGCTGACCTTTCTATTAGAAGCCAAGTTCGTAACCACTGAGAACCAGGGCTCCTTATAGAAGGTAAGCAGTGGAGGGAAAATTCTTCAGGTCTCAGAAAAACTCAGACTCATTGTCTAGTCGAGTCTGACTCAGTGACACTCTGTCAGGTTCTGAGGCTATAAACTGCAACAGGAGGAGACTGCCTATCTTTCTCCCGCGGAGTTGCTGGTGGATTTGAACTGCTGTACATGCAGCCATTTGGTTAGCAGCCCAGCTTGCTAGGAACTATATAATCAGAATTCCTATTTTTCAGGCCTCTCTCTCACTGCTGTAGAGTCATTCCAATTAATAGCTGCCCCTCCACTGGGGTTCTGAGCCTGCAAATTGCACAAGCGGAGATAGATCATCTTTCTCCTGAGAAGCAGCTGGTGGAATTGAACAGTCAGAGATGGACTAGACTTTGGGTTATATAGACTACGTCACCAGAGCGCTCTTTCTCCAGGCGTAAGAGGTCTTAAATGTCTACATTCCTAATGACAATGTACAAAGTAGAGATCAAGTGAGGGTATTTTCCAAGTTTCTTGGAATCCTTACAAACATAAGGCCAGTCATGGGGAGAGTTGGGTCAAAGTAAATGATGGGAGAGGAGCTGAGAAATGAAGGGTCTAATGATGGGAAGATGACTGGGGAAGAAGATAGGCTACTGGGTCTCATAGGTCGAGGGATGTGGGAAGCCAGGGAGGTTAGGATGTAGTGGGAAGAGGGTGGCTGTGGACAGGGGGTGTGAGTGGGCATGGAGGTGGGGCCCATACCTTTATTATGAGCCTCAAGCTGGGACAAGGAGTTCACAGCCACCTTGCAGAGAGCACAGTAGAGCAGCCGTTTGGCCTTTTCTTCTTCTTCCTTGCTACCCCCAGGCAGGGAAGTTGGGGCTGGGGTCCCCCCTTCACCCTTGGTTACACCCCGACCGGTCTCTGGAACGCTGGGAGGGGATGGGGAGCCGGGCTGTTTTTCTGGGGATCCTGGGGCTGGACCCATTCCATTCTCCATGGAAACTGTTGTTGGAGGAGAAACACAGGGTCATCCCAGATGGCTTTTGGATGAGAAGACTCTTCATGTAGAGGAGACCCACGCCCCATTTCCTGGAGGGCAAGGGCCCAGGAGTCCCCACCCTGTGACAACATTCATGTTCTCATGCCCTGCATCCACATAGCCAGATGTGGTCCAGCTGCTGCAGGCTGGGTGTCAAACTCCAATGCCTGGATCATACCCCATTAACCAGGAATGGCCCAGAGGGTCAGCCCCACAGCCCAGGGTGTATCTGGATTTATCTCTTAATGGCTGGCCTGCCAGCTTGGGTTTCCTGCCTAGCCAGTCCCCTCCTAGAGTCCTGCTCAGCCCCCTAAGAAAACATGCCAAAGAGTCCTAGGAAAAGGCACAGGCAGTGTGAGAAAAGGCCACAGCAGACAGACATAGACATGGCGAAAGGGAAACAGAAACAGCAGAAGTAGAGAGGGAAGGAACAGGGATGCAGACTCCTCTATAATTCATGGCTTGATTAAAGATGCACAGGCCCAGGCCTCAGTGCTGGGTTCTGGCCTTGGTACAGGGGAAACTCTAGCGCTCCCATTCTCACCCCAGCAGACGATCCAGTTTCCGGGTCATGGGGAGGCTGGCAGTGGGGGTGGGGAGCTGGTGGGGGAGAACTCCTGAGCCTTATGGGTATCCATGTGCTTGACTATCTTATGATCTTTCCTTTTATTTCTCTTACTTATTTTTGACAGGTTCTACCTTCGTCTTAATCTGCTTAGCACAACTTTTCTCAGGACAAGACTTAATGGTTTATGAAAGAAGGGGAGGTATTCCTCTCTCCACAGAAAGATAGTGTGAGAACTTAATGAGATAATATGCATAGGGCCCCTCCATCAGTTCCTGAGCCTGTAAATTTTTAGGTGAGGAGGAGATTGCCTATCTTTCTCCAGTGGAGTGGCTGGTGGATTTGAACTACTGATTTTTCAGTTAACAGTGTTCAGTTAACAATGTGTTGACATTCTACCTCATGTTACCAGGGCTCTTTATAAAGCACCTATAACAGTGCTAGTCAACAAACATTCGGTATCACTATTGTCATCTCCATTTTACAGAGACGTAAATGCTCTAACTCAAGATGATCAGTCTAAGAAGCAGCCAGACCACAATTAGAACTGAGTATCCCTGAAGGCAGTTCCAACTACTTGTGTTATGAGAATTAGGGGAGGGGGCTGGCTCCTAAATTAGTGGTGTAGACACTTGTTTCTCATTTTACTTAGGGTGGGGCAAGAAGAACAGGCAAGGATAAAGAAAAAAGGGGATGTAGGATCTCCCTGGGGATAGTGGTAATCCTAGGATGGGGAGGAGGCTCATATATTCCTATCTTAATATTCCTTCTGTCTAGTTTCTTGGTTCAGCCTTTAGTTGAGGATGGCCACTGGCCATGAGGGAGAAAGGAACTTAGAGTTGCTTTTGGTAAACCTTGAAAGACCTCCAAGATCTTACAATCTGACTTCCTTATATCTCAAAAAACATTGGTCAAGATGTCAAAAGATCTGAGACCATCCAATGAGTCTCTGAGTTTCTGGGACCTCTGTCTTTCCTGAGGGAAGTCTTATGGGGCAGTCACTCAGCCTGACTCCTTCTCCAGCAATCCTCTCAGAGATGAAGGGGGCCTCTCCCTGGACTTGATGGTTTCCTTTTTTTCTTGGGGAGATTTGCCAGGTGGCCTCACCCTAGTCCCTGTGTGAGTCACTGGGCATGGAAAGGACAGACAGTGGGAAGTCTGTTGAGAGGAGCTGGGGTGGGGGTGTGGGTGACAGGGTGGAAATTTTATGTCATTGTGCTTGGCTCTAAGACTCACCTTGGGTGGGGGTGGGGTAAAGGCAAGAGAGAGATGGGAGCAGAGAAAAGTTCTAGGAGGCTGAGAGAAAAAGGACAAAGAGAGCAGATGAAGAATATGGTAAGAGTAAGACACACCTGGTCGGGGGGCCGCGCCATCCCCGTTTGGGGGATTGCTGCCTGGAGGAGTTGGGTCTCCAGGTTCCCGGACGCCAGGCTCCCTGCCTCGGGTCTTGGCAGCCTCGATGCCTTTGACTCGTCGGGCATGGCGATTACCCTTGTAGTGGGCCTCTGCCTGACTCTTTAAGGATGGAGGAAGAAAGTGAATCTCAAATCACCTTTCATCTGACCCCTCTACCCACAGAGCTCCCTACCACTCTCAAGTCCAGATCAGGGTGATCTCAGCAGGCTGTAGTAAATCTCTCCCTATACCAGTGAGATACAAAAGCCCCATGCCAAGGAGCTTGGCTTTTTCTGGGGCTCAGATCAGACTCTCAAACTTGAGACACTGGGAACTTGGCCCCCACCTAGCCCAGGCCAAACCATACCACTACCCTCAACATCTGGAGGAAAATCCTAAACTGGGAGTGACCTAGCAATTCCATAAGCTAGAATTCTCTTGAATCTTAGGCCTCTTGTACCTGTGTCCCCTGTCCCTAGAATCCAGCTTTTGCTGCTTCTGTCCTCAGGCTAAGTGTTCTAGGGCCCCAATGCCTGGGATCTACAGTGACTACTCCCTCCTGAGTCTTATTTTCCCTGAAGCCTCTGTAGACACCCTGGAGGACCCTGGCCTTAAGCCCAGCTCTGGAGACGGCAGCAGAGACAGCTGTCAAAACAGTCGCTTGATGAAGGAGGGAAGGGGAGGCAGAAAGAGGGGAAGGCTATCTGTTGTTGCCTCCCTCCTGGATACCCCCAACCTTCTACCGTCCACAGCTGGGGGAGGGAATGTCTGGCGTCTGAGCTAAAGGAGAGACCTGAAAATGGCTGAACCCTGGCTCCACCTCTCCCCCTTTTCCCCCTTCATGTGCACCCCTGCTATGAACATACAGTCCTGGAGCCCCAAGGTCACCCATCTAGGGGTAGGCAGGAAAAGAAGGTTGACAGCCCATGGGTGGGGCAGTGTGGTGTGCAGGGCCCAGCAGCATTAGGAGGAGGGAGTGTAAACTGGGGAAAGAAACAGAACATGTTTTATTTCCCTGTACTCAGCAGAAAGAGGCTTTGCTGTTTTTCTTCAAAAGCTCTCAGAGAATATACTGCTCCTACTCCCTCAACAAAGCCCCTTCTAGACCCACCCAAAAGTCTCAATGGTGCCTCAGAGGGAGGAATTTGGGAGATCAGACACCTGGGATCTGGGTTTTAGGTGACTTCTCTCCATGGGAGAGTCCCCAGGGAAAGGAAGAGGGACCAGGCCTTGCAGGTGATTTGGAAGGAATAGAGATAAGGTGGAGAGAGGAGGAAGGCAGGTTAAAAAGAAGTGAGGCAAGGGAGGAGTTTACCAGAGCCCAAGGAGGGCACAGGCTCTGTGGGGAGCCAATGACAACTAAGTCTGAGCCCAGGGAGTAGGCCTGAGGCCACATTGCCGTCCAGACATTAATGGCCACCTCTGTTCAAAGAAGCTCTGAGACATGGATGCCTTAGCCCCTAAGGAAGGACGTGGTCAGCCTGAGAGGATTTGATTTGTTTTATATCAAAATATGCAGCAATCTCTTGCCCTTTCTTATGTTTCCACCAGCCTCTGCCCCTCCTTTAAAATCCCCATTCCCTGTTCTTTTTATAAAAAGCACCTATAAGGACCTCACCCAGAGGTCCCAGCCTCTGCTGTCCCCCAAGGCTTCCTGGTGACCTCTGCCCTACCAACTGGGTGGGGTGAGCAGATGGGCTTCTTACCTGAGAATTGAAGCGTATCTGACAGACATTACAAGAAATGATGGGCCTCTTGGTCTTGAGCAGGGGTCCCCCAAAAGTGTGGGATAGCACAGCCTTCTGTACAGGGTCCATCTGTGGAGGCAGGCTGGGGTGAGATGCGAAGCCCAGTCCAGGTATATGCTCATCATTCCCCCATTGGCAGCTACTGGGTTGAACCAAGGTCCCTAGACCTGTTCCTCATCCTTAAATATATCTAAGGGCTCGGAGTCTTAGTCCCTCAATATCTTCCCAACCCAATCCTTACAACACTGAAAGGGAACTGAAAGGGGTCAACTGATATAACGCTCCCATTTTAGAGAGAATATAAGTGGTTTAATAAAGATCATACTGTGAGTTAATAGAAGAGCAGAGACTTGAGCCTGAGTTTTCTGTCTTGGTCTACTACACCATGAAGATCTCTCTCTGTCACTCTGACCCTGTAGATTCACCAGGCACCTGCTGTTGTTGTTGTTGAGTACTGTCAAGTCAGAACTGACACATAGCTGACCTGCTAGTGGGTTTTCAGAGGTAGTAAATCACATAGGAGGAGACTGCCCATCCTTTACCTGTGGAACAGCTGGTGGATTCGAACTGCATGCCTTTGGGATAGCAGTTTCTTACCACTAGGCTACCAGGGCTCCTATATCTCTCATCTAGCGGCTATGGGTCGGTTCTGACTCAATGGTACACAACAACAAGGCCACCAGAGCTCCCTACCAGTGGACTAGTGATGTGAAACTCCAAAATACCCCCAGATTCTAGAGCCTCCAGGTAATAGGACTCTCTTTGAACCCTTTTTGGCCCCTTTCCTGGGGCAAGACTATCTGCCAAGCCTAGACTCTGGTCTAGAGAGACAGATGTTCCCTGCTTCCTATCTCTGGGCCCCACGCCTTCTTAATGCACTCCCTATTTAAGGCAGCAGCTTCTAGAAGGAGTAAAAGGAATGCAGGAAAGGGTAAATCTGTGGAATCTATGGAACAATAGGGACTAAGTAGAGGACTTAAACAGCCAGGCCAGTCTAGGATGGCCCAGAGATCTGAAGTCCCCCTCTCAGATCTGCAGGGCTTTTGGGGTCAGGGCTGTTGAGCTGGGTGGGATTAGGAGCTATCTCTGCCCCCACCCTAGGTCAGCAGATGTCTTTGCAGTCCCTGCCAAGTGTTCACATGGGGAGGGGAGAGAATGGGAGTTTTCTGAGTCCTTCTGCAAGCAGGGGATGAAGCCAAGGGGCCTAAAGCCATGGAAACTGCCTCCCAGAACCTTCTTCCTCCCTTCTAGTCCCTAGGGGGGCAGGGAGAGGCGAGACTGGAATGCAGTAGAGGCTGAGGAGGAATGGGTGATGGCTGGGACTGCTCAAGATGAAAATAAATGAGGGCTGAAATCTCATCTTCCTGATAGAAGGACTGAGTGAAAGAAAAATAGTTGCTCAATACTATGGAGTCCTTAGCTCTTCAAGTGAGCCCCTCCCTGCAGTCAGGCCTTCAGGCTTCTCAGTGAGACACAGGTGAGATAGAGGAGCACAGAGCAGGGAAAGAAGGTAACTGGAGTCTGGGAGGCTCAGGCATCCTGGTCTTCCCCTGCTTCTCAAGTCTCACTGGGTGGCTGGGGTTAATGTTAGGAAAAGGGCTTTACAGTATGCCTGTGATCTTCATTCTTTCTGCCTCATCCTGGTAGTTGTAGAGGCAGGACCCATGACTGTGTTCAGATGACTGGCCTGACTGACAAGTGTCAATCGCATGGCTTAATCTTGTCTGGAAGCAGCCCCTCTCAATGGCTCACTTTTCATTTCCCATCAGCTTTTTGGAAGCCTGCCTCAAATCTACGGAAAAGCCAAACAGGGGAAGTAAGGGTGTGCCTGTGTGTGTGTGTGTGTGTGTGTGTGTGTCTAGGCAGGCTGTGATCAATCTGTGTATGGGTGGAGTGTGAATGAGTGTCATGTTCTGTGTGTACACCATTTATGTATCAACATTTCTGTGTTGGGGGTTGAATGGTCAGGTTGTGTAATCTTCAGCTGTGTGTTTATCTGTGTGAATGTATGATGTGCTTGGCAGAAGGAAAGACAGACTAATTTGAAGAGAAGCTTTAATCAGGAAGAGGGGGCTGACTGACTGTTGCCCTCAGCTCTCAGTCTCCAGATCTCAGCCTTCCCTACCTAGAGTCCCATTTCCTCTACAAGCTTTGACCCAGGGTTCGCCTAGCTCCTGGACTTTCTCATATGCTGGGAAGGGGCTGGGAATGCAGCCCAAACAGAAATTCAATCTGAGTCAGGAAACCTAAGTTGGGTGGAAACAGGAGAGAGAAAGAGAGGAGTCGGGAAAAGCAGAGAGAACAGAGGTCTGTAGTCCTGTTAGTGCCCCATTCTGTGACCCCACTTGCTTCCCTCAGGCCTGAGGACCAGTGTCCTGACGACAACTTTTGGTTTAACCATTCCAACATTCATCTGCTGAGAGTAGCCCCTTCCTCCAGGGTAAGGAACCTTCTCTCTTACACATTCTCCTTCCCAGTTCAAGTTCATAAACACCAACTAGAGGTGGGGTCACAAAGGGGGCAGCAATTGAGTCACAAAGAGCTTTCCCATCCTCTCCTCCAGGACTTGAGAAGCCATCAGGCTGAAGGTAAGGGCTCCAAGGCCCAATTCCTGCGCAGGTGGAATGTGAGCACTCAAGTGCAGCTCCAGGCCAAGGTCAGGAGGCCCTATGACCTAGATGAAGGCTCCCTGGGGAGGGGTGAAGCCTAACATCTTCCCAGAACCTGTCCAACTCTAGAGCCCCTTCCCTGGGATCTTGGCCTAGACATTGCCTGGTCCACAAACAGTCCTCTCTCACCTTTCCTCCAACTGCACATATGAAGGGGATGCGTGCCCTGAGGCTGGGGCAAAATGAATCAGAAAGGGCAAGGGGGAGGGAAGGGGGAAACCAGATCGGAGCACACGGTGGGGCTAAGACTATATTTCCTTCCATTGCCCTTTATCTGATGGATCCAACTACCCCTTCTTTGACCACCCCACTTTCCCACCTTCTGAAATAAAGAAAGGGCAAAGGGATGGAATCTCAGGGATGGGGACACTTGAGGGACAGGATGGACTGAGAGAGGAAAGGCAGGGGGCATCTGAAGAGCAGGTGGAAACTGGTGGGGGAGGGATGCAGGAAAGGGGAGAGAGGCTGAGATGGGGCCAGGGCTGGATAAGAGGGATCCGTGTGGTAATCTGAGGAAAGGTACAGGACCTGGTGAGCATCTTGAAGATCTGGGGGCTCTGGAGATTAGGGAGGCAGAAGCTGGGGTATCCAGCCAGTATAGTGACAGCAGTCTCGAGATGCCAGTTGGGGTCCAGAAATTGGATGAGGCCAAGACAGGCTGATGGGGTGGCTAAGCAGACGACTGGGCGAAAGGAGAGGTGGCCAGCCCAGCAGGGGAGGGCGGGGATGGGGGAGGACGGGCGCTGCGGCAGCAGCGGGAGCCAGGGAGAGAGGAGGGGCCGGGCGGCTTACCCTGTGAGACCCCGGCGGCTGCGGCTCCATGGCCCAGGGTGGCAGACCCGGGCGTGGGTGCCGAGCCTGGCCAGGCCAGGCAGCCTGGGGGGACGCGGCGCTCGTTGCCCAGGCGGCTCCGGGCTTTGCGGCCCGGCCAGCCCAGAGAAGGGAAGGCGGTGCAGGCCTGGGCCGGAGCCCGCCCTGGAGGCGGGGCCGGGGGCGGGCCCAGGACGGGGGCGGGGACAGGCAGCCTGAGACCCAGGGGGATGAAGGGGGTCAGGGCGAAAAGACGTGGACAGGGTGTCCATGTTCTGATACTCCTTCCAGGAAACATTGTCTTGGCAAAGGGCTGCTCAGCCTGGCAGTAGGGTGCATTGACGTGATTGATCTCCCTTCCTGAGCCCTGTGTCCCCACCAATCCCGTGGCCCACCCTGATTCTCTAGCTCTGACTCTTTAAATTCTTGCCATTCCTACTTGTGTTTCAACACCCAGCCTTTTTTCAGACCCTTAAAACCATCCATCTCCAGCTCCCTCTGAGCAATACAGGGAAAACCTTTGTGTTGCTACCTTTTACCTGTCACTTCCCCCGTTATAAATGAATGACTGGAATCTATTTATATGCCCGGCACTGTTTTCTCGACAGTGGAGCTTCGGGAATGCAGAGTAGAAGCGACCCCAATCTGGGGACGTTTCCCCTAACCTTTTCCAACCTTTTCCCACCTCTTCCCCTCGTCTGCCACCTGCCGGAGAACCGGGCTCCCTAAAAGCCTTGGCTTCTTTCACTTGCTGCCCCCTGGCGGCTAAGGAGGGCAGAAATCAGGGATGAATGTCGGTGCGATACAGCCCACTCCCCAGACCTCAGCATCCTCTCTGTATAGATGCTTGGGCTCATGTACTTCACTCTGGGTCTCATGCCCTCCCGCTCCATTGAGGGAAGACAGAACTGGAATGAACGAAAGGCTGGCTGGGACATACAAGGACAGAGAGAAGCAGTGGAGTAGGAAGAGAAAAATTAGGAGAGAATAATTTGTGAGGTAGAGTCTATCAGGTAAGACCTGCCCTTTTAGAAGAAATGGGAAGGTACTAATCCCTGGGGAAAGAAAGACTCCACCATCAGCAATAATACTCTAGCACCTAATTGTGAGTCAACATATGAGTCCCTGGAATGTTCCAGCCACAATACTGAGCTCTTTTCACGGACTATCAACGTAATCTTTCCAACCAGGATTTGACGTTACTATTATTATTATTATTTTCATTTTATAGATGTAGAAACCGAGGTTTAGAGAGGTTAAATCATTTACCCAAGGTCGAAAGTTTGGGAGTGGCTGAACTAGGATTGGAGTTTTAAACCTGAGCAGCCTGACTCCAAAGCTGTGTGCTTAACTGCTGCACGGTACTGCCAGCGGTCTGTCTGCAGCTTTTCTGCAGTCCTCATTCCCCTGCAGAATTTGACACTATTGATGCGGCCCGCCAAACTCTCTCCCTTGGCTTCTCCCACTCCACAGGAACCCAGTTCCTTCCCTGCTCCCTCCAGTGGCTCCTCCATTTCCTTTGCTGGAACCTCCTCTTGTTCCCACTGCCTAATTCTGCTTGTTTCCAAAGGCTGAGGTCGTGATCATGGTACCTTTCTCTCTCTGCTCTGCCCTTAAATAAAAACAATCCCAATGATAATGCAATAATAATGCCAACTAACACACAAATTTACTTTATGCTAGGTTTTAAGAGTCAATGCCTTTAGCTAGCAGAGAGATTGGAGGTTTGTGTTCACCTGCAGTGCCTTGGAAGAAAAGTCTGTCAATCTGCATCTGAAAGGTCAGAGCCATGAAAACTCCACAGAGCACAGTTCTGTCCTTACAAACATGGGGTCACCATGAGTCGGAGTTGGCTTGATGCTAACTGGAACTGCAAAGGCATTATCATTATATAATATGATTCTCACCTTGTGAGAATAACCTTGAGTTGCTACTCTCACATATCCATTTTACAACTGGTAAAATTGAGGTTGTGAGTGGTTAAGTAACTGCTTAAGGTCACACAGCTAGTATGTTTGGAATATCAATTCAAACCATGCCAGTCAGATGACAATGTACTGCACTCTCCAAACTTATCCACGCTCAGGGCTTTAAATAGCTTGTCCCCCTAGAGGCAGTGGAGCCATGGACCTTGGATAGAGTAAGAAACCCTGAATTATCCATGTGAATTGGCTAAGTAGCTTTGTGACCTTGAACAAGTCTCTTCACCTCTCTGGGCCTGTGTTTACTCACCTACTAAATGGGAAGAGTGATGGGGTTGCTGAGGGTAACTGTAAACCAGGCATGCAGGTGAGAGGACAGTGCATCTGCCCTTCTGCTTCAGTAAGATCCAATCAACTGCATGTTCTGAAGTCTCTTTTCTAGTGCTTCTTATGTGACATGCCTCAGTCCTACTAATAACTCTTTTGAGCCTAACTCAATGTGTCAATCGCTGCAAGGTTAATCCCCTTTCCGCTGCTTTCTTTCCTGCCCCTCCCTTGTTTAACTTGGGCTGGTCTCTTGGGCACTACCACATTGAGCAAGTATTTTCTTTTTTTGTCATTCTCTCTTGGACTCCTATGTACAGTAAGTGTCTCTGACATAGTTCTCGTCATCAGTTACACTTATTCACTCACTTATATGGAAAGTGACTCAGCTGACCCTCCAGTGATTTTGCACAAGGAGGAGACTGCCCATCTTTTCCCCTTGGAGCAGCTGGTGGATTTGAACCTCCTGCCTCTGGGTTGACAGCACAACTCCTTACCCAGTAGGCAACCAGAGCTCCCTCTTAGAGTACAAAGTAACTATTAATTTGTTACCTGTGAGTATCCCTATGACACAGTGCTTGGCACATAATAAACCAACACTGATTCTGACTCAGGAAGACCTCTGTGGGTAAAGAGTAGAACTTTTGTTCTACAGGGTTTTCAAGGCTGTGACCTTTTTTCGGAAGTAGCTCTCCAGACCTTTCTTTAAGATGCAGCTGGGTGGTTTGAACCACCAGCCTCTAGGTTAACAATTGAGAGAAGCCTCTTGTGCTACCTAGAGACCTTCACCTATAAATTGAAGATAATTACAATAGCTAACACATAATAAATTGCTATAAAAATTGAGATATTAAAAATATTTTTTCAGGGGCACTCTGGTGGCCTAGTGGCAAGAAGCTGCACTGCAATCCCAGAGACAGGCGGTTCAAATCCACCAGATGCTCTGCTGGAAAAGGAGAGTCATTCTCCTCCTGTACCAGTCAGATCCAATTTGACACAAGAAATAATAAAATAAAATAATTTTTTTAAAAAAAATATTTTTTCAGGGAGCTCTGGTGGCCTAGTGGCAAGAAGCTGCACTTCAATCCCAGAGGTATGTGGTTCGAATCCCTGGAGAAGGAGGGACAATCTCCTCCTGTACCAGTCAGATCCAATTTGATGGTACACACACACGCAAATATATAAAAAAATTAAAATTAAAAAAATATTTTTTCAACTCAAAGTGCAACCCAAATGTTGGTTTGGGGTGTTTAGGTCAAGTTTAGGGGAAATAGCTATGATATAAAGATAACTCTATTTGGAATTAAACTTTGTTGTTGTTATGTGCCGTGAAGTCAACTGCGACTCATTGTGACCCTATGGACAATAGCTCTGAAAACTGCCATGTCCTGAGCTAGTCTCACTGACTCCGATACACCAATTCCCATTGTCCTAGTTACTGTATCAATCCACCTCATCCAGGGTCTTCCTCTCCTGTGCTGTCCCTCCACCCTTCTGAGCATGATTTCCTTCTCCAGAGATCTATCTCTCCTGGCTACATCCCCAAAGTATGTGAGACACAGCTTCAAAATCCTAGCCTCGAAGGAGAAATGTGGTTTCACCCTCTCCAAGACAGACCTATTTGTTTTCTTGGCAATCTGTGGTATGTTCAAGACTCTTCTCCAGCACCACATGAATTCTCCTTCTGTCATCCTTAGTCATTGCCCAGCTCTCTGATGCATAGCAAGTAATTGCGAAGATCATGGCCTGGATCAGGGTCACCTTAGTCTCTAAACTGGCATCGTTGCTTCTCAGTACTCTGGAAAGGTCCCTGACAGCAGCTTTACCTAACACAATTGGTCTTTTGATTTCCTGGCTCCTGGTGCCAAAAGTGTTGACTGAGGAGCGTGGGCTCATATCTTCTTTTTGTGTACTGTTGAGTTGAAACTGACCCATAGCTGACCCTCTAGCAAGTTTTCAGAGGCTGTAAATTGCACAGGAGGAGGCTGCCCATCTTTCTACTGCAGAGCAGCTGGTAGATTCTAACAGCAGGCTTTCAGTTTGGCAGGGCAGTTCCTTTTCACTAGGCCAGCATGGTCCCTGACTTCAGATCTTATTTGTTGTTGTTGTTATGTGCCGTCGAGTCACTTGTGACTCAGCGACCCTATGTACAACATTCCTAAACTCTGCTCTGTCCTGTGCCAATTGCACCGTCTCCAATACACCCATCCCAATTACCCCACTCACTGAGTCAATCCACCTCATAGGGGGCCTTCCTCTTCTGCACTGTCCCTCCACCCTACCAAGCATGATGTCCCTCTCCAAGGACCTGTCCCTCTTTGCAACATGTCCAAAGTATGTTAGACGGAGCCTTAGAATCCTTGCCTCCAAGGAGCAGCCCGGTTTGACCCTTTCCAGGATGAATCTGTTTGTTTTCCTAGTAGTCCATGGTACCCTCAATACTCTTCTCCAGCACCACAGCTCAAAGGCATCAATTCTCCTTCTATCCTCCTTAGTCATTGTCTAACTCTCTGATGCATAACAAGTGATTGTGAAGACCATGGCTGTATCAGACACACCCTAATCTCCAGAGAGACACCATTGCTCTTCAGTACTTTGGAGAGGCCCCTAACGTCAGACTTTCCCATGGCAATACGTCTTCTAATTTCCTGGCTACTGGAGCAGAGAGTGTTGACTGTGGAGCCAAGCAAACTGAAGCTGTGAAAAATCTCAATCTCTTCACCACCCATCCTGATGCTGCCAATTGGCCCAGTGGTAAGAATCTTTGTCTTCTTGACATTGAGCCTCGATACATATTGGAGGCTGCAGTCCTTGACCTTCTCAATCTCTTCACCATTCATCTAAACTCTTCTGATCCTTAGTTTCCATTTTCTCATTTGTTAGAAAGAATATCTATTTAGTTAGCCTGATGTGAAGATTAAATGAAATTGTTTATGAAAACTTTCTATAGTGGTTAACATATAGACAATGTTCAGTTAGACTAGGGGGCTGTCAATAGGTTTGGTGGTAGATTATTTGAATAAAATAAAGCTGATTTGCCCTAATCCTTAGCTTCAGGCACAAAATTCCAAGAGTCAATTAGATACTTTAGACTCAATGTCCTGCTGGTCTACTAACTCATCATGTTCTAAAGTAAGCTCACTACCCTCACCCCAGGCTAGCTTTGTCCTCCAATTCCCTGAATCTATCAATGGTGAATTCTTTCTTCCAATCACAGAAGCCTGAACCCTGGAGTCATTCTTCATTCATTTATCCCTTCTCTCCTCCCACACCCCAAACACCAGTTGGTCACCACGCCTTATCAGTATTTCCTTGGAAATAACTCTTACATCCTCTCTCCTTTTATACTCTCGCTGCCACTGCTGCCAGCAGACTGGCGCGCAAAGCTGCTCTGCAGGCCTGCATCGTTGGGCCAGCCTCCTAATTGGACCCTCCTTCAGCCTCTGCTCTCTTCCATGCATTTGCCCCACTCATTTTCCTCACACACTGTTTGTATCAAGCCTCTCTCCTGCTCTAGAATGGACAAGGGATCCTATTTCATACAGTGTTATAGCTCGACAACTTTGCCAGTCCTCTGAGCACTACCTCATGAACCCTATTCACTCAATTGTGGGTAACAGAGAACTTATAGTCATGCTTATGTTTCTTAATGAAATTCCATACCTAATATTCCTCCCCACCTCCCTACCATTACTACCTGCAAATCTAGATTTTATTACTTCTCTCGATGATAAGGGTGACTCATTGGAGAATTAAACGAGTTAACACATATAAAACACTTAGCATCGTGTTTGGCCCATAATAATTATTAGCTGTTATTGTTGTTGTTAATAGCCTATCAGATGGGCAGTAATTCCTGTGATTGACTAGCTGTTAAGGTCAGAAGGGAGATGGAGCTGTGAGAAGAGACAAGGTATTTGACATGAAAGTAAAAGAAGGGCAACCGAGGAACGAGTCAGAGTCACTGAGGGTGCAGGATGCACTGAGGGTGCAGGATGCACTGAGGGAGCAGGCAGTCACTGAGGGTACAGGAGGCACTGAGGGTGCAGGCAGGCACAACAGGTTCTACTCACAGTGCTGTAGTTGCTGAAGAGGCCGAGGGTGGGGGCTGGCTCCAGTGGAAAGGGCAGGATCTGCTTGAGGTCCAGTGGGGGCTGCATGATGGGGGGCTGCCGTAGCAGAGGGAGGGGCCCTGCCCGGCTCAGGCTGCCTGAAAGGCAGAGAAAGCATTACATGGGGCAGAAGATTAAAGTACTGGAACCCCACCCAAGACTGCTGGTCTCATGGCTCAGCGAGCATCCCTTTAATCAGCAGTGTGAACCCCCAGTACTTGCCCACACTCACACACGTCTCCTGCTTCTTTTCTCCAGAGGAGTGGGACAAGGTGTCTTGGGGGACTGGGTTAGGGTGCAGACCCATCCTCCTCTCTGGGTGGTTTTCAGTTCCCCTTCTCCAGCCTCCCTCCCCCAAGGCATGATAGACCAGGAAGAGCTACTTGTGGAGGCTACCTGCTGGTGAACCACTGCAATCCGGGACCCATAGCCCCTCACTACTTTCTTCTTTGGGTTTGCTTTCCCGTAAGTGATCTTAAGAGTCAAGTGGGCAATTGATCATCCCATTGCCCAGAGAAGAATAATGAGGCTTAGAAGTGGAAAGGGGGTCCCTGAATCCTCAGGCTCCCTACATCTCTGAGAGCAGGTAGATAATAAGTGGCCTTTGCTCTGGAAAGCAAACTGCCTGGAGTCCCTGCAGAGACCCTTCACCCTACCTCTCAGTCTTCCCTGGGCCCTACTTTTTCCGCTCACAGGGAGTGTCCAGATCTAGCTTTGCAGGAGGAACCATGAACTGGTCTCTGGGCGGGGAATGCCTGGGCCTGACCCCAAGGGGAAATGAAAGTCTGGGCCAGCCAGCCACTCAATTACCCTGTCCTCAAGGCTTCTTCTCCCACCCAGAGTCTTGGGAGAGAGAGAGAGAGCTGACAAGCTCCCAAGGGACAGCCCATACGTCTTCAGGACCCTCTGGACTTCCACCTGGCCCAGCGACTTTTGGTGACCCTGCCAAAAGGTTGCCGGCAGCCCTTCCCTACTCTAGCAAGCCCTGTCCACCACAGAGGTTCCTAGGAACAAAGGCAAACCCAGGAGACTGTAAGCCTGATCTGTCCTCCTTTGACCTTACTGGGTATAGGGTCCCTGGGATCCTTTCCTGCTTCCCCCCCAGAAACTCCCCTTTTCATACCTTCAGTATCTGATGTCCACTGCCCCCAGGCAGTGGCCTGGCCCTGGCCCCCCAGGGGCCTGGGCCTGACAGTGTACCCTTCCCTCGGTTCTACCCCCTGCCCCTCCTGCACCAACCCCCTCACCAGCCCAGTCAGTATAATCAGCCAATCAGAGTCCTGGAAAAGTGGGGCAGAGGGGAGGGCGGGGGGAGCAGGGATTAGGGGAATCAGAAGCGAGAGGGAGGGGGTGGGGAGGACTCGGGCACAGCTGGGGGCAGGGAGCTTGTCCCTAGGGTCTAGAGGGGTCTGTCTCTTCCACTCTTAATGCCTGGGTGGCCAGGGTGCCTGAAGCAAAGAGGGGTCAAGACTGTTAAGAGCTTGGCCTCTGGACACCTAAGGGCTGGAAGAGAAGAGTAGGATGCTTGGCTTTGGCCCTTGGGCAGTTGAGGGTCTGGACACCTAGTCTATTATTCCCTTCTCTTTCACTGTCTTCAGGGTGGGGATTCTTTCCGAGGGCAGGAGAGAGGGAGAAAGAGAGACAAAAAAGTGAGTGAGCAAGTGGGAGAGACTGACAGGGACAAGAATAGGTGACTGAAAAACAAAAAAAATCAACCAGAGACAGAGGCACTGATAGAGAAGGAGAGAGAACAATGGAAGACAGCAAAATGATATAAAAACAGAGACAGGGCTGGAAGCTGGACAGAGTTACAGATTAGGCAAACAAGTCCAGAGAAGACAGAGGAGTGCTAGTGAAGAAAGGGAGAGAGGGGAGAGGGGCCGGTCAACTGACAAAAGGCAATTTGACCACCTCCTTTTCCTCGTCCATCCCCTCATGGCTTTTCCTCTTTCTGCATATTTCTTCTTGCCCTCACTGCCTGGCACACAAGGCCAGGGCAACCTTAATGAGCCCCAGGCGGCATCAGGAATGGTGAGAGAAACTCGAGAGCTCCCAGAGTCCTCAGCACTCTGCAGGCACCCAGCAGCTGCTGTGGGGCTGGCACTTGCTCTACTTTAAGGCACCAGAGATTGGAACTCAGCTCCTTGGCCCCTTCCTTTTCTTTAGAGTCCCTGCGAACCCACCTCTCAAACACTCAACTCAGAGGAGAGACATGAGTTTAGGAAAAAGCAAGAGAAAAAAAAAAGATTAATTGAGACACTCTATGCCAGGTAATGAACTCCAAGTATTGCTCCATTTCATCTCTGAGATTGCTTAGTCTATGAGCTAGCTAGGATTCTATGAGAATCCTATGAGAATTCTATTGGGAGCTCTGGTGGCCTAGTGGCAAGGAGCTGCAACTACAATCCCAGAGGCGAACGGTTCGAATCCACCAGATGCTCTGCCAGGGAAGGAGGGACAATCTCCTCCTGTACCAGTCAGATCTGATTTGACGGTACATGCTCACAAAAATAATAAAAAAAAAAGAGAATTCTATGAGAAACTGAGAGAGGTGTTTTCCCATTTGATGGATGAGAAAATTGAGGCTCAAAGACATTAAGAAACTGCACTGTTACACAGACTGTAAGCAGCAGAACTGGAATTTGAATCTATATTAGCAGATTCTTTCTCAATGACCTCACCCTAAAGGGCTCAATTCTAACTTTATAGCAAAGGTTGGAACACAGGTTTCTAAATCTTGTTTAAGGAGAAGAGCCAGTTCCAAGAACTTTGTGGGGTTGGAAATCTCATTTTTCTTTCAGAGGAGAGAGGGAGACAGGTAGCAGCCACTCAGCAGCTTTATGGTCAGCAACTAGTCTTGTTCACTAAGGTGAGCCCTAGCTTGAGGGGGCAGTGGAGGGAAGGAGGGCAAGTGGAAGGCAGAGGAGAAATGAGGGTGGAACTGGAAAGGAACAGGGTGGATGCTAGTGGAAATTCATTTTTCTCCTTCCTGGATTTCTGGGTCCATGAATGTGGGGTGAGAGGCAGATGGCAGCTTATGGTCTTATTGTTAGTTGCTGTTGAGGAGTTTGACTCATGTAACCCCCTGTGTACAGAACAGAGCTGCTCTCTGGTGTTTTCAAGGCTGTGACCCATTGGAAGTAGATTGCCATTGCCATTGCCATGCTTGTCTTCTGAGGCACCTCTGGGTGGGTGTGAGCTGAGAACCCTTCAGTTAATGTCTAACCATCTGTACCACCCAAGGTCTCCTTTTAGGGGCTGAGCTGACAGGAGCAGTTCTCCGTTTCATGTAACTCAGTCTCTCTTTAAGAATAAAAATAGTTATCACTTTTGAGGGCTTACTATATGCCAGGGCACTTTAGGGACAGATTTTCCTGTCTCCGAGCTGGGTGACTAGTTAGATTTTCAGATTTTCTCAGGCTCATCTCTCATTTGTCAAATGAAAACAAAACATCTGCCTGATACCGAGTTGTTGAGAAGATTGAATGAAGCCATGTAAAGTGCTGGCACAGGACAGCGAGAGCTCAATAAATGTTTGCTGAATAAATAAACGTTCATCTTATGGAAGGGAGCTCTGGTGGCTTAGTCTCAAGGGATTCGCATGCTAGTGTAAAGACCATGGTTCAAATCCACCAATCTTCCTTGGGAGAAAGACAGGCTATTTTCCCCTGTTTGATTTACTGCCTTGGAAGCCCACTAGAGGGTCAGCTATGAATCGGTTCTGACTTGAAAGCAATAAGGTTATTTTAGTGTTTTATGGATGGTGAAGGGAACTCTGGTGTCCTAGTGGGTAAGGAGTTGCGCTCCCAACACAAAGGCTGGCAGTTCTACCAGCTTCTCCTCAGGAGAATGGCGGGCAGTCTCCTCCCATGTGATTTTCTCTAAAAACCCACTGGAGGGTCAGGTGGGAGTTGGTTCTGAATCCTTGGTCTATAACCACCATAACACAGACGAAGATACTTGGCTGAGAGAGCTGGAGAAACTCTATCAAAGTCAGACACCTAGAGAGAGATAGGGTCTGCCTTTCATGCACTACACTTTTCTGGATAGACTGGAGAAAGGAGAAAGAAACGCATGAGGTAGGAAATCCAGGACTTCTGACATGGGGCTAAGAGAGGAGTTCAGACAGGTTTGAAGGAGGGCGTGGAGAGCAAATTGGGGTGTGTGTGTGTGTGTGTGTGTGCGCGCGCGTGCGCGCGTGTGCATTTGTGTGTGTGTGTGAGTGCATGTGTGTGCACATGTCCACATCACATGTCAGGCAATGCAGGGAGGAGCTGGGGCCAGGCTGGGGCAGGGCACTCTAGAGGGAAGCTCATTAGAGTAATTACCTCCAGCAGATAGAGCCCCACCCAGCTCTGTGGGGGAACTGCCAAATGCTTTATTAAAGACAGATCCCAATGCACTTTAGAAGCGTTGAACTCAAAGCTCCTTGGATGGATGTCCATCTGTCTATTTTCATTCACTACCTAGCTCTGAGCATTTTGAGTGTACTCGGGTTTCTCCTCTAGCATCAAATCGTAACCAAGTTCCATCTGGCTCTCTCCATTCCACTAGGGTCTGTTTCTCCCCCAATTCTCTCCTCTCCTGAAATTCTGGCCAGATTTGGAGCCCCGGCCCCTTGACTTATCTTGGTAAGGATGGTAAGGGGCATTCTGGGACAATGAGGTCCGGGTGGCAGTGGTAAAGAATTGGGGTGTCTATTGTGAGTTGGTTCTGGTTATGTCTAGCATTGGGGTAAGAACAGGAGCCAGGAAAGTTGTTAGATACAGCTGTGGTTTAGAGATGGTTTGGAGGTTGGATGAGGATGAGATTAAGATCAGAGAGGTATTGGGGTTAATGTTGCAAATAGTGTTAGGGTCTGAGGTAGAAAAAGTAGAGGGTCAGCACTGGGTTAAAATGGGAATTAGAATCTACGGCCAAAGAAGAAATTGGAATGAAGTCTGTGTTGGAATGTCATCTCTAATGTATCTCTTCCCCTGGCACTAACTTATAGTCTCCCCTACCTCCTCAGAAAGACTTATGTAGGAGAAGAGGGGGAGAACTCGGAACCCCTGGGTCCTGGTTTCCTCGACCAAGTCTGTTCTCTTCTGCCTCAGTTTCCTCCTTGTTGGCAGAAGGCAGGTTGAGGGCTGGAAAGCCTTTGAAGTCAAAGATGAAAGCAACAAGGGATGATTAGGCCCTACTACTCAAAACATCATCCCTAATAACCTCAGGGTGATATGGGTGGGGGGTGGGGCCTAAAGGGAGGAGGGAACCAATGGGGAAAGGAAAAGCCCGAAGACCTCTGGGAAATCTTTCCTAACCTGACTGGCAAAGATTTCCTCCAAATGGCTTTCCACCCTCAGCACACCAGAGACTAGAGCAGAGGCTATAGATAGGGTCAGAAGGCAAATCCTGGGCAGAAAGCCCCCTATCTTAAACCTGAGGCCCAGAGTTTCAACAAGGGAGGAGCCACTGCACGGCCCCTCTCGGGCCACATGCACTTGGACTCAGTAGTTTGCGGCATTTAGAATCTTAGGACAGATCCAGAGAATTAGGCCAGAGCCCTGGCAGGCAGTTTCATCACTTCCTTTCTTCCTCAAAGAGGGCTAAGGTATGAGATCCCCACCTGGTTGCCTATCCTCTGTGGGTTTGGCACAAGAGAAGAGTTAATTATAATGTTCTTCAGGGAGATGTGGTGGGAGGTCCAATTGGTGATGGGTTTCCAATTTAAGAGAATTTGGATAAAGGTTTGTGGCTGGGGCCTTCAGATGTCCTCTTAGGGCCTATTGACTAGTAGATACGTGTCTCACACAGACCTGTTCTGGACAAGTATGACACTGTCTCTGGAGCTATTGCCCAGGGTGGGGCCCATGCTCAGGGTGGAGCCGGGGTGCAGGGATCACATAGGTTAGAGAAATGTAGATCCTGTGTTGGGGGGGGAGCTGATCTAAGGTTGCCAGTGGTCACTCTAGGGTGGGTTTATGGTCCCTACTAGAGATATTCTTGAGAAGGAGAAGGCAGCCAGGCATTCTTTCTTCTTTTCCTCATTCATTCATTCATTTAATTGACATCTTTGGTCAAAGTGGGGGAGAAGTAAAGTGATGAGAGCAAGGAGAAGGAGAGAGAGGGAGCTGGAGGGAAAGCGAAAAAGGAGAGAGACTGCTCGTGGGATGTCAGTTGCAGGAGGCATCAAATGAAAGAAGAAAGAAAAGGGGGCTGACTAGGAAAAGGGGACTTCAAAAAGCAGAGGGGCTCAGCGAAGTGATGCGGGTGGAGCCAGTCAGGCCCTGGGGCACCAGCTTGGAGCCAGGTGTCCTCAGAAGAGGGCGGGGAGACCACAGGTGTCTAGGCCTGGTGGGTGGGAGGGCTCTCACCATAAACAGGGTCTAGGAACCAGCCCAGCAAGGGCAAAGGGCAGAGGTCAGAGGTCAGAGCAAGCCTGTGGACTATTTTGGAGGCAGGTCGGAGGGCACAGGGCCTGGAGCCTGAGCTGATGCGGAGTCCAGCGCACAGCTAGGCCCTCTCCTCCCCCACCCCCAGGGCTCCCTTCCCGATGTAGGTCATGAGGATGGGGTGGCTGTGGCTGACGGGCTGTCAGAGCCCAGCAGGAGTTCCCCTCCCCCAACTTACTCTCCCTATCTCCCCTCCTTCCCCCAGCGCCCCCTAACCCAAGACAGGGGGCGGGCATGGGAGAGGAAGACTGGGTGGAAGGGCCCAGACAGCCACAGCAAGGAGGGAGGGCAGGTCCCGGCGTGTCAGGGCAGGATGGCTGCGGAGGCAGGATCTGAGCCGCAGGGGCCCTAAGGTGGACAGTTTCCCACCCCCTCTTCTCTCTAGCCCCCTTACCACCAGTCCTACCTCCTATCACACACACCTCGAAGCTACACCCACCACCTACCCCCACCCCTTCCTCCTTTCCCCCTTATCCTGGGCCCAGAAGGATGTCGGAGTGTTTAAGCTGAGGGTGGGGGAAGGACGGGTCAGCTCTTCTCCCCCAACTCCACCAGGCCAGGACCTGCCCCCTCCCCCAGTTTCTCGTAGACTTCATATAATATTCATGAGGCTAATGAATATGCAATGTTCTGATTATGGGGCGGGGGTCTCACTCCGCTCTGCGTTCCCCCCTTACCATTCCCTAGATTACCGGGAGAAACAGCAGTTTAGGGAAGAGGGGACTCGGGGACCCCAGATGTGGAGCCAGATGAAGGGGGAGGGGAAAGCCATCGCTGACGGGCGGCCGCAGTCACCGCGGTGCCGGGAGGGGGGGTGACCCACTGAGAGCGACCCAGGAGCCTGGAGCCTGGAGCCGCAGAGCCCACTCACCGAGGATCATGCTGGGGACCCAGGCGCCCGGGGTTCCGCGTCGCTCTGTCCCGGGGGCCGTTCTGGCTGGGCTGGGGGTACGGGGGGAGGAGTCGGGGGCGGAGCAGAGGCCGGCCCAGGCGGAGCGGGGGCGGGGCCCTCAGCAGGTGAAGACGGGAGGAGGGGGACGCGGCCCGCGGGCTCCAGGAGGGGGCGTCCTGGCGGCGTCGGGCCCTCTCCTGCCCTTCCCGCCCGCCGCGGGTCCCCGGGACTGACTGTGGCACTGCGCTCAGGGCTGGGGGGACATGACCTCTAGAAGACGGGGTGAGGTAATGAAGGGAAGTGCAGACGAAGATGCCTGGCTCCGCAGGGTCTGAGGGTAGGAAGTCTGGTGCCACAGCCTGGGTGGGGGGACATGCCTCGGTCGTCTGAGGGAAGGATGGCGTCCGGATTGGACTTCTAAGTCCCTTCAGGAGTGCCTGTGGGGCTGGGAAGGGGCCAAGGGGCAGATCCTAAATGTGTGTGTCTCCGGCTTTGGAGCAGGATGCCTGGGAGGCTGGTCTCAGAGGTAAAAAGTGGGGCTGAAGATGGCTTCTAGGTTATTTCCTGGTGCTGGAATCTGAATGTCTGCCCTTAGGGAAGGGCTGGGTGAACAGTCTGCAATCAATGAGTCTGAGGAGGTGAAAATAGAAGCTTGCAACTGAGATCATTAGGAAGATGACAGAAGATGAGAACCGAGGAACAACCTTGCAGAGATGACCTGAATGGGGGTAGGGTGCAGCCACCCAAAGCCTCAACCTCAGGCATTCCTCACAAATGTGGGCAGGACCTGGGTCCTAGGAGGACTGGCTGGAGAGGTGAGAGGGGTACAGAGGGCAGGACAAAGGCTGGGGACAATGTGGAGGAAGGAGATGACAAGATACTTGGAAGTGTGCTAAGGGCCAACAGGAGGACTTAAATGAAGGTCACCCGAGACTCCAGTACCAGGCTGCACGGAATCTGGGAGGCCACCTGCAAAGCATCTGGGGACGATGCCACTCCCCTAGCCTGGGACCTGTAGGTACCCGCCCCAAGAGGGAGGGCAATGGGCAGCTTTCCCAGAGTGCCAAGTAGCCAGAGGGGAAGGGGTTGTTGTCTAGGAAATACAGTGAGATTTGGGGAAGGTGGAGGCAGAAGTCAGTGGAAGGATGCAGGACTGGAGCCTAGGAAACAGGGGCCTGGCCTTCCTAAGTTCTGGAAGACGGTACTGGTACTAGAAATTTAATTAAGGCACAGAAAGAGTGTGTTCAAGTTTCTGGGCCCCAGCAATCTCTTGTCCTCACCTCATTGATCTGGTATGAAGGCAAGAACTGTTTTTGCACCTGCCAGGCCAGCTCTGGCTCAAGGGCAAACTGCTGGGGGTGTCAATGCCATCATCTTGATCTGAACCTGAAACTCAGAGATCCCTGGGGACTGTGACCTTGCTGACCAAGTTTGACTTTTGGGCAGGACATGGGGGTCTCTGGACTCTTCAGATGAGCTTTTGCTCCAGATCCCACTTACTCCCAGTAAATGAAAATTCAGTATCTACCCTCAGCCACAGTCCTCAGTTCTTTTTTGCATTGTTTGTCCTCCTTGGATAGATGCCAAGGGAAACTTGATTGATCAGTGACAGAGACCCCTTTGCCCTCAGTCCTTTGTCTACCCTCCCTCAGTGCTCTTAAGAGACCCTGAGATAGGGGCTTCAGAAAAGGGGTTACTTAGTTTACTGAGAGGAGGCAGCTGGTTGGAGGGTGGGGTGACCTTGAAGGAAGCTGAGGGGGGCAGTGTGTGGGGTGAATTCATTATTGATGAGTCCTGCACCCCGGGCTACTAATGAGCCCAGGCTGGCTGCTCTAATTGATGTCAAGAAACTTGAGACCCCCCAGATCAGCTTCCCGCTTGCCAGCTGCCTCTCTTGAGCCCCCTCCCCCTCCCAGTACCCCCCAGCTGCTCTGCTCTCTTCCTGGGGCCTCCTGCCCGCCTTTGCCTTTTTGCCATCTCTGAATACATAGTCAAGGATAGTGCTTAGACCTTTTAGGCCCTCACCTCATGTTCCCTTGGATCACTTTGTAAAAGGCACCCTTGCTCTGAAGTGCTGGAAGACAGGAGAAAAAACAAAAACCAGAGAATCTGGGAAACTCAGCTTAGGGACAGAAAAGCAGGTATGAGATGCCATTTCTGAGCCAGCAGTTCCCTTTCTGTATTATACGTCCTTATGGGGGAATGTCACTGTGAGACTCACAGGTACAGGTAGTATAGACACACACCGATGACACCAGTTCAGAGGAAGTATTCACAGCCAACTTCCTCGCCTCATGTTCTCTTCCTCACAGCAGTGAAAGAAATCTCAGATGTGGCCTTTGGAATTTGTCTGCTGTCACCTTCCTCCTGTCCCTAAGAGGTGGAACTGCTTTTGGAGAATGTATGCTATTTCCTTCCTTGAGAATTCCACATTTTTTATGCTACAGAGGAACTTTGGTGGCCTAGTCTTTATGGAGCCGCACTGCTAACCCCAAAGTCGCACCTCTCTGATGGTTCAAATTCACCAGCATCTCTGAGGGAGAAAAATGAGCAATCTTCTCCCGTGCTATTTACAGCCTCAGAAACCCAGTGGAGCCTCAGTTATGGGCTGGTTCCAACTTGACAGCCATGAATTAATGAGTTTTATGCTACAAGCACCATCTTAGCAATACTGACTGGGTGACTTTATGTCTCCTCTCTGTAAGAGCTTCTTAATTTAGGGAGCTCTGGTGGCCTAGTGGCAAGAAGCTGCACTACAATCTTAGAGGTGAATGGTTCAAATCCACCAGATGCTCTGCTGGAGAAGGAGGGGCAATCGCCTCCTGTACGTCAGATCGAATTTGACGGTACACACACACACACACAAATAAAAAAAAGATCACACACACACACACACAAATAAAAAAAAAGAGAGCTTCTTAATTTATGAGTTCTGGGAAGTTTCTGAGGTACTTATTAAGTCACAGTGTGTGAAGTCTTGTTCAGGTGATGAAGGTAATATAATGTGACATCTTGAGTTAAAAAGAATAAAAGCAAGAAAAGAAATAATAGCTCTGGTGATCAGGAACAAGGGTGAGGTGAACCTCATAACCTAGTTCCCAAAAGGCCAATAAATTTGTGACTATACTGCCCTCTTGTGGCTGAATTTTGATAAAGCTTGAGGAGGACAACTGCCGCCAGCCACCATTTATAATTTCAACACCCTTTTATGATGCATGGGTAGGTGGAGGGTTGGCAAAGGAAATGAAGACCTTCAGCCAGGTGGATAGACACACTGACTGCAGCATTAGGCTTGAGGGTACTGGAGATTGTGAAGGTGGCACAGGATAGGACAGAGTTCAGATCTGTTGTTCACTGAATTGCTGTTGAGTCCAGTACTCTTTGGCACCTAACAATAATAATGCTTCCTTTAGGAAGCTTTGGTGGCTTAGTCTGTAGGGAATTACACTGTTAACTCAAAGGTAACACTTCTGGCAGTGTGAATCCACACTGTGGGAAAAAGATGGACAATCTCCATGCGATACTCAACAGAAGTTCGGCTTTCGTGACACAGTTACTAGTTGATTGTGCTGTTAACCCAAAAGCTGTTTTTAATTTTTATTTGTGTGTGTGTGTGTGTGTACCGTCAAACTGGACCTGACAGGTACAGGAGGAGATTATACCTCCTTCTCCAGCACAGCATCTGGTGGATTCAAACCACATACTTCTGGGATTGTAGTGCAGCTTCTTGCCACTAGGCCACGAGTGCTCCCTAAAAGCTGTACTTTCTGGCAGTTAAAACTCACCAGGAGCTCGATGGGAGAGAGATGGGCAGTCTCCTCCCATTATGATTTACAGGCTCAGAAACCAGACACATCACCATAAGTTGGAACTAACTCGGTGGCATATTGTATAACATGTAAGGCTTCTAACTAAAGGTCAGTGGTTCAAATCTTGCAGCTACTCTGTGGGAGCAAGATGGGCAGTCTGCTCCTGTAAAGATCTAGTGCCTTGGAAAAGCATCAATGGGAGGCTACCAGGAGCTGGAATCAACTTGAGGGCAGTGGGTATGCTCCCTTCGAAGGGAAGATATTGAGACTTGGTCTCGGATACTTTTGGACACATTTTCAGGAGACCAGTCCCTGGAGAAAAGCATTTTACTTGGTAAAGGTCAGTGGGAGAGGGAGATCCTAAAAGACATGGATTGACACTATGGCTACAACAATGGACACCACAAGGGAGCTCTGGTGGCCTAGTGGCAAGGAGCTGCAACTACAATCCCAGAGGCGCACGGTTCGAATCCGCCAGATGCTCTGCTGGGGAAGGAGGGACAATCTTCTCCTGTACCAGTCAGATCTGATTTGACGGTACACTCACACAAAATTTAAAAAACAAAAAAAAAAAACTTAAAAAAAAAACCCAAACCACAATGGGCACCACATCTGATGGGGATGGCACAGAGCTGTGTTCCATTGTACATAAGGTCGCTTTGCGTCAGTCTGTTTAACAGCACCTAACAACAGTGTGCTTCCTTTAGAGGTGCTCTTAGATGGGCATCAGGAACACAGAACTGAAAGGGCTACCCCACTTTGCATCGAACCCTGTGACATGTTAGGGATGAGGCCTTTCAGAGTCAGGCACGGCTAAGTTTTGCTGTCACTTACTGTGATCTTGGGAATGCTATGTACCCATCCTTTCTGGAACTCAGTTTCTCCTTGTGAAACTAGAGTTAATAGTAACCACTTTAGAGTATTATTGATGATAGCATTAAAACAAAAGCCTAATTGGCTTTCTTGTCCCTAATTTACCATGGGATAATTGTGCCCATTATACATATTTTGCAAAACAAAATATGTGCTAGCTTCCTATGTGCACTGTCTGTGTTATAGGTGCTACAGCACGTTATTTCTACGTGCACCTTATACCTGAAAACATAGTAGTTCTGCAGCTTTTTCTGGCAACTAATTTCATGGGTCATCACCAGCTTCCTCCTAAATGATTCTGATTCAGAAAAGCCCAGATGACTCCAACCTGGGCCCTTTCTTCTCTGATCTGAGAATCCTGAGAACAGATTTCTATCTCCTTGCCCTTGGGAGTGTTGGACTAGACCTGGTAAGGAGTGGGTGATAGGCAGAGGGCACAAATCTTCCTTATCTTTTCCCATCACTCCTCCTTAGTTTTTGAGGTTCACGCTCCTGGCTCCTAGTGGAAAGAACCTGTGAGCAACACAGGCCTCTCCTTCCCATCAAGCCATCTGACACCAGCCTGGATTTGGAAAGAGTGGGGTATAAAGACAGCAGATTCCATCTCTGATCATTGGGAACCCCAGGCTGGGTTTATTGCACTTGCAACAGAGCTTAAATAAGTCCCAGGAGTCCTGGAGCCAAGGTGAGGGGAAGGTTGGCAGGGAAGGAAGGGGCAGTGTCAGTGCAGCTGGTGGGCAGAACCCAAATTCTTTGAGCCCAGGACAGTAAGCTCCCTTTTCTTGAGGGGAACTGGGAGGGCCTGTGTCTGGCCAGTATGAGGTTCAAGATCTGTTGCCATCATGGCTCCTTCAGGGTCCTGGGCAATTTCTGATTCTCCTGAATCAGGGTTAGACTGAGCCTCCAGGTCCAAATGCAGTCTTAGATCTCTGCCTTATTAGGTTCCCAGCAGTCTGGGTCAGGGTCCTGGATCAGCGGTAGGCCACAGGTTAGATCTGATGCCATCTGAGTTCTAGTTCCTCCTGGAACTGGGTTCTGGGCCACCATCAGTCCTTGTTTGGGATCTGCCCTGAGCTGGCCCTGGGGCACCATTCATGGTTAGAGTTCCTTGTTAGCCCACCAGGATGGGGACTCTCCAGAGCTGCCAGGGTTTACTCCCCAGGTTCCAGGTTCTTGGCTGGAGCTTCCTCTGAGTCTCTGTCAAGGCCAATGGCAGATCTTTGCAGGTTGGGGCTAGACAGGAAGTCTTGGTGGCAGGTCAAGCCCAGAGAACTGAGAATGAGTTCCCTGGCTATGGTTCCAAGTTGTTTTCAGAGAACTTTCCAAAATGCAAAGACTGCAGGGAGGCTGAGACCGCTTTCCCTGGATCCGAGTTCCCTCATCTGTGAGGAGGGCATGTGTAAACGAGGGTCCTTCACAGTGCACTGGGGGCGGTCCCCAGTTCCTTGCCCCCTGGCTCTGGCCCTTCAAGTATGTCTCTGGGCCAGGGAGAGAAGCTTCTCCCTGGCCCTCAGCACCTTCAGAAGTGCCCAACCCCCTCTCTGTCAGCAGACTGGGGTGTGGGGAGGACTGGGCCTTCAGGTTTGGGAGTCTGGGATCAGGCATCAGAGGTGGCTGGAGGCTTGAGCTGAGCTTTTTCCATGGCGGTGCCATATGGGAGAGAGCGTTTGAAGAATCCAAGCTAATTCAGAGAAGAAAAAGAGTTGTTTTTTTTTTAAAAAAAAAAGAAAGAAAAAGAGTTTAGATACCCTGCTTCCCATTTCTAGTTTGCTTTTATCTCAAGAGAGATTGAGAAGAGCTCTAGTGTCTCTGTCTACCTATCCTAAATAATTGGCCTTTGAATTCAGGCTGCCAAGATGACCCCACTGCAGGCCCAACCAATGGCCCAGAAGGCCTAGAGCTAAGGGGTTTTATGGGACAGGGGGAGGTCTTTTCCTAGTGTCATAAAAATGCCCCCAATTAAGCTGGGAAAGGCAAATAGATTTGAATTCAAGTGCCAGAATCTGAAGCTATTTCTAACTAGTAATGGTTGTTATGGGAGGGAAGTGACAGTAATAAGCCAAATATTTGCCCTTGGTAAGTTATATTGTTTTTGGAAGTATGAAAAACTTACCAGCTTGAGGCAAGAGACTCTAAGATAAGGAATACAGACTGAAGTGTGGGCTGTTATAGGCAGGGTCTGACAGGATGCACGTTCCAGAGCAGAGTTGAACCATGTGACTAGATAGTCTGTGGGTGGACATGTGGGGCTATGCTGATGTCCAAGTCAAGGGCAGAATATAGCTAACCTTGTAGAGGATGTAGATGAGCAGACCTAGGAGCAGGAGGCCAATGAGAATGGCTAGGATAATGATCCACAGTGGGACACCATGGCTGCCCTCTGCCTTCGTCCACTGCACGGCTGTGGCCACCTAGGGAGCAAGTTGAGGTGAGATCTCTGAAAACCCAGAAGTTCTTCCCACTTTATACTTTGCCTCTATTTACCACTGGATCTAGACCCTCTTCCCTCAACCTTCCATTTTTGGCTAACAGAATTTTGAATTTAAAAATTTCAGTTCCTAAAAAAAAAAAAAAATTTCCGTTCCTAAAACGTGCAATATGATCTCTTACTTTTGGGCCGTAACATGCTATTCTCTTCCTAACTGATAGCCTGATTGTTGTTGAATACCACCAACTCATAGCTGACCTCCCAGAAGGTTTTCAGAGGCAGTAAATCACATAGAAGGAGACTGTCCATTTTTCCTGTGGAGCAGCTGGTAGATCTGAACCGTGTGCCTTTTAGTCGGCAGCACAGTTTCTCATCACTTGGCCAATGGAGCTCCAGTTAGCCTGGTTAGTTCCTATTTATTTTAAGGTCTTACATTAACATCCCTTCTTCCAGGAAGCATTCCCCGCCCTTGGAGAATTGAGTTCAGGTTCCCTTATGATGCGTCCCTATAAACACAGTGGCACTTTGTCACACTGCTGTCAGTGCTCATTATTAGACTGTGACCTCCAGGATAGAAGACACAGTGTAGGTCTTGCTTACCACTGTGTCTCTAGCACCAAGCACAGTGCCAGGCACATAGCAGATGCTCAGTAAATACTTGTTAAGACATCAAGCTCGCCCCATCTGTGTCCCCGCCCTTGTGCCAAGTCCAGAGCTCTGAGCCCAGTAACTCTGAGCCAGGACTCACCTGAAGTTCCTTTCGAGGTAGCTGCTGTGGCAGGATCCGGTAGGGCATCTTCAGGGCTTCATACACGGCTTCACACTGCAGGCTAAATGGCTGGTGTTCCCGCTGTGAGTGGGGGACAAGACAGTCAGCACACTCCCTCTTGGAGTCTAGGGTACATGGGGTTCCCCATGGTCTGCTTTTGCTGGCCCTATTTTGGATTCACTCTCTTCTGAATCTATATACCTGATATGGGATAATAAACATGTAGTTGAATAATTATAACACAATTATTTAATTTATAGTCCCTTTTTGTATGGAGGAGCAGCCCATCTTTCTCCTGCAGAGCAGCTGGTGTATTCAAATCACCCATCTTTGGGTTGACAGCGCAACTCTCTACCCACTAGGCCATTGTTGTTGTTGTGTACCACTGAGTTGGAACCAACCCATAGCTAATCCTCCAGTGGGTTTTCAGAGGCAGTTAATTAAACAGGAGGAGACTGTCCATCCTTCTTCAGAGCAGCTGGTGGATTTGAACCACATGGCTTTGGGACTGCAGCATTTTTTTACCACTAGGCCATCAGATTTCTCTTATATAATGCATAGTTAGATAAATGCATTTTCAAGATTTTCTTTCAATTATTAATGTGGGTTAACCATCCAGGAAAATTTCTGGATGGCCCATAGTATTCATTAATAAAGAGGTGCTTTTGCTATTCTTATGTCTGCTTGATTCTTCCCTGTGAATTTCTATCATTCTTGGGTTGCTATCCCCTTTTTTAAATGGAAAAAAAAAAAGAATGGAACAAGAAACTGTAGTCTCCAGTGTGACCACGAGATGGCGCGAGGACCACATAACCCAGTTGAGACAGAGTGTGAGAGAAGGACACTAGAATGCAGAGGGCCAATTCACTAAAGTACCTAGAGCAATGGTGAAAGGAGAAAGCCAGCCTAGTCAGGGCCAAAGGTCAGGTGTCAGGGCTGAGGTGAGGCGACCTCACCTGTAGGAAGGTCTTTGCCCAGACTCGGAAATGAAGTTGCAGACTTCGACTTTCTTGCCGATGCAGTGGGCCTAGCTCACAGCGCAGCTTGAAACACTCAGCCTCTGGGCATTTCTGGGAAGAGAAAGGTGGGGAGAAAGTGGAATCTTGTACTTGAGATTCCGCCTTTTGGTGGAGTCTGAGAATGTATTCTCAAAGCCTGGGCGGGCACAGACCTCATTCCTAACACAACTTACCAGGATCTGAGGCCCCAAGGAGGCAGGGCTCCGGCCTGGGGCCTCCCTTCTTTGCAGGTGGTGGTGCTGGGAACCCTCAGGATCCAGCTGCAAGAGAAAAGGGTTGGGTGGACTCCCTCTCCTAGCTCTTACAGCTTCTATCCATATTAGCCTGCACCTTCAACCTTTTTTTTTCTCCATCTCTTCATTGGTTCGTATGGCCCATCACCTCCTATGTGCAAGACACTTAGTTGAGCACTGAAATATGGAAATGAATAAAACATGGTCCCTGGAGTTAACATGGAGAGAGAACATCGAGATGAAGAAATTAATAAGCCCTTATTCCTGCCCCAGGGCCTTTGCACTGGTTTTACAGGTAAGTTTATCCTTGTCTTTCAGGCTTCAGTTCAGCTTTACTTTCACAAGAGGATTTCCTTGGTCACTCACCTCACACAGGCCTGGCCCCAGTCCTTCAACAGCACTGCACATTCATCACTTTTCACTGCCAGTTAGTTTCTATAATTTTATATTATCTAAGTCCTTCCTTCCATGAGAGTAAATATGTTGCTGGTTTTATTCAGTGAGATAGTCCCTGAGCTTATGGAAGTGCTCAGCATAGACACTCATTTAACAAAACACTATTAATAAATACATAAACATAAAAAACCCCAGGCACTGTAGTCCTAAGGGACAGGCCTGAAGAAGGCTCTTCAGAGGAGGGGGCATGGAACTAGACCCCAAAAATATCCTGGGATAAGAAATAAAAGATGGCAATTCCAGGCAAAAAGACAGAATTACACTAGATAAAAAGAGGCTTCTTCCTTTCCAGAACCCTGAGGAAGCTGTGGGTCTTCTGACCTTTCTGTGGCCTCAGTCCTCGCTATGACACATCCTCATTGGCTCTTCCAGGCATCAAGAGCCTTTTTCCAAACCTCTACTTCCAGGCTCTCCCAGTTATACCAGTCTCCAGGCCCCTCACCTCCAGGCTGTGTGAGTTGAGGGGGTGACTAGTGGTGCAGTTGCTGAGTCCTGTAACCCTGGTCACGTAGAGCAGCTGTTGGCCTTCCAGGGCCTGGGGGCAGCTGAGCTCCAGGATGCCCCGGCTGATGGAGCTGGGGCCTAGGTTGATGAGCTAGGGAGGAGAGAGCACACCATCAGGAGGAGGGAAGGTGGTCTTGCCCCGTTGATATCCTGAGTCACTGCACCCTGCTGGTGTGAGGGAGGAGTGAGGAGGGGGAATCAGGGAATTGAAGGCAGAATATTACTCTCCAGCTAGCCCTCCTGAGCAGAGCCTCTGTCTTTCCTTCCCAACTCCACCTACTATTCCCACACTGTCCCTCCCCTGTGCCTTTCCTTATCACCCATTAGCCCTCCTTCCTGGGCTTCTCTCCCTTCCCTATGGGCCCAGTCATCTGTCACTCATACTAGCTCCTCCTTCTTATTCTCTGCTCCACATCCTCCCATCTGCCCAGAACCCAGTCTTCTCTGCTTCTTTCCCTCCTCACCTCGTAGACATGGTGAACTGCAGGACCCACGTGTCCCTCCTCCTGAGGTTGCTCTCGGGGATGCCAGTCACCGACTGGGAAGAGCACGGCCTCTGGCTTGGAGACACTAAGGAGGAAGGTGATTGAGAAGAGAATGCAAGGGACTCATGTGTTTTCTTCCCTCCTAAATAGGCCCCATAAAGGCCTGATACTGACCCATTCAGGGACACCTGGGCCTGAGCCTCCACAGACAGCCGGAAGGAGACTACGTCGCTATGGGAGTTGTTGAGATTCTTGCTGTGAAATGGAGGTGAGAACTGAGTGGTGCTGGAGGCTCAGCCACCGCCTGGCCTGCCCCCTGCATAGCTGCCCCACTCACTCCCTACCTGAGGATCTGGAAGTCAAACTGGATGGTTTTCTTCATGTCCCGGAGATGAGGGACTGTGAACCGGAGGCCACCCCAGAGCTGCAGGATGGGGGAAAAGAGTGGGATTATTAGATTGGGTGCCTGCTTCTCCTCACTTACAACCCACCTTTCCTAGTCCAGTCTTCCCTGGTCAGTCTCAGGCCATCTCTCCCACACTTACACTGGCTCCTGCCTTCATGGGGTTGCCCAGATCACACACCAGCAGGCGGCTCTGGTTCACAGCAGAGTAGTCGCAGCTCAGGCTGGAAAAGTTCTGGAGGTGGGGAGGGTGCAGTTAAGACTTGGATATTTTTCCTCTGGTAAGTCTCCTGCAGCTTTTCCAAACCCAACCAGAGAGCCCTCTCTCACCCCTGGGTGTCTGACGAGTCCGGAGTACTCTGCCTCTGGAGGGGCCGTGACCCGAAGCTCGGCCTCATAAGCGCCGCCCTCACCCACGTTTTGGGCGTGGAAAGTTAGGTTCAGGGCATTCTTGTCACCCAGGTAAACGTGGTTCTGCTCCCTAGAGGGGATGGTTCAGAGGTCACATGGCATAAGGGACTCTGAAGAATTAATCTCCAAACTAGGACAATGTGCTGGAATCATGGTGACAATACAGTAATAATGTTGCTGCTGCATGCCATCAAGTTGCAATGATTCGTAGCTGACACTCCGGGGGTTTTGAGAGTCAGTAAATAGATGGGAAGAGATTGCCTCTCTTTCTTCTGCAGATCAGCAGGTGAATTTGAACTGCTTGCCTTTGTACTGGCAGTGCATCTCTTTACCCACTAGACACCGGCATAAGCTCATAGTAATATTAGACACCATTTACTGAGTTTCAACTGTTTGGCAGGCAGTAAACTAGATGCTTTATGTCTCAGGGAAACAGAAGCTATTATTCCCACTACACAAGTGAAGAAACAGAAGCACAAAGAATTTCAGTAATTCCCAAGACCACACAGCTAGTCACTCTCAGTGCAGCTTGTGTGGTTGTGCCTATACTTTTCCTGCTTCCAGGTCCTGCCTGTCCTGCTACGAGACCTAAGCACACAGAACTTCTGGTGTAATGTCAGCCCCCACTCACCCAAATACTTCCAGCTGTAGGTCGGGCACACAGATGTTGTCCTCTCCACAGTCCAGTAAGATCTGAGCCTGGGGAATGGGGCAGTCTTGAGTGGGGAACTTGGATCCCCGTCTTTGGCTGTAGGTTCCCCTCTCCACGGCATCACCTCTTTCCTTCTGGGTTCCTCCTTTCATCCCTGTCCTTACCTTGTCCTCTATCCGGTTCTTGCTCTGGTAATGTAGGACAGGTTGGAGGCCGTGGCTGTCCACAGGGGCTTGGGGGTCCAGGGAGAAGGTGAGGGCGATGTGAATTGGGGAGAGTTTGTCTCGAAATTCGGACTCATTCTGGGGCCAGGGGAGAGGATGCATAGTCAGGGGACTCTGAGGACTTGGTGGCCTGGCCCAAGTCTCTTGCTCCTCCCTCTGTCCATACAGGTCCGAAAGAAGCCAAATCCAAATTTGACCATTCTGTTTGTTTTGGCGCCCTGCTCCCAGCTCTCCTTACAGAGGGCACCCTTCCTCAGGCCCATCAGAGACCCCAGCCCTTGCTTGGGGGGTGGTCACCCTCCCTGGCCAGTTCTCAGCCTACTGTGACCAGGGCCATACCCGGAGGTAGATTTTCATTTCTCTGCAGTCCTCTCGAGCCCCATTCTGGATGAGCAGAGTCTGGGTCAGTGTGGCCTGTTGGGAGGCCAGGAACAGGGCCCGCCTCACTCCTCCCTTCTGCTTCTGCCAGTCCAACTGGAGCTCCACGGTGAAGCCTGCAGGGGGAGGCCTGTCAGGATGCTCTCCCTCCTCATCCATCCAGAGAGAAGGGAAGGAAGTACCCAGGCCCCTAGCCCAGTCCCAGTGCCTGACAGACCAAAGCAGTTTCCCTCACCAATGGAGTCAGGGACATGTTTTCCAGAAGCGTTGAGGCAGAAGCTGAGGTTGATGCTGCAGAGAGACCAAGAGGAAAGCTGGTGAGCCCAACTGAAACGGGTACTCTATCATCCACCTCCTTCCCAGCGACATCCAGCCTGGGCTGCCCTGGACAGAGGAACCTAGCGTTCAAGCCCCAGCACCTCAGGGATCCTTCCTGTCTTCCACCTACTTCCCGGCTACACCCAAGCCACAACATCCCCATTGTTGCTGTAGTATGTTGCTGCGGCGGAACGGACCCATAGCAGACCCTCTGGTGGGTTTCCAAAGGCAGTTAATCACACAGGAGACTGCCGATCTTTATCCCATGGAGCAGCTGATGGATTTGGACTGAATGCCTCCAGATTTGCAGTGTGGGCCCCCCCCGCCCCTTTTTACAGACAGATGTGGTCCCCCACTGCTCTCAGACTCAGGTCTCTGTGATTTCTTGAATGTAAGCTCACCAGGACACAGGGTTTCCCTCCAAGCTACAGCTGCGCTCCTCTGGGTTGAACATGGCAGGGAAGATGTTGAGAGAGGCACTGGCAGACACGATGGGGCGGCCCCTGTGATGTGTAGATGTCACACAGACAGATGTAAGACCCCCTGTAACCTGGACACAGGAACCCAGCACTTCAGGAGCCTCTGTACTGCTTCCCGACTTCAGCGCTCTTGAGAAATCCCCCAGTTGCCCCGGGCGGCCCCTGAGTTCATACCTGTATACTACAGCCTTGTCCACACCAAAGGCCCCAACAATCAGATCTGCAAAAAGTCAAGAAATCATCCCCGACACCAACCCCTACGTTAGGATCCTTCCTTCCTAACTAAACCCTTTCTAATGTTTCTGACCTAGTTCCATTGCTTAAGGGGATTGCAGGAAGGCAATAGTGCCACCTGGTGGTCCTAGTCTAAGACCTGCACCCAGTTTGAAGGGCTGGAAAAGGTGCCGAGGGGGTGGGGTGCAGGCATCTGTGACCAGGGAATCTAAGGTGAAAGGAATCCTAGGCACAGGCACAACTCACCAGGATATCCGTTGCCATCAAGGTCTCGACCTCCTCGGAGGGCAGAGCCAAAGAAGTCTGGGGTGTGGCCAGCTGCCCATAGGGGCAGCAGAACCTGGGAGGGCTTAGAGCCCAGCCCCTCTGGCCCCCCAGGGAATATAAACACCACTCCTTGCTGCGTCTCCCCACCAAAAGGGACACCAATGGCCACATCTGCAAGACACACACACAGCAATCAGAAGTCCACGAATCCAGGGGTCCAAATCTCTACCATCAGACCTTAGTACTCTGCTTCCCACATATTTCAATCCCAAATACCCAGATATTGAGATTAAAGTCATCGGGAGGTCTTAGGTGACAGTCACACTCCCTCCCCACAAAACGCACTTTGGTTCACCCCCTGACTCTTCCATAGCTTCCAGAGTCCATGTTTACCATTGTAGCCATCCTGGTCCAAGTCCCCTAGGGGGGTCAAGGAGCTGCCAAATCGGCCAAACTCGTCATGGCCGGTGAGGGTAAGGGTGGGCGAGGATTCCATGCCATCTAGGTGCTGCAGGTAGACATAAACTCTGCCCACCTCTTGGGCCCGCCCATCAGCTGTCCTCTCCATGAGCAAGGGTGCCCCAACCAGCAGGTCATCCAGCCTAGGGGTAGGTGCAAAACATAGGTGTCCAGTTACCCCACCTTGCCACCAATCCCCCAGTCATAGTGCCCGAAAATCCCAGACATACTGGACCTCAGGGTCTCTCCTACCTAAGTGAGAGGTTTTGGCAACACTGAGAAAACTACTTCTTACATTGTCTACCCTACTTCCTCCTGAGAAGGTTATGTGGTCTGCCCTTCCTGTTCACACTACTCACCCATCCCCATTTATGTCTGTGACAGCCACTGCGTAGCCGAAGTAGGAGGCCATCTGGGAAGACACATGGGTAGCTCTGAGTCAAGATACTGGAGCAAATGGCATTGTGAAGGGAGTTCAGAGACCCCCTGGGAGGTTGGGCTGGGGGTGCTGGATCAGGCTGGGGTTTGGGTGTCAGAAGGCCACAATGAAGCATGTCCTCACCTGTTCCCCTGAGAAGTTGTAGAGGGATCGGATGTCTGAGCCATTTAGGATGGTGACCTAGGGGATGAGAAGACAGGCTCATTGGTCTTCAACTTTCCAGCCCATCCCATGAATAGAAGACAAATGGGTACAGGGCACCTTGGAGCAGGCATTCTTTGGAGACACACCATTCATCTCTAACTCCTTCCTGAGTTTAGCCCTTCCATTTCCATCTCTCTACTGGGTAGCTCTACAATGCCTATTTTTCTACTACTTCCACAGCTCATACTTATCAGTCTACTGCCCATCTCTACTGACTAAACGGAAAGATCTATGCAGGCAGGGACTTGGTTTCAGCCTTTGACCAGCGTAGAGAAGGACTTGGTAAGTCATAGACACTTAAAGCTTACTGAATGAATGCACTCAGGGGCCGGCCGCAAACCCAGCATGTTCAAAAGTCATTCATTCCTCATCTTCTGGTACACACATATACACACACACTCATGTCTACCCTGGACCTCTTAGCAACGGGCCTACACTTCCCAAAGTCTCTAGAATCTCTGCTCTTACCCCCACCCAGCGCTATTACTCTCGTGGGAGCCCTCTCCCTAGGATGGTGGGAAGCTTCCTAGCCAGTCCTCCTGTCGAGGGGTTCCCTTCCATCCATTTCCCACCGCAGCTATGTGTCTAGAGCGGAGCTAGCATGGTTACTTGAGGTCTGGAGACCCATGGTGGCTACTTGCTGCTCACTGCACAAAGGCTCAACTTCCTGGTGGTCCTCCACAGCTCTGGCGCCTCTGACTCAAGCTTGTTTCTGTTCAGTCTTATTTTATTCCTCTCATTCTCAATTAGTCCATTAGTCTGTGGAATTGGCTTTTCCCCCCTTCTCTTTTTTCCCCCATTGCCTTTCTTGATAGGCTTGCCTGGAATGTCCTTTCTTCCCACTTTTGCTGATCCTTTTAAAAATTATTATTATTTTGTGTGTGTGTACCGTCAAATCAGATCTGACTGGTACAGAAGGAGATTGTCCCTCCTTCTCCAGCAAAGCATCTGGTGGATTTGAACCATGCACCTCTGGTATTGTAGTGCCTTTGCTGATCCTTTACAGAACTTTTTCTGATCCATCTCACCCTAGAAAGGAGGTTATTCTTCCTCCTAAACTGCGATATCCCCTTCTCCGTGTTCTGTAATTTGCCATAGGATAGCAAAAGGGTTGACTTTGGAATAAAACAGGCCTGCCTTTAAATCTTTATCCAGATATTATCTCACTGGGTGATCTTAATTTACCTAACTGGTCTCTTAGAGCCTTAGTTTTCGCCTATGTAAAATATGAACAATAATATGTACCCCATAAGCCTGCTGTAAAGAATAGAAACCATGAATAGGCAGTGCCCCATTGAGGGCTCATAAATAGTAGCTCCAATTAGATTATAATTATGCATGTGTCTTATCTTACATACTTTATTAGAAACACTTTATGAGGTATGAGGTCTTATTCATCTTCTTATCTCTTACCTTGCCTTAATAAATGTTGTTAATTAAATGAACTCCTATGGCACTCTTATCTGTATCCTTTCAAAAGTACTTGTCATGGTCTAATAATAACAGCTACTAGTTGTGGATTGCCTAACAGTTTACTCAGTACTTTCACATGCATTATCTCAGTTCAGTCTTATGAGAGCCTTGTGAGGTCAGAACTATTATTATCCCATTATACAGAGGAGAATGAAGCTCTGAGAGGTTAAGCAAGTGCAAGGTCTTTCATGAAGTAAAGCAGGGTACAGGCATAACTCAGAGATACTGTGGGTTCAGTTCTAGACCGTCACCAAAAAGTGACTACCCTTGTAAAGTAAGATACACAAAACATTTTTGTTTCCCAGTGCATATAATATTATTTTTACAATATATTCTATATACTATTGTCTATTAAGTATGCAATAATAGTATAAAAAATTTTGAATTACCAAAGTTTGACACAGACATAAAGCGAGTACATGCTATTAGAAAACGGTGCTAGCAGACTTGGTCAACATAGTTGTCACAAATCATCAATGTGTTAAAAAAAGGAAATATTTAGGAAACAATAAAATGAGGTATGCCTGCTTAATAGAATGATTCCCCCAGAACTTGAACCCATGTCTGATTCATCACAAACAGCCATGCATGATTGTGATTAGCCAGGGAAGGGAGCAGGGGTTCAAGCTAGGTCTTACATAGCCATAGGTGAGGTTCCCTTTGGGCACACCAGCAACAAAGTCTGCAAAGGGAGGAGAAAGTGTGGCTAAGAGTGGGGAAAGGGGAGTCAGAGAACCATGGCAGACGTCTCAGTTCCCATGCCTCCTCTTTCGAAGTCTCTAGCCTCCAGTTCCCTTGGCTCAAGCCCGATGCACACTCACCTTCTGTAGCATCACCACTGAATTCCCCTACTGCCACAGAATACCCTGGGGGGCAGAGTAGACAGATGTTAGGATTCTTGCTTCAGGGACCCCTCTGCCATGCCCATCTCCCAATCCCCTCTCAACCCTTCCTGGGCCTTCATTAGCCTACATAAGAGAAGCAGGGCAGAGGGGCCAGTGTGTCCAAGTGGGAGAAGAACAGCAAGAGGGGATGTGGGGCCAGTACTGAGGATCCCCCCGATGCTGGGCCTTCTCCACTTGCTTGCTCACCTAGGTAGCTATCATCATAGATGGAACTGGCCTGGCGAGTCTGCAGCTGCCCCTGAACCAGGTTGATCAGGTATTCAGGGTAGTAGGAGTCTGCAATCTGCTCCTGGGTGGCAGACAGGATCTGGCCTGGAGAAAGGGATGAGAAACGGATGGATGGGGGAGGTGGTAAGGCGGGGAGTTGGGGGGGAATATACAGGGTTTCAGAAATCTGGTTGAGGAAGGAAATGGGTGAAGGTTGAGGGAACAGGACATGTAAATCTCAAGAAAAGAAAAGGGAAAAAAGGCTAGGGGTTGAGAAAGCAGAAGGAAGGAAGGACTGGTGATTTCAGGCAGGAAGAGAGGATGGAAGACTGTAAACAGGGAGTTAAAAAATGTCACAGGGAGAACTCACCTTGCCAGAAATAGCTCCCTGGTCCACCCAGAACTACTCGCCCAGCCTGTAGGAGGGGAGGAGGTGAATTTGACTTCTGGTTCTTATCTCCCTGTGTCCACTGCCACCAGCCACTTCCCTTTCAGGAGTCTTTCTTACCTTGGTGAACTCAGCACTGAAACCTCCTTGGCAGTATCCCTGCCCTGCTGCCCAGCTGAAATCTGTGAGGGAAGAAGTTGGTGAAGATGAGCCCTGCACAGATGGGTCCACAAAGGAAAGAAGCAAGAGGACATGGAGGGGAGTAGGAGGAGGGAGAAAGAGGGCCTTTCTAGGTAAGGCAGTGAGTGTAGAGGTTGGTGGAGGGAGGCAGCCCTGAGCATATGAGGGCACTCAAGTAGAGATGGTGGACTTGGGGTACAGCCCCACACTTTTCCCTACCTGAGCGGCAAGGAGCATACTCCAGAATGCGGGTAAAGTTGTCTGTAGAGAGGTAGCAGGTACCCACGGGATCGCTCATCGGCTCCTTCTCAGTGCGCCAACTGTACAGTGGGGCACAGGCCTAGGGGTTCCACAGGGGATGTGCTGCAGAGTTATCTGGCCCCATACAACCACTGCCCATCCCCGAGTCACCAGACCCCTCAGCCCACTCAGCTCCTCACCAGGACCGAAGAGCCATGGGCTCGAACTGTTGCCCCAAACCACTGTAAGGACTTGTATTCCACAGGCTCCTCTCCTTCTGGGCTGGACACAGAGGACTCCAGGATCCGAGAGCCTGGGGCAAGTGAGAAAGGAGAGCCATGCTGGGCTCTGGGCCACATGGGCGGCTGAGCCCTAGAGTAGCCCCCACTCTCTTCTGCAGGAGGGGCTTCCACACTCAGCCTAGGGAGTCAAAGCACTTGCAAGTCCTGAGCCCCATGACTCACTGGAGAGGAGTGGGGATTGCTTGCTTTGTACAGCTCAACTCACCACATACACACAGAGCCTAGGAGTTCTAGAGCTCCTTTCTGATTTCCTTGTCCTCTCATCTAGCTGGAACAAACATGTTGTGAAGAGGGAGCTGGTGATTAGCTATTTCCCAAGAGAGTGGTCCTCTGGCTACACTTCTCTGTCCTTATCTCTGTCTCTGACAGCATCGTGCTCCATCTCTTCTTGACCTTTTTTGGGGTTCCTGTGCCTTATGTCTCTTTTACTTTCCAAGTTCTACCTCTGACCTGTACATGACAGCTTCTCTTTATTTTTCTGATCGTCACGTCTTTTGTCTGTGTACCGTCAGATCAGATCTGACTGGTACAGGGGGAGATTTTCCCTCCTTTCCCGGCAGAGCATCTGGTGGATTTGAACCATGAGTCTCTGGGATTGCAGTGCAGCTTCTTGCCACTAGGCCACTAGAGCTCCCCGTCGTTCAGGCTTTTAAAACTATACCTCTATCCCATATTTCCATCTTTCATGTCTCTCCCTATTTCTCCTCTATTTTTCCTATATCTGACCTTTATCTTTGGAACCAAACTGCTTGAATTCATATCCTGGCTCTACTATTTTCTAATTGTGTGATTACTGACACGTTATTTAACTTTTCTTTTTCCTTACATATAGAACATGGTAATTATTATCCAATAGCTTCACAGGGCTGAAAGGATTAAATAAGGATATATATATATATATATATATATATTTATAATAGTGTCTGAGTAAATATATTTACAACAGTGTATGCTGGGTTGTTGCTGTTGAGTCGTTCTGACTCACAGTGACTGTACACACTGGAGATTTTGCCTAAATCTATGCCATCCTCAAAATCTCAGCTGGGCCAGCCTGAAGGGCTTATCTTCTGGAACTATATCAGACAAGAGCTACTCATACGGATTTCAACGGTCTTTTTCACAAATGCGTGGCCAGTCATGCTTCCTAGTCTGCCTTAGTCTAGACACTTGTCTACTATATATGACCCTGGTGTTTGAAATCACGTCCAGCAGAGCTTCTAGTATTATAGCAACAGGTGAAGCCTCACAAGACAACAGACAGATGAGTGATAGCTAGATAAGGGCTGGCTGTTATTATTATCCCTAGCTTTTGCCTCTTCAATACTTTTTAGAGGACTTTCCAACTATAATATGTCTCATGATCCAAATTATTGAGAAGCAATTATATCAATTTGAAACAGGCAATACACCTGGTTTAGTCTTTTCAATCACTTGCTATGCATCTGACAGCCAGACAATGAATAAGGATGACAGAAGGAAACATTAATGTCTTTGAGCTGTGGTGTCAGAAAAGAGTACTGAATATCCCAAGGAATGCCATAAGAACAAACAGACATATCTTAGAGAAAGTGAAGTCAGAATGCTCCTTGGAGGCAAAGATGATAAAGCTTCAGCTCACATACTTTGGGCATGTTGCTAGAAAAGGCTATTCCTTGGAGAGGGACATCATGCTTGGAAAGGTGGAGGGTTGGTAAAAGAGAAGAAGCTCCTCAACCAGATGGATTGGTACAGTGAATGCAGCAATGGGCTCAAGTGTGTCAGAGATGAGGATGGCACAGGATAGGACAGAGTTCAGATCTGTTGTTCATAGGGTCACTGAGTTGCACTGTGACTCCATGACACCTAACAACAACAACAACAACAACAACAGTCTTTGCCTCGCTGAGTGGGCCCTGCCTCAGAGCTGACTCTCCATTGGGTTTCTGAGGCTATAAAACACACAGGAGGAAACTGCCTATCTTTCTACCTTAGAGCTACCACTAGAATGGCAAAGGGGTGTGGCCTTTGGGTTAGCAGTGCAACTTCCTACAGGAGAGGCTGAGGCTTTTCTCTGTTGTTCATAGGGTTGCTACAGTTGTAGTGAACGCTACAGCACCAACAAGACCACAAGGACAGTCTTTGTCTTCCTACCATCTATTTTGCATCTACTCTAGACCATGAGCTGCTTGAGAATGATGGCATAGTCATTTTTAGATTCTCTCTAGCATCTAGCACAGTGCCAGCATGTACTATTACTAAGTCAGGGCTTAGTTAAATGAGTCGAATGATCTGTGTGACTCTCCCTGTCTTTGTCTCTGTTGCTGCCCTGAGTTGTGGGTGATTCAGGGGAAATGAGAGCCACATGTTTCTGAATCATGCCTGCCCTCCTTGGGCTGGGCTGAACTGGGAACATGGTGTGAGGACCACGGAGAGCTGGAGAAACCAGAAGGCTCAGAAGGGCACGTGGCCACTGGAACTGGACAGGCTCCACCTCTGGCTTCAAGCATCACACAAGCCTCGCCCCCAAACTACAGTCTGATGCATCTCTCGCTAATCCCCCTCCCCACCTGCTGGGTTACCTTTGCTGTCAAATTCCATGGGGGTGCACTGTGAGGCATTGAGGCCCCAGGGGCAGAGGTAGACAGCACCACCCTGCAGCACTCCGGGTTGGCTAGTGTTAGCCTTGGGCGCTCCCACCAGGACGCTGACCCTGCGGAGGGAAAAGGATTGGTGTTCAGCACCTAACTCTCCCAATGCAAGAAGGATTCAGGTCCCAGTAATGGGGCCAGAGCTGGCTGAGGGGTGGGGTGGATGCCCCCTGGGTTGTATTTATATCTCAGAAGATGCCACAGATGCCAGAGGCATAGGCTGGAGTCAGGCGGTCCCCATGTGCCGCTGTCACTAACATTCCCCCCTCCCCTTCTCAGCTACTCTCTTTACTCTATCTTCCCCTGTGATTAAAGGGAGGGAAAACTAGAGTCAACTTCCTGAAAGAGAATATGAGCCAGAGGGTCTGGACCTAGTGTCTTCCTCTCCCCAAGTCCCTCCTTGGATTAGATACTGAGCGCTGGGAGCTGCAGAGTCTTCTCACCTAGCCTGCTCTTGCTTATACCACGCCAAAGCTCTTCATTGAGCCAAGACCCAGGCATCCAGCTGCCCAGCCCTGGGGTGTGTAGGAGGAAAATGTGAGTCTTGGAAATCAAGCAGCAGGAGAGGAGAAAGGAGCTGGAGGATTGGTGAAGAAAGGCTATTCCCCTGTACCTAGGCCTGCCCTCACTCCAGAGCCATGGTTTGGACCTCTCCATCCTGGCTAGATCTTTGTCTCAGACTCTCTTATATACCATCCCTGGAAGTGTGAATCCAGATTTCTCTACTGCTGTCCTAGAGCTAGATAAGGTGTTTCAGTTCCTTCTGAGAATGTGGGGAAAGGTTGCATCTGACGGGGTCTTATGTAATGGGATGGTCATAGCTAAGGTCCTAGGGCAATCTGCCTGTTACCATCCTGGGGCCCCTTGCCTCTGTTGCCTCCACAGTTCTCATCTTCTTGGCTTTCCCCTTCGGAGTCTCCCATGAGGACTGCATCTGGTAACCTGGGCAACTCGACCTGGTCACTGGGCAATGGTCTCACCAGCCTTGGTCTCTACTTTGCACCTGTGTCTAACTCTGGCTCTGGATCTAAATTTCTGGGTCCCTATGACTGCTTGCTCTTTTGGCTGTTTTTGTATCTTTTCCCCCTGCTCTACCTTAGATAACTACAGGAATGAGAGGAGAGTTGATACCTTTGAGCTGTGTTGCTGGAGAAGAGTACTGAATATACCATGGACTGCTAGGAGGACAAATAAGTTCATCCCAGAGAGGGTGAAACCAGCTTGCTTCTTGGAGACAAGGATTCTGAAGCTCCATCTAACATACTTTGGGCATGTTACAAGGAGGGAGCAGTCCTTAGAGGAGGACATCATGCTTGGGAGGGTGGAGGGTCAGCTCAAGAGAGAAAGACCCTCAATGAGATGGATTGACTCAGTAACTGGGGTAATGGGGGTAGGTGTGTCAGAGACAGTGAGGTTGGCTCAGGATAGCACAGGGTTCAGAGATACTCTGTACATGGGGTCGCTATGAGTCACAAGCCACTTGACAGCACCTATCAACAACCACCACCTTAGATCTGGTATTCTCCTTCCCTAATGATTCTGTCCTCTTTCATCTTTCAATGTCCCTGGTATCCACCCCTCCCTGGAAGTTGGATACTTCCCTAACCTCTCATTATGACAGTGGACTTAAGTCAGGGATGTGGAACAAGCTCTGAAATCTCCAAGTGTCTCAAGAGGACTTGGTCCATTGACTGGAAGAGCTGTGAGGAATAGGGTGCAGGATGAATGTTGTTATTATTGATAGTTGCTTTCGAGTTGCCTGACTCATGGTGACATCATGCACAACAGAATGAAAAGCTGCCTGGTCCTGTGCCATCCACTGTGGGCAATTCCGCAGAGGAACTGCATGGAAATACCTGAGAGCGTAGGTCCACAGTGTCTGAAGTGGGCTCAAACTCATTGTTGCTGAGTTGAAACGGACTCAAAGCTGACCCTCTATTGGGTTTCTGAGGCTGTAAATCCCAAGGGAGGTGACTGTTCAACTTTCTCCCAAGGAGTCGTTGGTGGATTTGAACTGCCAGAGAGGCTCAGCCTATGGGTGAGGAGAGCAACTCCCTATGAACTATACCACCAGAGGTCTGAAATGGGGCAGGGGTTTTTAAAGGCTCAGAGGGCAGGGAAAAGTGAAGGCAGAGTTCAGAGGGAATAAAGGTGGGGGTGGGCAGAACAGGAGAGTTCCTGGAGTGATAGAGGGGTGGGGTGCCAGCCTGTTACCCTGGGGACAGGAAATGTTTACTGCCTGTGGCTTCCTGTCAGTTTCCAGCCTCTGGCTTCTCCATTTGTTTCCCCCACCCCTCTCACTCAGGCATTACATCTAGTTAGGGGGTGGGAACTGGCCACTCCAAAGGCCAGATGACCAGGCCAGTGGCAAGGTCTCAGTAGGTGAGTTTGGCTGGAAGGGAGGAGGAGAAGTTGCTTTGCCTCAGGTTGGGTGAAGAAAGACTGTGTACCCCCTAACTTAGAACCATCCCCAGAGAATCTGGCTGGTACCCTCAAACTCTAGGAAGTAGGAAGGATCACTGACCAGAACTAGACTGAATAGTTGTGGAACCAGAAGGCAGTGAAAGGAGCCAAAGACAGTCAGGACTTCTGGTCCAGAAGCACTAGCTCGGTGTGGAATGGGGCTTCTTTTTCAGCTTCCCTGGATAAAGAAGTTGCACAGGTTTTCTCAGTCTTCTGGAACTCTGACATGTTATGTCCTTGATAGTGCAGGGCTGGGGCTTTGGGATCGTGCTTTCACTTCCTAGTTTGTGAACAACACATCCCTGTTCTGCAGAAGGAGCTAGGTAGGTCTGAGAACCCCTATAGCGTAGCCTGAGGATGAAGCTTAAGAGTTTGGCATAGCTGGAAGGTGAGAGACAGAGTCTGTAAAGTCCACAAGGCCTCCTTGTAGACTGTGCAATGAAGGTTCAGGAGACCTGACATACAGACAGAGGCCCAGACCATGACCCACTCCTGACCACCAAAGAAAACAACAAAACTCAAATCCACTGCTGTTGTTGAATCCAGCGCATAGTGACTCTGCAGGACAGCAGAATAGTCTACCATAGAGTTTCTGAAATGGTAAACTTTCCAGAAGCCAACAGTCCTATCTTTCTTCCTTAAAGTGGCTGGGGGGTTAGAACCACTGACTTTCTGGTTAGTGGTTGAGCATTTAATTGCTGAGCCACCAGGGCTCCTTTTCCCTGACTACCTATCACCACATGTTCCTCAGAAGGAAGTAACCCATCCAACCCAGCTTGCCCAGGTCAGTCCAATAAACAGGGATCTCCCCAAGGTGCTGAGCCAGGTCTCTGTGTCAGGAACACTATGTAAAACAGCTTGTCCTTATCCTTCCACTTCTGGTTTCTGCTTCCCACGTGGGCCCTCACAGGGATCCAAGAAGGTAACAGTAAAGGGTCCTCAGGCTATTTTCAATATTTCAGAAAGCTTAACGGAAATCATGCATTTACCTGATAATGGGGCCCAGGCTAGCTAAAACCTCAAGTGTATTTGTTTTTGGCTGTAATTATACCAGCTTATGTGGAAGTCTTGTTATCTCATGCTGGTCAGAAGCTCTGATTGGCAGCTTTAGATGTTTCTGGTTAATAAAAAGTGGGAAAAAGGAATGAATTATTCCTTACCCAATACAGTTAGGAAGATAAAGTTTTCAAAAACAGGAGAAGAGAGAACTGCCCTACTTCATTTGAAGGCATAGAACCCAGGGTCTAGAGTTGATCTTGGAGATCCAGGTGACCACAGTGGAAGGCAGTAGAGAGCACCTGCTCGTTTTAGGACTTTCTGTAGCTGCCTCAGCACTGACCTAGAGAGGGAAAGGTGGCTTAATACCTCCTAGCATGGTCCTAATGCCTCTTCCTATTTTCTTTTCAGCAACCTTTTTTTACCCATTTTATGTAGGATGACCTAAAATACAGCTTTTCAAAGTATTCTGTTTCACTGAATCTTTTTGATCATTTGAACAACAACAAACTTTCATAAAAATTTTGGCTGCTTAAGGAAAAAAAATGTGAAACTGTTGACCTAGGCTCATGCCCTTATTTTAAAGAGGAGAAAATGAAATCTCAGAAAGATTAGGTAATATTTCCAAGGTCACTCAGGGTCCTTCCAACATAAATACCAGAATAGAAGCTGAGAATCTTGATTCTTATGCCTGTGTTCTCCATTACCAGTTTATCCTGTCCTCTCCTTTCTTCTCTTCTCCACTATCTCCCCAGCCAGGCTTCTGATTAACTAAGGCCTCGTTCAATACACAGTTACTGTTTGACTCTGTTGGCCTGACAAGGTCGGGGGTGGGAAACTCCAAGTGGACCAGTGCCTGGCTCCAGGTACTATTAGAACCCAGGACAAATCAAAAGACATCTGGTTCTGGGTGCCCTGCTGCATTCACAAAGGGGTGTGCTTGGCTGATTGAGGGGCAAGAGTTGCCTCTGTTTGATCATATGGTGAGAGGTGGGGAATAAGTACCTGGGTTAAGGACGGTCCATGCTTCCAGCTTATATCCTGGATCAGGTAATTTCTTCTCTCCAGGTCTAGGATTTTAAACTCACAAATAATCAGTTCCCTTGAATAGTCCCTAAAGTAATTTGCATGATTCCTAAAGCCTTAGTATAATAAAAAACCTTCAAACTCACTGCTATCAAGTCGGAACGGATTCACAGCTGACCCTACAGTGACTTTTTGGAGGCTGTAAATTGCACGGGAGGAGACTGCCTGTCCATCTTCCTCCACTGAAGCCACTGGTGGATTAAAACTTCCAGAGAAGCACTACCTTTGGGTCAGCAGCACAACTTTCTACAGACTATACCACCAGAGTTTGCAATATATATATATATGTAAAATGAGGTAATGATACTATGCCTAATGCAGAGTTTTGCAATAAAAAAGTGGAAAAACAGATATGCAAGTACAAAAGGAATGTTAGGGACGAATATTACTATCACTATTACAAGCAAGTACTAAAAGCAAAGAAAGAAATATGGAAAAACTTAAGACAAAGAACACAAGTGGCCAGGAAAAAGACCCAGAAATAGAAAACAGCTACTCCATAAAAATCATGCCTCACATATATTGAGGATCCTTTATGGACTAGTTGCTTCTCATATATATTGTCTAACTGAATGCTCAGAACAAAAACCCAGTAAATAGTGGGTCCAGGATTTGTTTTTAGGCCTTCAGGTCCCTAAAGCTTTGCCCTTTCCCTGCCAGGTGACCTCTCTAGGAATCAGCTTTGTCCCTTAATCCTGCTCCAGTGCTCACAATCAGAGCAATGAGATGCAAGAGAAGCAACATTTTGGCCTGCCCTCTCAAAGCAGTGGCTGCAGGTGAGGGGCTGTGTTTATTCCAGAGGGGGTGGGGGCTGAAGGCCCAGCTGTGGTGGCAAGTCATAGAGGAGACAGAATGTTCTCAGTCCTACTCTGAGAGGATTGTAAAGAGAAACACCTGGGTTCTCTGGGGAGGCTTGATGAGAAGGGGAGGGAGAAGGGATGCATCCCGTTTTAGAACAGGTTTTAAGGACTATATGATCAGGCCAAGGGCCAGGAGTGTGTATTTGAAAGTCCAGATGCTTCAGATGAGTGCTTTAAAAGAGAAATGACACTTTTGTTAGGCGAGAAGAAGGTTAAAAGCCAGAAAATGGAATACCTTGATCCAAGGGAAGAGACTTCATTGTTTGAGGGGGTTCTCGGGGAGGCCAGGCCTGGCAGAAGCTCCAGGCTAGGGTGATGCAATGGGGTTTAGGCAAGAAGCCAGTGGGATAGGGTGGAGGTTGAATGGGGACCTTGAATAGCCCAAAACTAATAGCTGGGGCCTAAACGTTCTTTTTTCCCTATCCTCAAGGCCTCCAGACAAAGAAAAAATTTGCCTGGACCAATGGAATTATCGAGATTAAATTATTTTACTTAAAATTAAAGAAAATAAGTACAGATTAGGTAACTGGATTCCAATGAGTGGAAACTGCTCACCTCTGACAGAAGTCCTATCAAGCTAGGAGACACCTGGGGCAAGGGTGGCAGGGAGCAGTGGGTAGCTCAAAGCTTAGAGATTTAGGAAAGGACTGCTCCAGTCACTGTGGATGACCAGGTATCTGTCCTGGGGGTCTGTGGGCCCACTTTCCCCCTAATATTTTCACCTCTCCGATTTAAACAAACACTGAGGTTCTACTGTTGCCTCTGCGCTTGCTCCCTTTCAAAGTCTGGGAGTACCCCGTTTTCCAGACACTCAGGGTCTGAGTCTGCTTGTCACCCTACAGATTTGAAAAGGATGATCTCTTTCTTAAGAATTTTCAGTCCCTACGTGTCCTGTTCTCGCCGCTCTTTCTCTGGGTTCTTGGGCCTGGGAGCCAGCGTCTACCCAGCTTCCGACCTCAGTCCCAGATGTCCTGGTCTCAGTTCAGCTCCAGCCGACAAGCTACAGGAAATCAGTTTTTCTCTTCCTCCCAAGAGCTAGAGGAAGAGGGAAACCGCCCACCCCCTTCATGCGCGCACACACACCCCACTCCGACACATCCGAGCACCCGCCCTTGGCTGAGCCACCCCCAAAGACCCCAGTGCTAGGGTCCCAATACTTCCTCAAATTCCCAGTCCCCCTCATCTGAACAGAGTTTGGGGTGCGGGGTGGAGTAGGAAACCGAGAAGGGGAGGGAGCTGCTGTCCCCCGTCCTAGGACTTTCCCCAGCCTGAGTTGAGGGGGGAGGGGAGGATGAAGTTGGCCCCCAATTAACCTTCCGACCCCCTCAGTCTCCGACTCTCCCCTTATTACGTACACTTCTTATTCGACCTGTTCTCACTCACTGCACAATGGCCCCCTTAGCTCCGGAGGTCTTCTAAGAGGGCCCCTCAAAGCCCTTCCCGGTCTCCGCGCCCTCCTCCCTCCCCCGTCCCCGCAGCCCTCGGGTCGGAGCGGAGACCCTCTGCTCTCTCCGTGTACACGCTCTCCTGTCCCTTGGCCCTAAGACCCCAGCCCAGACTTCTCCAGCTTCCAAGCTTCGTGTCCTCTCCCCAGCCCACACATGACTCTCCACCGATCGCTCTCAAACTCCGGGGCCCCGTCCACGCCGGTCAGATCTCCTCCAAGCTCCAGCGTGGGCCCCCAACTCCAGCCCTAGTCCTTCCAAACTCCGCCCCTCAAACTCCAGCCCTGGTCCCCTCCAGACCCCAGCCGCGCCCCCACTCTCCAGTCCTTCCCCAGTAACACGTCGCCAGCCGTCCGCACTCACCCGTCCGCCCCCGGCCGGTAAAACTCCACCGAGAAGCCGAAGAAGGACCCCGGGGGTCCGGTGAGCACCGCTGGGGCCTCCGCGTCTAAATTGAAGCCCCCGACCCGGGGCGGCGGCGGCAGCAGCAGCAACAGCGGCAGCAGCAGCGGCAGCGGCGGCCGCGTAGGTCGGCGCCGGGGGCTCCAGCGCGGCTGCACGGAGTGGAGAGGGGACCCTGGCGTCCGGCTGCCCATAGCGCCCGCTCTTCCCTGTCCTGGGGCCACCGACCCGGAGCCGCTTCCTAAACCTCCCAGAGGCGAATGACTCAACGCGGGGAGGAGTTTGCCAAACTCCCGGCTGAGCCCTCCTCCCGCCGGCCGGGGGGCGGGCGAGGGGGCATTCCTGGGTCCTAGGAACGCTGAGCCCGCGCCCCTCACCCCGAAGGGGCGTGGGGGGCCACACTTCTCCGCCCCCTCCCCTTGCCCCAGCCGCAGCTGGAGGCCGGTTGTCTGGACTGGGTCAGACTGGGCGGGTTTGGGCTTTCCCCCTCCTTCTCCCTGCTTCCCCCTCCCCCCCTTTCCAGATGTACAACGTTTACGCTCGGAAAAGGAGTCGGAAAAAGGGAGCGGAGAATTTCCTAATGAGGAAAAGAATCACCTCTGGAGGGTGGAGGGAGCTTGTAGTATGTGTGTAGGGTCTCCCTCACGTTTTCAGGGAGGAGACTGTGGGGTCTAAAAAAGACTGGAGATTTCTCTGGCGTCTGACCAACTGGGATTCCCCTTTGCCTTCCTGGGGCCACCGGATGCCTGGGTTCCCGCCAGCTGGATTTGGGAGTCAGAAATCGAGGTACAGAGTGCTTCCAGGCAGTCTGAGAGAGGACCTACACACTGGCTTCTCGAGTTCCCTTGTACAAGCCCATCTCCCTAGTGTCCCTTGAAGCTCCTCGAACTAAAAATCAGGAGTTTAAGGTCCCTCACAACTTTGCCCCCGTTCTCCCTCTTTTCATTTGTAGGATATGGAACCCTCTGTTGAACCTCTACCTTGGCAATCCGATCCGGCAGTGGACCATGTGTGGTATGGAGGTCTTTGGCCCCTCAGTCTTTCCTGGATTCAGAGTAGGACAGGGGGTAGTGTTTTGAAAAGAGTCCCAATATTCAGTTTCTAGTAGCTTTAGATCCTGGGAGCTGGAACCCAGGTCCCAGCTAATTCTTTTGAGTTTTTCTGTGGAAGAGGAAGGGACTCCGGGTAATGGAAGACAGTGCCCCCTTCTCCACTCATTCCCCTAGCCCTGGCTCTGTGATGAGATCACCTTTCAGGAGTCTAATCTTTATCTTAGTCTGGGGGAGGGGGACCAAGGCGCCTAGCTTCTCTCTTAACCCCTTCTCCTTCCCAGCCCTCTTTCTGCCCTTTGCCTCCAGGATTCTTCACCTTCCAGAATTACCACCCCCCTGAAGTCAAACCCTGCCCCCTCTCTTCCCCAGCCCTTTACTCCACTCTGGCCTAGGGAGTTGAAGCTGTAAGTACTCTGAGTTAGTTTCTTGCTACTCTGCTTCCTGTCTCCAACCACCCAGCTGTTTTCAAAAGCCCCTCTCCAGAGCTGCTTCTTCCAATAGAAGCTTACTCAGACTACAAGGTGATGCTGGCCCCCATCCTACTCTCACATCTGCAGATCTTGACCCTCTCTTAGGTGAAGAACCAAGGAGTATCTGGGATAAAGATTTTAAATACAGCATAAACTGCTGCCATTGAAGTAACCTCCAGGTGAAATTAAGTCACAGGGGCTTAGAATCCCACTATGGGAGAACAAAGGCTGAGGACTGACTGCTGTGTAACCCAGCAAAGCATTTGTATGAATCAGGCTCTCTTTTTTTCCCCCCCGTAGCCCAGGCTGAGAAACTCTTTAAATTTTCCCAGGATTTGGGACCTTGGGGTAAGGGCAAAAGGGGGTGGAGGCAAGAGGGAGTGTGTGTGTGCAGGGAGGGAGGTGTGTGACTCAGTTCCTCCCAGGAGCCTTGATGAGGGACAGGGGACATAATGTCCTGCCCCAATCCTCATCTCCACTCCACCCCCCACAACCTTGGCCAACTCAAATAGGCCCCCTCCCTGGCCATTCTCTGCTCCTGTTTACACCGGGAGCCCCTTAGTCATTCTTTGGCTGGCTTTTCTCCTCTCCCCAATATCCCTCCTCTCTTGGCTTTCCCTGCCCTTATAAGTCCTCTCTCAGTGGCCCGGACACCTCCTGTCTTTCCTCCCATCATGCCTGGCTTTTCCTGACTATCCTTTCCTCTGCTCAGAGTTGGGCCTGAACTTGGGACTCTCTCTTACTTGGAGCATAGCCCCCCCCCCCAGACCTGGAAGCTGACCTAGAAAGGCTAGCCAAGAGGGTTCCCTAGAGGTCATCAGTCCACCTCTGTCTTCAGAAGAGAAAATAGATGTAAATAGATAAAGGGACTTGTTCATGGTCATACTGGCTAGCCAGTCAGTGGTGGAATGGAATCTAGAACTCCAAACCAAGTGTCCTCTCCTCTAAGCCCATAACCCTTCTAAAACAAAGATCTCTTCTTAGCATTTTCTCTTTGTTTCATGTATCTCTCAGTTTGTCTCTGACACAGCCCATGTGTCACTAAATGTCTCTGTTTTCTCTCAGAACTGACCTCTCTGGTACCCTCTGTCCCTTTGTCTCTCAGTAGGAATGATTTGCTGTGATGACGGACTATTATTAATCATGTAACTGTTCTACAAGGGGAGAAGGGGTGAAGGGCAAGGGCAGAACACTCACCAGGCTCCTGTTGTCACCAGCCTGCCTCTTCTGAAGGCTAGAGTTTTGGAACCAGAAGAGTGAATTTCCACAGAGTAGTTTAAGATATAAGTGCAAATTCTAAAGCTAGTAGCCATGCTGAGTTTCAGTAAGGTTGGAGAAGAGTGGGTAATGTTGGTAACAGTCTGTGAAGCATGTGGAAGGAACCCTGGTGGCACAATGGTTAAGTGCTCAACTACTAATCCAAAGGTAGGTGGTTGGAACCCACTAGACACTATGCAGGAGAAAAGATCTGGCAACTCAGGAAACCTATGATTTTCTACTCCCTCCTATAGTCAGAATCTACTTGACAGCACACAACAACATAGTGTATTCTATATGCTTGGCTTCGGGCATATGTTTAGCATGGTTTTATTCCACTTAATCTTCTCAGCTATCCAACATTAAAGGTATAATTCTTATTTTACTGTCAGGAAACTGAGGCTCAGAGGAGTGAGTGGCAAGTTCAAGGGACCAGAGAGAAAGGCTAGAGGTGGAATCCAAACCCAATCCTGTTTCTAAAGCCCATTAGCCCCCCATACTGGCCTGGGTTTGTATAAGGGGTGAAGATTTTACAGTAGAAATCCTTAATTTAAGTCCTCTGACCTGCATGGTGAGGGGTTGGAGGAAGGGTGGAATGCATAATTCATTATCCCCAGAAGTTTGATAGAAGTATTTGTGTGTGTGTGCTTTTTCTGGGGCAAGACTCAGTGGCTTCTTTTAGACTGTCAAAACCTGGAGATTCTGAGAGCACTGAAAGAACTGACAAGGACCCTGTTGAGGCTATATGAAACCTGGTTGGGTAGAGATGGCTTAGGCTGCAGTCTCAATGAAACAAACTTTCCAAACAAAAGTGTATTTATTCACCTGGGTTAATCCCAACAACTCTAGGTCTAGGGAGATCTGGACTGCCAGGGACCTCTGGCTAGTTGCCTCTGGCTGAGAAACCTCTCTTCCTTGCTTGAGGGGACCATACAAATATCACTTTCTTGATATGCTGTGATGGAAAACAAACAAACAAACAAACAAACAAAAAAAAGAAACACTGATATAAGGAGTTTGTTAAACAGAGAATTCAGGGGACCTGTTGGTCTAAGCCTAGGGACCACATTTCTTCTTGTCCAAAGGTGTAGTGTTGAGTAAAACCAAAAGCCAGTTGCTGTTGAGTCCATCCTGACTAATGTTAGGTGCTGTGGAGTCAAGTCTGACTCACAGTGATCCTCTGAACAACAGATCTGAACTCTGTCCTATCCTGTGCCACCCTCATCATTTCTGGTATACGTGTGCCCATTCCCATTGCTGCAGTCAATGAAGAAATTCCAGGTGCAGATGAAGACACTGGTTAAAAAAAAGGAAGACCGTAGGAATTGGAATACTACTTGATGTTTCAACTAACAGATGAAGCCTTGGATGTGTTCATCAGTCTATACTAGGTAATCTGGAGGAGAGCTGCTTGGCTTACTGACTGGAAGAGATCCATATTTGTTACGTTCTCAAGGAAGGTAATCCAACAGTATGTAGAAATGATAAAATATTGCTAAAGATCACTCCAAAATGGCAAAACAGTACATTAACAGAGAACTGCCCAATGCTCAGGCTGGGTTTAGCAGAGGCTGTGGCACCAGGGTTATCATTGCTGATGTCAGATGGATCCTGGCTAAAAGCAGAGAATACCAGAAGAATGTCTATTTGTGTTTTATTGACTATGCAAAGGCATCTGACTGTGTGGATCCTTACAAACCATGTCTAACATTGAGAAGAACGGAATTTCAGAGCACTTAATTATGCTCATATGAAAAATCTTTCTAGACCAAGAAACTGTTGTTATAATAGAACAAGGGAACACTTGGTTTAAAATCAGGAAAGGTATGCACCAGGCTGTATCCTTTCTCCATATCTATCCAAACCAGATATATGTTGCAGAGTAGAACTTCCTTATGGTGTTTTCTTGACTATTATGTCTATGGAATTAGATCACCAGGTCTTTACTTCTTCCATGGGGCCTTTTGGGCAGATTGGAGCAGCCAACTTTTAGGTTAGTAGTCATCTGTAAACTCTTCATACCATTTAGGGATCTTTAAGATGATGAGTAAGAGTTAGATTTCACAGGGGGAAAGGAGGAGTGACATGTATGGAGATTATGGAGCTTTTACTGAAGATCTTGAGTGGTGGAGCAGAAACCCAGATGTTACCAGGACTAGAGTCTACTGAAGTTGGGGCACTGTTCTGTGTGTGTGTATATATATATACTTGTTCGTGTATGTGTAAGAGACGGGAGAGTACCAGGGCTCTCTGACTGCCCTGACTCAGGGCTCTGACTAGGGAAGCTGATGTCTCCATTAACTGTGAGTCACCACCTTTTTCCCACCTCCAGTCTGAGTCTGACCTAGGAGAAACCCCTGCCTCAGTCCCAAGCCTAAAATAAACCCAGACTCTTCTTCCCTCTTCAGATCTCTTGTTCATAGGATCACTATGAGTCTTACTCGACTTGAGGGCACCTTACAACACCGACTCTTCCTCTCAGCCTGTGCTTGCTCAGAGAATAGGAATAGTGGATAAAGGGTGTTTGCTAGGGCAACAAGAACTCTTCTAGATGCTTGAATGTTTTGGTCCCTCAGGGCCCCTTTTCTGAAACCTAGTAATTGAGTCTGGGATCAGATATCTCTGTAGGGACCAAACTTAAAGTTTTTCCAGACAGGACTTGGCTAGGGCAGGCAGTGAGGTAGGGGCTAGAGAAAGGGCAGTGAGGAGAGAGGGGCATGGCTAAGGAGACACTTGGGTGGAAAGTACAGAACACAGCGGTCCAGAACACTGGTCAATGGTAAGGAATGTTTCCCATTCCAACTAGGTCTTCACCCACAAATATCTGCAATTTTAACATTAATTTTTAATGTGGTGACAATATGTAAGGCATCAGAATTCTACTGAGAATACAACAAATCCAGATAGGAAGTTCCAAGGAAAATAAGATTTCTCTGGAGTGTCTTAAACTTTGAGCTCACTTTGCTACTTACCTCTTTCCCCATTACCTTCCTTCATTTTTCCTTTGCTGCCATGTCTACCTCAGCAGAGGAAAAGAGTGCCTGAGGAGGCCTTTTGACTCAAGGACCAGGGTGGGAGCTGTAGGCAGGAGCATCAGCTTCCTGGGATAGCCTTCCCAGATGTAAGCACATCTGGAGCCCATCAGGGAGGGACCTGGAGCACCAGGACTCCCAAAGCACATCCGATTGGGGCTTCGAGGAGCTGAGGATGAGCCAGGCGTCCCTCCCACCTCCACAAATCTGCTGCCATTTCTAGCTCTCTTCTGGGAAGGATTTCCAATCTCTGACAGGAAGTTAGAGCGTAGAAGAGGGGGAGGATGACAAGAGGGCCAGAGACTGTCCCCAAACCCACACATGTTCTACCAGCTTTAGACCTTCCTGGCTGGCTCTAGAGAGATGACAGTATTTCTAATCAGGTAGGAACCTCTCTCTCTCTCTCTCTCTCTCTCTCTCTCTCTCTTTCTCTCTCTGTGTGTGTGTGTGTGCGTGCGCGCGCATCTATTGTATATCTACCATTCATCCTTAATAAAATAAATTTGCATGTCACTGTGTTGGGACTGAGGGGCAATACACCCCCTTTCTTCTTTTTTATAAACATGTGAAGTCCTGTCGATAAGTCCTCCCCATGGGTTCCCTGGACTCTGACACTCCTCAGACTACCCTCCCTCCAACAAACACACACTTCTTCCTTGGCTGTAAATTCCTCCCTGTCCATCATCACCTCACAATGAGCACGTTTATTTTCCAGGGATCGTGTACAGGGCTAAGAATAGGTTTACCCCTTTGCCCTTTACTCTAGGGAGATCTAACCTATTGGGCTCCTGACTTAGGGGAGGTGGAATATTTTGTGATTCCTGCCCAGGTATCCCCAGCAGCTAGCTCCCAAGTATAAAATAGAGAGTCTCTGGGGCTGAGATTCAGGAATCCAGAAATAAGTGACGCTCCTGAGGTGCAGAGTTGATCTTCCTTCTAGAGCTATGTATGAGAGAGAAAACCAAGCCCTAGATTATTTTAAACAATCTCTGGTCTACAGAGTTGTGGCTTTCTGGGTTGCCACAATCATGTAAAAGAGGTAGTGTTACATACAACTTGCAAGTGGTTCAATTCTGGATCTATGTACAACAATGTATTGGGCTTCCTACCTCATCTGCAGCAACATTTGAATGGATTTTCACCTGCTGCAAAATTTGAATGGACCTTGCCCTTTGAGCTTTCTGTCCCCCTACTTCTGGCTTCAACTCTATGGACTTCAAAGCCCTCAGGGAGGATTCAAGGGGAGGAACTCCCTCTCTGGTCTAGATCCTTTTCCAGAGCTGGGACCTTCCTGCTCTCTCATCTAGGCATAATTAGAGAGTCCCAGATATGACACTGGGCAATAGGACTTGGGTGCTCCAGGTCTCTAAGACAGAGAGATGTGTGATAAAGATTGGCTTGGGAAGAGAAGTTTTGAGGTTTGGGTGGAGGGATGGATGGCTGGAGGAACACAAGGTGGTGTGGATCTTAAAATTTTCACCTCCCTTTAAGCCACACCCTCCCACCCAGTCTGCCTTGCTGGACACACCCCCACAGCTAGCTGGGAAGAGATTTCAATCCTACCCCTCTCCCCCCAAACCGATTGCTTACAGATGTTCTAGGAAAAGAGGAGGGAGTGCAGGGAAAGAAAACTGAAGGAAGGAGGGGAAAAAGTCATGAAAGGCAGAGAGCTGTGGTCAGGTGGAAAGCCTTTAAAGATGGGAAGAAATCAGAAATAAAGGGCTGGAGAGAGGAAATAAAAAGGATTCACTCTAGACAATCTTCCCCAAACAGCACCTTCTGATGTTATTTCAGCTTCAAACCTTCCATAGCTAAAGCTCTTTGACCAATAAAGATTGGAGTCTGCTATAGTGCCTAGAATTATGCTTTACAGATTGGATGTGCTATTGATCCAATTGAGAACACATTTTTAAAAAAAGTGCTTACTATGTATAAAAGCCTGTGGGCTAAACTGGGTGGAATAAAGGAGAATTATGTTCGTGTGGAGACATAAGCAAAGATAGGTAGACAGCGAGGGGCTAAAAACAGAAGACAGAGTGACTCCTGAGGCCCAGGAGTGGGATTTGGTGAGTGAGAGAGCGGAAGAAGCCAGAAGGAGGGGGGTCCTGGAAAGAAGGCAAGGGATAGAGAAACAAAGAAGGGAAGAGAAAGGGAAGCCAGGAAGGAAAGAGGATAGGAGTGGAATGTGGGAACAGGAGCAAGGATGCTGAGCTACAGAAAGTAAGAGAAGTTTGCAGAAGATAGAAGAGCTAATCCTTTCCTCCTGGTGGGTCAGGAATTCCCCACTGGCCAATGAAGTGGTTTGGAGTGGACAGGAAGCAGGACACCTGGCCATTTCTTGCCTAATCTCTCTCACATTCCCACTCACACACAAGAACACACACCTACACACAAATACACACACATTCCCACACCCCATTTAGGGCCTAGTTTTCTTTGTCATTCTGAATCCTTGACTGAACTCCAGGTGGCCCTGGGTGGCACTAATTAATGGGAAGGTTGGTGGTTCAGACCCACTCAAAGGCACCTGGAAAGAAAGGCCTGACAATCTGCTTGTAAAAGGTCACAGCCTTGACAACCCTATGAAGCAATTCTGATCTATACTGATGAGGTTGCCATGAGTCAGCAGCGACTCTATGGCAACTGGTTTGCTTTCTTGGTTTGACTGGACTCTATTCCTTCTTCTTACCCTTCATCACTGTTGCTTAGAGACTTCCCCTGAGGGCGCACACATTTCTGGTAACTTCCTCTATGCTCATCAGGCTGCAGGGGGCCTGCATTGGTATCTCTTCTCTGGGTTTCTATCCTTTAGGTGGATGGACAGGGATAAAACTGACTGGAGCTGTTTCCAGCTCTGGACTGCTTGAAGCTCAGCCCACTCCTCATTTCTCTGACCAGTTCAAGGCTGAGACGTTTGCTTTACCAGTCCTTTTGGCCACTTTCCTGCTCTTGAATCCCTGGGGTGGTGTTTGGAGGTGAGAGGAGGGGCAAGATCTGAGGTGGAAAGTCTGACGCTGAGCATAGACCCCCAGCCTCACTCAGACTGGCTGAGCTCATCTCTCCAAGCAACCACAGCTGGACATTTTCCATGTGATCACCTCAGGGAGAGAGGCTGAGTTCCAGAAACCCACAGTGATGACTGTCACTGCAAGCAGGCTTGGGAATGGAGCACCCTCAGGTGCCTTGTCACCCCCAACCCTGCTCCACATGGAGAGGCCTGTGGAGGAGCAGAAAAGAGGAGAAACTGAGTTCTGGAGGACAGCCAGAGCTGGAAAAGATTTGGGGCCCAAATTGGCCCAGATTTCTTTATCCCTACACATTTATGTTTGAGCTGGGCAGGCTGGGAAAAGAGGCTGTGTGATGTGAATGTTTATAGGAGGTGAAAGCCCTGTGTGTATGTTCTGAACATGTGTGTGGGGGTGAGTACACGTATGTGCACAGCAATCTCGGGTGTCATGAGTGTTCTCTGGGCCGTTTGGGGTGTGTGCATGAGAGATGGTGTGCTCTACTCACTCCACATCCACAAACAACAGGGCAGTAAAAACTGAGACAGCAGTCTTGAGAGCAGGGCTAGCAACTCTTACTGTCTCTTACTATCACCTATCCCTTCCCCAGCCTATTGCTTTCTCTTTCAACCACCTACACCTACAGGGCCAGAGGAAGCAATTCTAAAACAGAGAACAATGAGGTCACTTTCTTCCCCTGTGAAGGGAGTTGGGACCAGGGAACTTGTAGGCCTGACTGAGGTGGGGTGATGACCCCACAGTGGATGCAGGGCTGTTATGCGAGTAGATCCTGGCCCCTTGCCATAAAGATGCTGAGCTGGAAGCCTCAGAGTCTCTAGTGTGGGTCTCAACCCTTTACTCCGAGGGCCAGATCTCTGAGTTGATGGGCGAGACAGGAGGGGGTTAGTGTGTAGTGTTGGGGAAGCAGGGAAGGCGGTGGCAGGAAGCACTTGGCTGTTTGTTCCCTTTCTTTCCTGACTCCTTTGTGGCGGCAGACTGGCTTCCTTCCTCCCCACAGCACCTTGGCTCCCAGCTTATTTCCGCTCTGGTGCCCTTGGTGCAGCTCTCAGCCTGGCACAGCTGGGTCTTCTGAATATAAGGACTCTAAGGATTTTGAAGCTGCATCTCACATACTTGGGGCCTGTTGCCAGACAGCATGCTTGCAAGGGTGGAGGAACAGTGCAAGAGAGGAAGATCCAGGATGAGATGGACTGACTCAGTGACTGGGGTAATAAGGGTAGACATGTCGGAGACAGTGACATTGGCTCAGGATAGAGCAGGGTTCAGAGCTGTTGTTCATAGGGTCACTGTGAGTCACAAGTGACTCGATGGCGCATAACAAGAATAGTAGTGTCAGGACTGAGTGCCAAATGAGAGGCTGATCCATGTATTAAGCCCTGACTTGGATGAATGGGAGAGGGGCTCATTTGTCTGGGGATGGGAGGGCCTCTGAACAAAGCAAAGAGCCAGGTGTTTAGTTACCTGTGGCCTGTCTTTCTTAGAGAGAGCAGAAATATACAGAAACCTCACCCCCACCCCAGCCTCCCTCTCTGTGTCCCTACTTGGCTATCTTTGCCTCAGTCTGCCCCTACCCCACCTCCATCAACTGCCCTACAAGTCAAGGAATGTAAGTTTCCTCTCTTACTTTCTCATTGATTAGTCATGGGTACCCTGATCCCCTTGGGAACTGTTACTCACCCTTGGGTCCCCCCCCCTTTCTGGCAGACTTCTGTCTCCCCAGAACTGACTAAATTCTTGTAGGAGGAGCTCACAGCACTGGTTTGGGGGTGGGGGGTGGGGGCAGTCCTAGAGTTAGCCACTGTTGGAGCAGAAGTTTGATCTTATTTTGGTCCAGAAATGAGAACTTTCTCCCAACAAGTACATATATACATATACATATACACAGAAGTGGTGCCCTTGGTTCTAGCCAACTTTGATTACCATGGAAGTTCAGTCAGAAGTAGTGGGGCTGGAGTAAGGGGCTGTATGCTGTGATCATCTGGAGATGAGTCCCAAGGAACAAGTGTGCCCTGAGTGCTTAGTCTCCTCACTGGCGCTGCCTTCAGGTCCAGTGTTAGGGCCTGGGGCCTGCTCCTTGGACTTGGCTTGGTGCCCAGGCCTGGCCTCTATCTCCCAGAATCAGACAGGGGCCTTTCCCAATAAGGAGCCTCCCAACTCTGGGTCTACTCCCCTGCTGCCCCCACCCTTTCTCCCCTCTAACAGCTCCTCTGCCCTAAAATGGCCACGTTTTTTCCTCCCCTCTCCCACCGCCAGGTCTGGGCCCCAGGGAAAAGAAAGGGGTTGGGTTAGGGTAAAACAGCATAAGGACCAGACGGGCAGGTTGGAGAATGGTAATGGGATCTCAGGACTAGAGGGAAACTGGGCTACGTGGTCCAGGTATATATGGGGAGGCAGAGCCACAGCTTCTTGGAGTTATTGTCTCTCCAAAAAATAGTATTAATAGCTTATTTTTTTATGTTTCATGGTACATACTATGTATTCTAAGAGTTTTACATACCTCATTTAATTGGCACTTCCTTTCATTGAGGGAGGGAGGGACTGTCCACCTACTAGTAAGATGAGGAAATTGGGGCACAAAATGTTAATGAACTCACTCTATGTAAATAATAAATGAAAGAACTGGATTTAAACGCAAGAAATCTGGCTTCTGGTTAGCGGAGATTTATCTTTGGAATTCTTGAGTCTCCCTGACAGAGGCATAAGGAATACTTACATGGCTAACAGGCTGCTGAAACTTACAAAAGCTGTCAGTCAGATGCACCCTAGTATAGAGTGCCATTAATCTGCTCCATGAGTAGTGAGCTCTAGTATCCTTGAGGGTGAGTAGCTGTGGTGTCAAACCAAGGTAGGCAGTTCAAACGTGTCAGCTGCTCCATAGGGGAAAGATGGAAATCTTTTCCTGTGTGATTTTCAGCCTCTGAAAACCTGCTAGAGGGTCAGCTATGGATGGGCTCTGATTTGACTTGACTGCAATGAATAAATGAATAAGTATTATTGTTAGGTGTTGCTGAGCTGACGACAATTCATAGTGACCCTACGAACAATGGATCTGAATCTTGCCCTATCCTGTGCTATCCTCCTCTTTTCTGATATTCTTGAGTCCATTGTTACAGTCCGGTAGCTCTGGTGGGCTAGTAGTAAGGAGCTGCGTCATCAACCCAAAGGCGTGAGGTTTAAATCCACCAGTGGTCTTGCGGGAGAAAGATGGGTAATTTCCTCCCATTAGGTTTATAGCCTCTGAAAAAACCTGCTGGAGGAGCTATGAGTCTGTTCTGACTCAGTGGTTTCCAACAGGAACAGCAACAACATTGTTACAGACACTGTCAAGTCATCTCCTTGTTGAGTAGAATGCAAATGATATGTAAGTTCACATAGAAGTCAATGTGTGTGTGTGTGTGTGTGTAAAAGTGGAAATAAGAATTAGGGAAGAACTGAAAGGAGGAATAAACCAAAGCAGTTTATGTGGAGGGACCTCCATGAGTCTTTCTACAGCCTTTGCTTATACTCTAGGCACATAAAAAAAAAGTGATGTGTCCTTGCCATTGAGAGAGACAGAGAAAAAGGGATATGGCAATTCTGCTGGTCCTGAAATAGACAGGGGCTGAACAAGACCCTGTCTTTATCTGGCTCTCAATTTTGTGTTGCTTAAATCAAAGGAACTAGACTAGATGATGCCTGTGGTTCTAGCACACTCCAACAAATGCTTCTATAGGAGCTCTGGTGGGGAAAACCAGGGTAGGGGTTATAGTTCTTGTGTGGGGCCAGGCATAAACAAACAATGGTAACCAGGATGAGATCAGGACTCTGGGGAAAGCCTCTGCAGAGGGTGATGGGAGAGAAGCCAGTCAGGAGAGGCTAGACTTCAGAAAAGTGAATGTAGGGCTGACTCCTTCATTCATTCAGTCATGTATCTTCAGAAATCATAACCAAGGAACATGTACTCCCCATCTAAGGAGGATGCCTAGGCTTTCAGCTTTCAGCATTTGGGAAAGGCAAACACCCATTTATGTTTCCTAATTTTGTGATATCACAGGGGGAGAGAAGTGATTATTTGTCAAGAACCAGACACAAATCTAAGCATTTCATATGTATTACCTCATTTACTGTCAAAATAATACTAAGAGCATAACTTTTTATTTTAAAAATCTATTTCCTCATTTAGTTGTTCAACATCCCTCTAAGGTTAAGAAGGGCAAGTGACTAATAAGAAGCTGGAGAAAGGGAAATTGGACTTTTAGTGGGACTTTCTAACTGGTAAGGCTGGAAGACCCTGAAAGGAATATGCTATCTTACTTCCTGTAAGGTCTTTTTGAATAATAATAATAAAAATAATAAAAAGAAATAAAATCTACAAACCTCAAACTCCTTGCCTTTGAATTGAATCATTTCATACCTGACCCACCAGGTTTTCAGGGGCTATAAATCTTATGGGAGGAGACTGCCCATCTTTCTCCCTCAGAACAGCTGGGAGATAAGAGGCTTTGGGTTAGCAATACAGCTCTTTGTTAGAAACTTCAGCAACAGTTAAATTGGGTACATTAACCCATGGCAGGTGGAATGTGTACTTTCTAACCTTAGGTAAATGGGAGATGTAGATTGTCCCACAGACCGGCAGAAGTACAAACAAGTACGTCTTGGAAAAGATGCCCCTTGAAGGCAAGGATGGGAAACTTCATCTCTCATATTTTGGCCATGTTGTTAAGAGGGGCCAGTCCTTGGAAAAGGACATATTTACAAAGGTGGAGGGTCATCAAAAGAGAGAAAAACCCTCAACAAGATGAATTGACATAGTGACTGTTTATGGTGGGCATGAGTATGTCAGAAGTGGTCAGGATGGCACTAGCTAGAGCAGGATTCAGATGGGTCATAAGACTATTCAATGGCACTTAACAGCAGCATTTCAAGTTACTGATTTAGAGGGAGAAAGTGGTACACTGGTATCTGTGACAATGTTTCTGAGAAGTCTTTATAAACAGAAACAATTATAGGTTGTTTAAATCAAGAGAGACCTTGAGAAACCAAAAGCAGAATTCTGAGTGCTGGCTACCCTTTGTTTCCACTGATTACTGGCCCAAAAGCAGGAGCAAGAGAAATTAGATGTATAGAAGGACCTCGTTACTGTTAGAGCAATCTTGCCTCCTGTAGGGGTTGTAAAGTTGACTTTTTCTTAAGTGTCTTGGCGGGAGGTAGAGGAGCGAGTGGTAGTGGTGGTGGTGAAGCAGGATGGAGATCAGGATGGGGTTGTTTGCCTTGATGACCTCTGACCAACAACAGCCAGAGATTTTTGGGAGGGAGGAGGGCATTTGCCAAATGGGCACTTAGGGGGAGGGTCCATGTGTTTGGGCTCCAGCCTGGGGTGAAGTCAGAGACATAAATCACACCTCCCAACTGCTCGTTTCCGCTTGGAACTCAGTTCCCAGCCAAAAGCTCAGCCAGCCTGCCAGAGCGGGGATTGTGGGGCTGGGGGAGGGGCCAAGGAACTGGGAGCCAGAGGTTGGGAATGGGAATCTGCCAGGAATAGGAAGCTGGTCTCTGCAGAGTTGTGGAAAGGGTCTGCGTGAGTGAGGCAGGGTCCCCAGGGATGACAACAGAACCTGGCCAATGACCTCTCCCCTCCCACTTGGAAACACACCCACAGCCACACTCACTCTTCTGAATTTTTCTTTTCCATATATATAAAACCATCCAGAGGTACCTACAGGCATAGACATCTCCACAGACACCCCGATTTCTTTCCCATCCTGCTTTTGCCCACTTAAGCCAGGAAATCCCAGCTTGCCCAATGAACTGCATTAGAAGAGAGGGCAGGCTGAGAGCCAAGAGGGCTTGAGATCTGCATTGTGACTTGGAAGTCCCTTCCTCCAGTGAGCTTAGAGGTTTTCACTGTCATCTCTTCTGCTCCTCTCACTACAGGGGAACTGTGGGCAGTCCACTGGCCTCTTTGTGTGCAGCCCCTCCTGACCACAGTGATGGGGAAGCTAAGTAGGAGGCATAAGACCAGACTGTTGCTTGTTAGGCGGGGTAGGTGTTTGAGGGCAGGAAGTTAAGAAAGCCAGTCACACAATGGACTTTTCCGCTGGCTTGAGTCCAGGCTGCTGGGTCCTGTCTGACCTAACAGCACCTCCTACCTCTTCCTTTGGTCAGTTCCCCACTCAGTGCTCATTTGTGGAAAGAGAGGCAGAGCTTCTCTGGAGCAAAGGCAGATCTTCCCTCAGTCCATTTTTACAGGTGACTCTTCAGTGTTGACCACAAGGATTCAGGGACATGTTAGGTCCCACTGAACTGACAATGACTCATAGTCACCTTGTGAACAATAGATCAGAACCTTGTCTTAATCTCATGACATGTTCGAGCCCATTGTTACTGTCACAGTGTTAATCCATCATGCTGTTGTTGTCTTGGAGTTCAGTCATAGTGAGCCTCTGAACAAAAGACCTGAATCTTTGCCATCTCTGTCATGCCCAAGCCCACTGTTACAGTCACTGTGTCATTCTATCTTGTTCAGGGTCTTCCTCTCTTCCTCTGACCCTCCCCTTTCCCAGCATGATGTCTTTTTCCAAGGCCTGGCCCCTCCTGACAACATGCCCGAAGCATATGAGGTGAAGTTCCACCGTCCTTGCACTTCCTCTGAGAAAGACTTGTTTGTTCTTTTTGCAGTCCATGGGATATTCAATACTGTTCTTCAAGACCACAGTTCCAAGGCATCAATGTTAGATATAAGAAAGGAGTGCGAGGGTGAGGGTGCGAGGGTGAGGGTGCGAGGGAGAGAAATAAAGAAAGGAACTGGGCCCTAGAAACGAACAGGCCTTTATTGTCCAGTCTGAGAGGGACACCAAGAGACCCAGCAGCATGGCATGCAGGCAGGATCCAATTAGCATGCGGGCAGGATTTTTTTTTGGGGGTGTTTCCTTTTTATAGAGGTCCTTGGGAGGTCTAAGATGGTATTTCTTGGAATTTGACATGTTAATTAAGTTAGTTTTTAGCACCTTTTTTTCAATTTTGACATGTTAATTAAGTTAGTTTTTAGCACCTTTTTTTCAAGCTCAGACCCTTATCAGGATCCATTGTCTGGTCTGGTCTTTGACATGACCAGCTTAGATGTTATCAAGTTTCTCAGGAAGTGATCAAGCTTAGGGGTGGTGGGGCAACTGCCATATTCTTCCTTCAATCAATTCTTCATCTATCATCCTTATTCACTGTCCAACTTTCAAATGCATAGAAAGCAACTGAATATACCTTGGATTTCTTTGGAGAGGTCTTTAACAGATTTTTCTAATACAACATGTCTTTTGATTTCTTGACTGCTGATAGCATGGATATTGATCATGGATCTAAGTAAAATGAAATTATTGGTGACTTCAATCTTTTTCCACCTGTCATGATGTTGCCTATTGGCCCAGCCAAGAGGATTTTTGTTTTCTTGATATTGAGAGATGTAATCTGTATTGATAGCTTTAGCCTCTGTTTGTCTGGTGCTTTATACCCTTTTCATTTTCTGCAAGCAAGCTGGTGTTATCTGCATAACACAAATTATTGATGAGCCTGCCCCAAATCCTGATGCCACATTTTTCTTCACATAGTCCAGCTTCTTGAATATTTTCTCAGTATATAGATTGAATAGGAATGGAGAAAGGATACAACCCTGACACACATTTTTTCCTGATTTTAAACCAGGCTCTATTCTCTTCTGTTCAGACAACTGTTTCTAGGTCTACATATAGGTTTCACATGAGCACAATTAAGAGTGCTAGGATCCCCACTCATCATCTTATTCATAATTTGTTATGACCAACACAATCAAATGTGTTTACATAGTCAATAAAACATATGTAAACACCTTTCTCGTATTCTCTGCTTTCAGTCAAGATCCATCTGACATCAACAATGTCACAGCCTCTTCTGAATCCAGGTTGAATTTCTGAAAGTTCCCTGAATCTATCATAGCTAACTGCATCTCACCTGGCACTATTCTACCCTTTCTTAGTGCCCTTTTCTATGTAAATGAGTTTGATATGACCCTTTACATGATAATTACTATAAGCCCTTTGACATCTAAAGGGAATTACAATGCTTTTATTTGGGCTAAGTTTGTCCCATTCTTTTCTTGGAACTGTCTGCTGCATTCCCATTAAATTGGAAACTTTAAAGAAGCAAGAAGTATGTGTCAGACCCCAGCTCAGCATTAGGAAATTAATGCATAAATTAATATATGCTTTGTGATATGAAATATGAGGAAGGGAGATCTTGAAAGTGCTAAAATATACAATTTTTCCTAGAAAGTTGGAGGGGGCAGGCGCAAAGCTGCATGAATTAAGATAGACAATTTACCCTCCCCCTACTAATTTCCCCCACCCTGTACTTTGCATAGCTAGAAGCCTTTCCAATTACACCCTCTATCTAGTCTGTCACTATGTCTCAGTACTATGCCCAGTTTATTTGCAGCTTTGCTCCTGTGGTTCTGGCATCTGGAATGTGCTCTCTTTATCTTCCACCCTGGCCCACACAAGCTCTGCATAAGCTTCCACAGCTCATTCTAGCTTGCACTCTTTCTCACTCTTCTGAAGTTCTGTACTCGTAATCTGGTCTAGACTACACAGGACAGATTTAATTAAACAGGATATTTAGAATGTCTTTCGTCTTTTTAGAAATGGAATATACTTGGATGTAAATATGGTTGAATGAATAATAAGTATTTTGTTAAAACATATTCCATAGACTTGTGGGTTAATTTCCCCCCAAGTCGGATCCCACTGGCACAGGAGGAGATTGCCTCTCCTTCTCCAGCAGAGCATCTGGTGTATTTGAACCACACACCTTGGGATTGCAGTGCAATTTCTTGCCACTAGGCCACTAGAGCTCCATTCCATTGACTTTTTAATATTGTTGTTTTTGCTAAGTGCCACGGAGTACGACTCATAGTGACTTCATGAACAAAAGATCTGAACTCTATAAGTATTGTCATTTCTCTAATGTTTATATTAAAAGAGTTTCCAAAGGCCTGTTGTTTAAGAAGTGGATGCCAATACTGCTTCTAAGCCTGTCTTAATCTGGGAGCTCTACCAAACGCTATCCACCATGGGTAACTGTTAAGGCATTTGACACACCAGTGGTACAGCATTCAGTATCACAGCAACCCCAGTTGTCTCAGTACAGAATACTGACAGATCAGTGCTATACCACTAAGGACAATGTTCTTCCCAAACACAATTAACAGCAGGCTCAGGGCCTGTGGCCTGGCCCTTGGGCCCAACTGACTTTTAAATACAAAGGCCCACCCACTAGGTCCTGATTAACTTAAACAAGAGGCTTTCAGCCCACAGCTGATTGATTTTAATACTAATGTTTGGGGTTTTTTTTGTTGTTGTTGTTAATATGCTTTTATGTCATACAGGATATATGTCTGTGTTTTACAGTTAAGAAAAGCTAGGTTCAAATGCTTCCCTTCTCACTTACTAAATACATACACATGTGTGTATATATATATATATATATATATGTGTGTGTGTGTGTGTGTGTGTGTGTGTGTGTATGTATATGACCTTAGAGAGTTCACTTCTTAGGTTTCAGTATCTTCATCTGTAAAATGGGGATGATTTCCTGAATTTACTAGAAAAACCAAACTGATGTATTGTATGTGCCATTATCTAACATAGTGATTGACTATAAATATTAAATACTCATTCAGTCTTTCTGATGAATCTTAAATCTAGTCCAAGCAAGTTTCTCTCTTGATTTTACCAGTGGTAGCAATCAATTTGTTTCCCTATCTGATGATCTCTCCCACTACATTAAGTTCTGTGAGGTAAGACATTTTTTTACTTCTATTTTTCCATTGCTTAGCACATTACCTGGGCCAGTAAACATCTGCATAAAGCCCATCTTTCTTTGGGAATAACAATGGTGAACAAATAATAAAGTGACTTCTAAATTCATTCCTGAACTATATAACAAATAATTTACAGCCTTTTCCCCCCAGAAGGTAATCATCCAGCAAGATAGCTCTTATTGTGTCTTGAAATGGATCCAAAGATGTTAATTACTTGTTAACTTTGGTCACCTGATCCATCCCCACTGAAGACTATTTTACAGATATGGCAGAGACCACTATTTCACAGTATCTAATCTCCTCCTTTGAGTAACAAATCCGTTTTCACCCTGCCACTCATACAACGAGTTTTAGTATGGCACATGGCTAACAGCTTAATACTAATGGAGCAACACATTTGGTTGGATGTGACTACATAACTGAGGTCTAATAAATGTAATGAGAGTGAAGCAATGTGTGTAATTTCTGGATCTTGTTCTTAAAAAGTAAGGTGAGGCAAACAACAATTGCTGGCGAGGTTGTGGAAAAACTGGAACCCTTATTCACTGTTTGTGGGAGTGTAAAATAGTACAGCCACTCTGGAAGGCAGTATGGTGCTTTCTCAAAATGTTGCAAACAGAGATACCATTTGACCCAGCAATTCCATTAGTGGAATTGCCACCCAAGCAGATATATGCTCACTCATGTTTATCACAGCTTTGTTCACAATAGCAAAAAGTTGGAAACTAAGTGCCTATCAACAAACGAATGGATAGAGAAGCTGTGGTATATTCACACAATGGAATACTACACTGCATTGAAAAACAAGGAACTCATGAAATATTATACAAAAT
>NW_006399780.1:19923904-19938308 GCF_000299155.1 Elephantulus edwardii
AAAAAAATAAATAATAATTTTTAAAAAAGTAAGCTGGTTGGTTTCAGATTTCTTCCTTCCGCTTGCTGGGACATGGTGACAAACTGAGCAACTAGCTTGGATTCAGGGATGCAAAGCTTTCTTCAGAAGTCAAGGTCTATCATTTATTTGAATCACTATTTCTGAGTCTCTTTGTTACTGTATTTGGTATAGTGGGTTATATATTGAGCTGCCTGAAAGTTCAAGAGTTCAAGTCTAGTAGGAGGAAAATGAAACAGTCAAGTCTAGCAGGAGGAAAATGAGGTAGACTGCTTCTCTTTAATTTTACAGCCTTGGAAACCTGCTGAAGGGTCACCATAAACTGGAATTTACTCAGTGGTGGTGGATTTGGTTTTAGTTTTGTTATAGCAACATGTCTTATATCCTTTAAATAAAGAGTAAAATCACCATGCAAATAATGAGATCTTTTAGCATTTAAGATTTTTTTGGTAATTTTTTTATCTTAATAATTTTAATGAACATTTACAAAGATTTTGGATTTCCATTCATTCATTGCTGCACTTCTCTCCCGCCCAGCACCTCCCCCACCCCCAGTTCGCTCAGCATTTAAGATTTTAAAAAAATTAAACAAGTTTCAATGAAAAAATATTCTAAACTATTTTAAATGGCATTTTGTGAAAAACAAAAGTATGGCGTTTGCTTCTGTCATGACACATTCAAAGTCCTTGCAGGTTTATAAACATCTGAGTTCTTCTATTAAGCATTACTCATGATTTATAACTTCGAAATTTCAAATGGTCTTAGTAATCTTTTCTCCTGGTTTTCATGTCCTTCTGTACTCTCTTCCTGTACTGAATCATGGCTGATGGTGAATGACCAACAGATTCCTTGGAAGTGGTGTGTACAGCTTCCAAGGCTATGTTTAAAAAAAAAAAGTGTGCAGTTCCCATCTTGGTCTCTATTTTGGATCACTTGCTGTGAAGAAAGCCAGTTGCATTGTCACGAGGACACTCAAGTAGCCTTATGGAGAGGTCCACAAGGAAAAGGAGGAGGAGAAGGCCTCTCTCTACAGGATAAATTCAAGCACAGCCCTTTCCCAGTGGCCAGGTGAACACTTCGTGGCCTTGAATGGGGAGAAAGGAACTTAAAAGGCAGCAGCTCTGGGGCACTAGAGCAGACGTCAGAGATGGCTCTGTGACGGATCCAAAGTCAATATATACTAATATTATGGATGCTATCCAGAAAACTTTAAAAACCACTCCTTTTTTAGGTTTTTTTAGACTCTCTTAGTTACAGGATTGACTCAGGCCTTCTCAGTGCACAGAATATTAAGAGATCTAGACCTCTGCCAGTCAAGCCTTCTTTGTCAAGGTCCCTCCAGGGATGTGGGCCTATCTCACCTACTCAATACTGGTGGGTATAGTTGTGTGCCATTGATTCAGAACCAACCCACGGTTGGCCCTCTGGTGGGTTTTCAGATAGCAGGTCACATGGGAGAAGATTGTCTGTCCTTCTCCCAAGGAGCAGCGGGTGGATTTGAATACATACCTTTGGGATTGCAGTGCAGTTTACCAGTAGGCCACAAGCACTCAGACATATAAGTGTGGCATTATGTGGGGTTCTGGGAGTACTAGACTGGTCACCCTCAAAAGAAGAGCAATCATTTTTAGAACTGAATAGCAGATGCTGGAGGAGGAGAAAACTTTAGATACCATTTAGTCTAATGTCCTCATTTTACAGATAAAGAATGAGTCGCAGAGAAAGAAGTGACTTGGTGTAGTGGGTACAGTAGTGAGACAGAAATAGTAGGGGTAGAGACACTGGGAACCCAGAATTTTCATTTCCCCTACTCCTCTAGTAGTATGTGACTTCCTTAGCTCATACGTAAGTGTGGGGTCATGTGGGCTTCTGGGAGTGCTAGACTGATCACCCTCAAAGGAAAAGGTAATCACTTCTTGGAACTGAAGAGTAGGTATTGGAGGAGGAGAAAACTTAAGATACCTTTTAGTCTAATGTCCTCATTTCACAGATAAGAAAGGAGATCTTGAGAAAGGAAGTGACTTGCCCAAGGTTACACAGTTAGTGTCAGGTACAAGCAGCCTGTGCCTTTACTCCAAATTAGTTTTCTAATATGCTGTATTTGGAGCTCTGGTGGTCTAGTGCATAGGGAATTGAGCTAGTACCGTAAAGCTCATATTTCTCTGGTGGTTCAAATCTACCAGCTCATCCTCAGGAGGAAATGGGCAATTCACAGCCTCAAAAACGAGCTGGAATGTCAAGTTGTGAGTTGATTCTGACTCCATGACCGTAAGCTATATTTGCCTTCCACTTTCACCATCTATTCAGCTATATCTTACTGACTCTCAACTTCAAGTTCAGAGCCATAACCCTGAAAGGTCCCTTTCTAGATTTTTATTAATGGATGGGTGTAAAACCTCTACATTTGCTACTGTTTTTAGTCTTTCTCTGCCTCTCTCTTTCGTGTTTTTCCTCTCAAGAACTCAATCTATTTCTTCATAGGGGAAAGCTCTCAGAAGCTCTAGGATTCATTCAGTTTCTGGCAGGAGAAGCTGATAGGCACACTGCCCTGGGATGCTTTCTACCTTGAACGGCTGAATGTGCCCATTGGTGGTTATGGCCCAGTGCCCACCCCTGCATTAGCCGGAGACCTGCTGTCCAGAATGCCAGACATCTGGTTGGATACCTGTGCTGCATTTTGACTGGTCTACTGTACCTGCTTTATGTCACTTTTAAATATGTATTATGTGTGAAGGGTAGTCCCTCTAGTGATTTCAGATATTGGCACTTTCACGCTGGCAAAGACAAGGACACTTCACTGCCAGTTTAAAATCTATGCTAAAGAGCACAGGCTTTAGACTTCAGGAAAGTTCTTCAAATGTCTCTGTGAGTTTCCTTCCTCTCAACATTTTCTCACCAGTGTTCTTTCCATCACTTTATCTTAGCCTGATATGAGAAGATAACATGTAACACATGACAGAAACTTCATGTAACCTGGAATGACCAGTGATGACTGAACAGATATAAAGACAGTATGCTTATTCTTTCCCAACTGTCAGGAGACTCTTGAAGTTGTCTATGTAGTTAGTTGTCATTGACTGGATTCCAGCTCCTGGTGATCCTGTATGTGTTCTGTAGGGTTTTCAAGGCTGTAATCTTTTGGAAGCAAGATTTCTAGGACTATTGTCTGAGGTAGCTCTAGATGAGTTCAACCTTTCAGCCTAACCATTTGCTCCATCTAGGGACTTGCGGAAGCTGCTGAACCAAAACCTAAACGCATTGTTATGGCGTGAATTCTGATTCACTGCAACCTTATGGGGCAGAATAAAACTTCCCTATAGGGTCTCCAAGGCTGTAAATCTTTATGGAAGCAGACTGCCACGTCATTGTCCCATGGGTTAAAACTGCTAACTTTTCAGTTAGCAATCAACTGCCTAAATATTGAATCACCAAAGTGCCTGGGAGCTGTCTAAATAAAACAGACTCAATTCATTGTTGTTGAGTCAATTTCAAATCATAATGTCCCTACAGGATAGAGTCCAACTGCCCCAAAGTATTTCTAAATAATTGTAAATCTGGAAATCTTTACAGGTACAGATTGCCTCATCTTTTTCCCCACTGAGTAGTTAGTGGATTTGAACCACCAACCGTGACATCAGCAGCCAAGCGTTTTGAACATTGTTACCAGGGATCCTTAAAAGCTGTCTAGTTAGGTGCCATTTCTGATTCATAGTGACCCTTCATTGGGTTTCTGAGGCTGTAAATCTTTACAGGAAAGGACTGCTCATCTTTCTCCTTCAGTGTTGGAGAAGAGTATTGAATATACCATGGACTGCTAGGAAAACAAACAGATTAACCCTGGAGAGAAGGAAGCCAGGCTGCTCCTTGGAGGCAAGGATTCTGAAGCTTCGTCTGATATACTTTGGACATGTTGCAAGGAGGGACCAGTCCTTGGAGAAGGACTTCATGCTTGGGAGAGTGGAAGGACAGCGCAAGAGAGGAAGACCCTCGATGAGATGGATTGATTCAGTGACTGGGGTAATGGGGGTAGGTGTGTCGGAGATGGTGAGATTGGCACAGGATAGGGCAGAGTTTAGGGCTGTTATACATAGGGTCGCTATGAGTCGCAGGAGACTCGAGGGCCAACAACACCAACAACAACATTAAGCAAACGGTTAGAACTGCTGATCTTTCTGATAGCAGCCTGATATACTAAGCAACCAATCTTGAATTTTCACTGCAGTCCCAGGCAGCCTTTGACTCTATCTCCATCTGCTGGGCACTAAGGAGATCAACAGCTCGGTCTCAGCTCCACCAGAGCTTTAGACCTAGTACAGAAATTAAAACTTCACCAATATTCCACCTTTTAGCCAAAGGTTAAGTCCTTCCTAGAATTTGTTGGACCTACCATTTTTCTTCCCTCTGAGGAGAAATGTGGGGTCAAGATTGGTGGACGACTTATCAACAACCTGCGTTATGCGGATGACACAACCCTGCTTGCTGAAACTGAAGAGGACCTGAAGCGCCTGCTGCAAAGTGTCAAGGACTGCAGCCTACAATATGGATTGAGGCTCAATGTCAAGAAGACAAAGATTCTCACCACTGGACCAATTGGCAGCATCAGGATGGATGGTGAAGAGATTGAGATTGTACACAGCTTTAGTTTGCTTGGCTCCATAGTCAACAGTCTTGGCACCAGCAGCCAGGAAATTAAAAGGCGCATTGCCATGGGAAAGTCTGCTGTTAGGGACCTCTCCAAAGTACTGAAGAGCAATGGTGCCTCTCTGGAGACTAAGGTGCTTCTGATACAGGCCATGGTCTTCGCAATCACTTGTTATGCATCAGAGAGTTGGACAGTGACCAAGGAGGATAGAAGGAGAATTGATGCCTTTGAGCTGTGGTGCTGGAGAAGAGTATTGAGAATACCATGGACTGCTAGGAAAACAAACAGATTTGTCCTGGAAAGGGTTAAACCGGATGGCTCCTTGGAGGCAAGGATTCTGAGGCTCCGTCTAACATACTTTGGACATGTTGTGAGCAGAGACCGGTCCTTAGAGAGGGACATCATGCTTGGGAGGGTGGAGGGACAGCGCAGGAGAGGAAGGCCCTCTATGAGGTGGATTGATTCAGTGACTGGGATAATTGGGATGGGAGTGTCAGAGACAGTTCGATTGGCACAGGACAGAGCGGAGTTTAGGGCTGTTGTACATAAGGTCACTATGAGTCGCAAGCGACTCGACAGCACATAGCAACAACTCTTTATCTTTGTGCTTGATTGTCTTTTCAGGGATTCTGGGCATGAGGGAGACCTGGATACAATTTCTTGATATGCTGTATTTTCCTTATCAAATTATCCTGGAGGTGAGAAGCTGCACTCATTGTTTCAGTGTCTAGATGGCTGCAATCTATGCCCTTATTTATACTGGTTAAGAGAATTAGAATCACAGATGGAAAGGCAGTATGTAGGCAGGGTTGGAATTAGGCACAGCTTATACGGAGAGTATGGTATGGGAAAGTGCTTGGCAATGAGGAACAACACTCACTCCTTGCTATTTAGTTGGAACCAACTTAAAAATGTCCCTCTAGTAGGTCTTTTCAGGCTGTAAATCATATTTTCCATCTTTTCCCCAAACAGCCGCTGGTTGATCCAAACCACCATAGAGGCACAGCTTTTGTGTTAGGAGCACAAGTCCCTATGGATTATGTCACCAGAGCTCCTTAGAAGGCTATATAAATAGAAATAAAGAGTGCCAACTCTAGGGGAAGACCCTTTCTTTGTTGGCTCCTTGGCTATTTTCATGTGGTTTGGTATCCGTTTCCTCCATCTTTGCTCAATGAGTCAGAATTGACTCATATAGCTTACCCCTCATTGCTTTCTGAGGCTGTAAGCTGAGTAAGAGGAAATTGCCCAGCTTTCTCCTATGAAGCTGCTGGTGTATTCAAACTGCCAGAAAGGCATAGCCTTTGGGTTAGCTGTGCAAATCCATACAGAATAGGCACAAGAGCACCTCCTTTCTTGTTTAATAATCTCTTTTCTCTCTCAAAAGAGATTTATTAGAGAGCTCTGGTGTCCTAGTGGCAAGAAGCTGTGCTACAGTTGCAAAGGTGTGTGGTTTGAATCCACCAATGCTCTGCTGGAGAAGGAGGAGCAATCTCCTGTGCCAGTCAGATTCGATGGTACACAACAAATAAAAAAATTAAAAAAATATATATATTTACCCCAGACATAGCTCACACTAACATCACCTCATTAGCAAAGAAAACTCATTCCCAAATGGGATTATAATGGAGGCACAGATTTACACATATTTTTGGGATACAATTCAATATTTAATATAAGTATCACGGAAAACAAATTGAATTTTTATTTTTGGATACCTGCCTATGTCCTTTATGTATCTCTGATTATTTTTAAATTGTTTTCAAAATTTTATTTTAAAAGGGAGGAAACAAGAAGGAATTAATCTTGTCCTTCATGTTATCTCTGTGTTAGCTATCCTTGAGTTATATAAAACAGTGAAAATTGTCTTCTTTTAAGCAATACTCTTTTCTTATTTTTGTGTGAGTGTACCATCAAATCATATCTGACTGGTACAGGAGGGGATTGTCCCTCCCTTGGCAAAGCATCAGGTGGATTCGAACCATGCGCCCCTGGGATTGTAGTTGCAGCTCCTTGCCACTAGGCCACCAGAGCTCCCAGCAATACTCTTAAAAAACTTTATTTTTCCATCTATCCACTTAAATCCTAAAGCAGGTATTTGAACTTTTATTATCCCCATGTTCCATATTCTTAATCTCTTGCTATACTCTTAATCCTGTGATTACTCAAAACTCAAATTCTGCCAGTTGATTGGCTCAGAGTGACCGTCCAGACTTTGTGAACCTGTGTATCTTAATAGGAGACTTCATCCTTTTGTCACTTAAAGCTGCTGGTAGATTTGAACCAATGAAGTGATGCTTTTGTATTAGCAGCATAATTCACTATGGACTGTACCATCTGAGCTCTATTTTGTGATTAGTGTGTTGATTTTTTTCAGGATCTGAACTCTTAACTCAAAATAGTGTAGCAATCACCTTTTCAATTCCTAAGACTTTAAATAATATATGGTTTTAGAAATTTTATTGTGCATAAGAATTACATGGTGTGTTTGTCAAAAATAGAATCTTGTGTGCTATGTTTCCAGATAGTCTGATTCAGGAAACCTGGACTAGAGCCCAGGAATCTGCATTTTAAAATAAGCATTCAAAGTAATTCTGATTTAGGTGATACCTGGACTCTGTTTTGAGAAAAACGGTCTTTGACTATAAATGACCTAAAGGATAGGGGCTGAAAATGATACTAAATCTTCATATGCATATCTCCATTTAATACCTGTAACACTGGGTTTGTATTTTTTTTGGCTAAGAAATAAAGCCTGCTCATTCTTTTTTATTTTTTCCTTTGCAGTGAGGAGAGGCAGTCTGGGGTCTTCCTTTCTGAGAGAGACCATTAGAAAAGAGGTGTTGCTTTTTCCTCTACTAGCCTACTACAATTCCATGCAGAGGCCTGGTGAAGGCAAGTCATCTGGAAATACTGGCCCTGGTGATTCTGCAGTCTTTCTCTGGTGAGAGCTGAGAAGAAGCTGCTATTTTTTCCCTCTACCTTTTGAAATACACAATACTGAGTGAAGGGAAGAGAATCAAGGGACTAAGCTGGAGTTGGTAAACAAGCTTTGAAGCAAAATAAGAACAGATATTAGCAGGGGAGAAATGAAGGACTGTGCACAGCTGCTGGAACACCCCAGCATTCTCTGAAGACAGCACTGTTACTGCTGTTGTCTCCTATTTTGAGAACAACAAAAACTGTATTGTAAAACTGATACTGGGTTAACATCTGAAGATTTGTCTGCAAAGGTGTACAGAAAAGCAGTTTATATCAGAGAAGCATGAGAATGAAGGACAAGTCCTGAAGGAAAAAAAAATTAGGCCAGAAACACAGCAAGTACCTCAAATAGCCCAAAGGGGGTTGCAGGGACCTGGCTAAAAAGCTCCATTTAATCTCTGGCCTAGCTAACATAGCCTAGAGGATGCTTTTGAGGTTGTGATTAGCCCTTCTTGCTCTTAGAATCAGTGATGGTTCTTTAAAGAATTTTTTCCCCCTTAACTCCTGGGGACAGATTAATGAAAAATCCCAAACTGGAAATTAGGGAGCGCTTATATTCTTCTGTGTTTTAAAAAGCTATACCTGATTCTATATGTGGAAAGGGGGAAAAAACCCTCTTCATTTTCTAGGTTATTTTCTTCCCCTATTGCTTCTCTCACCTCATCTGGATGGCTTCAGAGAATATTTTAAGGTTGGAACAAGAATTTTACAGAATGATCAAAAGAAAAGCCAAGCCCTAGGAATGGTTGTGTAATCTTCCTCTTTACTTTAAAAACATTTTTCAATTGAGTAACTGGAAAAAAAAATTAGGGCTGGACTCAGTCTTGGAAGTCATCTAACTCACTTTATAAAATCAAGAATTGAGGTACAGAAAGTTTGTCATTTCCAAGGTCATGAAGCTGGTCATAGATTCAAGATTACTCAAGCCTGTTAGTACTCTTACTTCAATGTTACTATTTCTACAATTTCTCATAACTGCTTTTCTTAAGTAGTTTTTGCCTACTCACTTTCAAGTGCTGCCAGTAAAAAACTAGTTGCTGTGGACTTGATTCTGATGCCTGGTAACCCCATGTATGTCACAGTAGAACTTCCCTCTAAAGAGTCTTCAGAGACTAATTTTTCAGAAGTCGATCATCAGGTCTGTCTTCTAAGGAACCTCTGGTCTGATGAGAGCCCAGACTACCAACCTTTTCATTAAGAGTTGAGCGCCTAACCATTAGTGTCACTCAGGGACATTAAAATACTGCAGGCACAGTTTTTTTATGGGGTAAGAGGTTCATGGCACTTTGAGTTTTGAAAGTAACTTTTTTTTTTAAAGACTGCCTTCAATCCTATTATAAAAGAAAACATTCAGAAAACCCATCATACCCTAGAACAAACTCTTAGTGCTTCAGGCACTCATTGTCAAGTGTTTTTTTCCCTTCTTCATCTGACCATGCATTTGGGAAGTTTACATTGGTCAGTAGCTCTGTAAAAATCTGGTATGCCAGTTTTGGGATGGCAGAAGCTTCCTGATCCTTGGAATCCTGAAAAAGCTATGTTAACAGTTAAGTGCTTGCCTGCTAATTGAAAGGTTGGTGGCTTGAACCTACCCCGTGGTTCCACAGGAGCAAAGATCTGACAACGTGCTCCTGTAAAGATTATAAATCCAGTGGGCCAGTTTCACTGTCAGATGGGCTTGCTGTGAGTTGGGAAGACTCAAAAGCACCTACTGATAACAAAACATCACAGGCTGTGGCCTCAATGCTGGGTTAGTCTGACAATGCTTTAGGAGTTATTATTTTTAGCACCCAGGCGAGGACTTGTTTCTTCAGCTATTTAAATTACTTCGCAAGCAACTACTTTCCTTGTGTTTAATTCCCCTGTCTATTTAAAATACTTAGAAGTGGTCTCTGTTTCCTGTTCGAAATCCTGACTGATAAAGATGTTTAGAAGAGAATTATAACACAACCTAAAAAAAACCCGAAAAACAACTATGAACAACTATGAACAGAGGAGAGTAGGAGCACATAACAGAGAACTTGGAAATGTTACCCAAGATGCTAACGTTTAAGTTGGAACCTGAGGGCAGAAAAGGAATGTGCTTAGCTGAAAAATGATAGAATAGGGAAGGCACAAATGCATTTTAGGAGGAACAGCTATTGCCAAGGCATGTTAAGAGAGATGGTGAGTTTACTATGCCTGACTATGAACGAGGAAAGAAGTGGGAGGAACTGAGTCTGGGGCAAAAGTGAAACCTAGTGGGGTTGAGAGTGCTGTCTTTGAGGGTACCAGACATTGTGCCAACAGAGTACAAAAAATGTTGTCAAATCTTGCAAATTCTATGATTTTCTGTTTCCTTCTTTACCAGGTGAGGGCATAAGACTACTTCTAGTGTTGTAAAGTGTTCTGTGTAACAGAAAGGTCAGTGGTTAGAACCCATCAGCTGCTCCAAAGGAGAAAAGATGTCAGTCTAATCACATAAAGACCTACCGCCTCAAAAACCTGATAGGCTGTTGCTATGAGTAAGATTATATAGAAGCAAAACATATCAATCGTACTTGGTATAGTGACTGATACCTATCAAGTGCTTGAAAAACCTTTGCTATCAGGTACACATCATCATGATCATCTTATTAAATATCATGAATGCTTTAAGATAGGTGGAGGATTAACTAAAATGTGGAAAGTGTAGTGGTTAAAAGACTGGTTAGGAAGTTGCTACAAAAATCCAGGCAAGGGTAGTTATCTGAAATAAAGCAGTGGAGATGTGAAACAAAAGCAAAGACTGGTGAGATAACTCTGGTGGCATAGTCTATTAGGAATTGTGCTGCTAACTCAAAGGCTGAGCTTTTATGGCCATTCTAATCTACCAGTGGCTCCTTGGGAAAAAGATGGACAATCTCCGGTGCAATCTACAATCTTAGAAATCCAATGGAAGTTCCAGCTCAAGGGCAATGGGTAAGCCTATTGGAATGTTAACATATGATGATTGATGTAAAATAATTCTGAAGACTGGATGAGCAGTAACAGGAATGATCTAGATTAATCAGAGAAGAGGAAGAGCAAACCTGGTGGTAGTTGAGGCTCTAAGCATTTCCCAGATCTAAGACCTCTTTGAGGAAACTGGTCCCAAGAGATTCGTTTTTTCCAATGTTGATATGGCTCCTACAACAAACATCACAATAAATAACACTGCTACTCTTTGAATGCCCCAGGGAGGAGGACTAAAATAGACTGCTGTCCTGAAAATTAGGAAGGCCAGTGGAGACATTAGGACACAGCAGAGTGGGCAGGATGCAATGAATTAGAGTGAGCAAGAACTGAAGACCAAGCATAGGCATTTTTCCCCCATGAAATATGGCACTGAAGAAGAAAGCAACAGCTTCAGGAGTTGGAGTACCATGTACTGATTTGCCCAACATGCACTTTTCCAGTGTGCAGAAGCTGGAAAAGCTAGAGACTACATTTCTTTGTCGTGAGGGTTCAGATGTGATTTAAGCTCCATCAGTCAAATATACCAGTGTTATCACTTGGATTCTACAGCCAGCAGGTACTTAAGGTAGAGGGGATCAACTTAGGGATGTGACAGTGGCAGAGACAGAATGCTTCTTGAACCGGCAGTTCAAATCTACCAGTGCTTCTTAGGAAAAAGACAATCTCCTTCTGTGTAATCTACAGCTTTAGAAGCCCAATGGAAGTTCTGATTCAATGGCAATGTGTATGAGCGTTGCAATGTTCAATTAGCCTCCTAATTGTACTACAAAGAGCAGCTTCCTGAAGAATCCTTGGGAATAATTTCTAGATGTCTAGGGTTTGTTTCCTCAGGCTTCCTCTAAATCCTATGCCTGACTTACCTATGATCTATATCAAAGTTTTGTTTTGGTTAATCTTGACCAATACAGAGAGACAGGATGTCTTTGAAAGAATGGACATAGTTTTAGTATTTTGTAGCTTTAAGAGTAAAGGAACAGAATTAAGACAGAAGGCATAACTTAGGAAAGATACTGGAATATAGAAGGTGAGTATGGTCCCCAGCCTCCAAGATGGCACCAAGAGTTTGGTCTCTTGGAAATCATACTCCTGTTAACTTTCATCCCACGAGAACTGATTCATTCACCAGGGAAACCAAAAGGGTACTGCAGAAATGGAGTGTGACTTCTGAAGCTAGGTCAGAAAAGAATTTGCAACTTGTTCCTTGCTTTCTGAAATTGTTCAGTGTGGGGGAAGTCAATGGATTACGTTGGGAGGCTGTAGAAAGGCCCATGGAGGAAGTGAAGCCTCTGTCAACTCCCAGCACTGACTTGACAGGCATGTCAAGTGAATCACTGTGGAGACGAATATTTTGATCTCAGTCTTTTTTAAATTGAGATTTTTAATGAAGTTCATAGAGAACGTGGATTTCCATTCATTTGTTGCACATTTTCCTACCTGCCCACTCTGCCCTCAAGTTTGCTTTTCTCTTTGAAAAAAAATGTTATACATTCCTAGCCCTAGTTCACCTTACTATGAAGCTTATTGTGGACTGTTATATAAATAATACCTAATCATACATTCCATTTAAGCAGTTCTCTCCCTCATTTGTTTCAATGCAATGTACATTATTTATCCCCTTTTCTTAGTTTCCCCCTCCAACCCCGATGATAGTCCTGTTTTACAACAGTGGCATTATGCAGTATTTGTCCTTTTGTGACTGAGATATTCCAGCATATTGTCCTCCAGAGTCACCCATTTTGTATAGTATTTAGTGAGTTCCTTGTTTTTCAATGCAGCAAAGTATTCCTTGTGTAAATATACCACAACTTCTCTATCCATTCAATGGTTGATGGGCACTTGGGTTATTTCCATCTCTTTGCTATTGTGAACAATGCTGCAATAAACATGGGTGTGCATATATCTGCTCGGGTGTCAGTTCTGGTTTATTTAGGGTATATTCCAGTAGTAGAACTGCTGGGCCAAATGGTATTTCTATTTCCAACTTTTTGAGAAAGCACCATACTGCCTTCCAGAGTGGCTGCACCATTTCATACTCCCACCAACAGTGGATAAGTGTCCCTGTTTCTTTACAACTTTATCAGCATTTGTTCTTGGCTGCTCTGTTTTATTTTGCTACTCTTCCTGGGGTGAGATGATATCCCATAGTTGTTCTGACTTGCATCTCTCTTAGAGCTAGGGATTTTGAACATTTGTGTTTTTGCCATCTGAATGTCATCTTTGGTGAAGTGTCTGTTCATATCCTGTGCCCATTTTGTGATTGGGCTGTTTATCTTGTTGTGGTGCCTCAGTCAAGTGTTTACAAAGCTGCCGCCCTGTCCCACATACTGTGACTGCGAGATACTCTTGAGTCAGGATCACCTATAGAAATCACTCTAGAACATCCTACCCAAAGAAACTGTGACAGTATTATTATTGCTTTAATCCACTAGGTTTGGAAGTATTTGCTATAATGAGTTATATTTAGTACAAAGATGATGCTAGCCTGAGAGAAGTGTACCCTGGAGATAAAATGTAAGTAAAATAGGAATCTAGGAATTGGAGAGAGAGGATTTAAAACTTGTTGACTTGTATTTTACTGAGAAAGGGCAAAACCATCCAGTGAAAGTGCAACTATAAAGCAGTGGCTATAAAGTTGAGGAAAATTCTGGAAAGACTGAACAGACACAAGTAACCTAAGTTACCAATGTTGTTGTTGTGTTAAGTGCTATTGAGTCACAGATGACTCACAGAGACCCTATGAACAAAAGACCTGAACACTTTTATAACTTCATTTCTCCATCTTCTTAAGTTTCCGGAGGCAAGCTATTTTGGAAGTGGATGCCACTCCTGCTTCCAAGCTTGTTTTAATCAGGGAACTCCACCAAACATTGTCCACCATGGGTAACCATTATCACATTTGACACATCAGTGTCACAGTGTTCAGCATCACAGCAACCACGAGTTACCTCTGTACAGCAAATGGACAGACCAGTGCTAAAACACTTAGAAGAATGTTTGGCAAAAAATAAAACCAGGCCTGAGGGCTGCAGATTAAAATAATCCACCTTTGGCTTCGTAGAGTAACTTTCTATCCACTAGAGCAACAGAGTTCTATGTTGTTGTTGTTAAGTGCTGTCGAGTTGTAGATGACTCATAGCCGCTGGACTGTAAGCCAAACACGATTGAGTTCCTGCGTTTAGAAGTCATATACAGTAAATCCTTGCACATCGTGGGTTTGAATGTGTGGGTCCATTTATAAGGATTTTCTTATTGCTAATGTGGGGTTGCCTTCATAGTAAAAAAAGTAATTTCTAGATCCATCTTGAAGTACAACATCGTGAGAGTATTATATCCATACGCTTACAAGGAAGTCCAGTGAATACCACTATCATTCAGATATATGCACCAACAACCAGAGCCAAATAAGAAGAAATAGATGATTTCTACCAACTCTTACAGTTGGAGATAGATTGAACATGCAATCAAGATCCACTGATAATAATGGCTGACTGGAATGCAAAAGTTGGGAACAGAGAAGAATCAGTAGTTTGAAAACATGAGCTTGGTGACAGAAACGAAGCTGGAGATAGAATGATTGAATTTTGTACAATCAATGACTTAATCATTGCAAATACGTTTTATAAGAAACAAACACAGGTTATACACATGGATTTCACCTGATGGTATGCATAGGAATCAGATCGATTACATCTGCAGAAAGAACCGAGGAGAAGCTCAATATCAGCTGTGAAAACTAGGCCAGGAGCTGATTATGGAACAGACCACCAACTACTCATATGCAAGTTCAAG
>NW_006399780.1:19945480-19949358 GCF_000299155.1 Elephantulus edwardii
GCAGGAAGAAGCAGAAGTCTTCTTAAGTCTGTCTTCTGCAATGAAACAGGAGAGAAAATAGAGCTCTTAGTTCATTTCAGTAACAAAAAAGACCAACTACATCTTACAATAGACATGTAACTATATAACCTGGCTAAAATCTCTTGTTTTGCTGGAGCAATTTATGAACATTAATGGCAGTTTACTAGGTATCTTTTGATCCCTAGCTTATGTTTGAATGCACCAGCTTCTCTGTGGGAGAAAGACAGGCAATCTACTACCTATGAAAACCTGGAGGATCAGCTATGGGTTGGTTCTGACTTGAAGGTACTCAACAACAAAACACATAAGTTTGTTAACTAAATGAAAACCTTGTATACAGCTACCAATGTACACTCCTTGCGTCACTCAATGGTACACAACAACCAACCTCTGTCAAGAGTTTCATGTGTGAGAAGAAAACAAAAAGTGACTACTAAGGCAGGCGATTTCTTCAAATAATTGTGGATTAATTCCAATGAATTTATATTGCTATTTTTCTCTTCTTATGTGTTATGGTGTATCAGGATTTATGGGGCAGAAAATCGTACAGCAAGACTGCCCATCTTTCTCCCTTGGAGTGGTTCATGGAGTCAAACCACGTTCCTTTGGGTTGGCAGTGCAACTCTTTACCACTAAGCCATCAGAGCTCAATTATTAATCAAATAAATACTTTTATGAGTACATTAAGGGAACAAAAATTAACAATGATTTTGAAAATCACTCTAACTTGGAAAGCACTATGCTACGTGAACTAATTCAGGGCCATAAGGACAAATACTGTATATGACAATTATTGTAGAAATGGAAGGATAACTAGTAAAATGTGTATGAGGATCCAATGGGGGAAGGGAAGGAGAGGAGGGATGATGATGAACGAGGTGAGGGTGTGGTCATCATAGGGTTGCACAATTTGATGGGTAGAAGGAGGGATGGGTAAAAGAAATGGGAAAGATCCAGTCTGAATAACAATGTGTTCAAACTCAGTAAGTAAGCCAGTATAAAAGAAAAATTAATATACTGTTTTTGAGGCACTTATCATGTAGCAAAAAGTAGAATTATTGATAAACACAAATACGATGAAGCGTGAGAGCTAAACTGATGTAAACCTTTTTCATGTTTATACATAAAAGAAATCAAATCTTCACTCACAATTAAGTTCCTTAAGGACATATATCATGTCTTCTATTTCTTTTTTTTATATTATCAAAGAAACTAGAGAATAATGCATACAAGTATTTTCTCCTTAAAAAAAAAAAGCTTCATTTAAAGGGATAAAAAAGTTTGTGTCAGTTTTGAGATAAGGATTCTTTAAACTGGGTTTTCTCTCCATGATCACTATAGGAGGTTATATAAAGAAAACCAAATTTTTAACATGGAAGGAGTTGAACAGCAAAGAATTAAGTTTCAGGGGAGAGAAGTGTCTGGTACTAGGTTGTGTTGTTGTTGATTGACATCAAGTCGAGCACAACTCATAGCAACCCTATGAACAAAAGGCCTGAAGCCTTTCTATAACTACTTCATTTATCAAAGTTCATAGCTTCCAGAGGCATGTTGTTTAGGAAGTGGATGCCACTCCTGCTTCCAATGTTGTACAATTTTAATTTTTCCCAGGTTTTCCGCCATTTTCGTTAACATCCACAGTTTATCACATCCTATGTGTACTATGTCAGAGAAAAACTCAAAGATCGCTATTTACTCAAGGTTTACTAAATATGTGAGCTCTGGTGGCATATCTTGTAGGTAGTTGCACTGTTAATCCAAAAGTCATGCCTCTCTGGCAGTTCAAATGCACCTGTGACTCCAAGGGAGAATGATGGACAATCTTTTTCCAGCAATTTAAACCTCATGAACTAATAGAAGGTTGGTTATGTTTACTCCCTCATAATGACAGTGAGAGAGAAACTCATTAGGTGCTTTCCTGATACACCCTAATACTACTGGTCTCTCACTTCTGGGGTCAAATACCATTTTCTGTTTTTCACAGGTTTAACAATTTGTTATTATAATCTAGTAGGTAAAATGATGGGAGACTTTAGAAGTAGCTAATAGAGTAAATGTCTACAATTAAAGGTCTTTGTTTTTAGCTATTCTTTTAACTAGAAAAAAAATCAGTTTTGCTACAAAATGAGTATTAGCTCACAGATCCACTTGCTTCACTGTCAGGGAGAGTCAGTAAAAGGAAGACATCAGGCTAAGGTTTGGCAACCATAGTTAAAAACAGGATTTGAAGCATCAAAATGGGCTTCATGTACAAGGTAACTTTAAGGAGAGACTTCATCTGTGAAAGATTCTGGTCTCTTTATATAAAAAAGATTTTGTGAGGTTCTGCTAAATCAAATACTCAGATAATATCAACAGTGCAAGACTCTTAAGAGATTCAAAACTTTTAAGTGCTCATTAAAGAGTATGAATTTTTTGATGGGTATTAAACTATTACATAGAGAAAGAATTGCAGAGCAGTCAAGCACAGCTGTCTGATTAATCTCAGTCCATTAAAGATGTGTGATGGATCTAGAATACAACTCTGATAAAAAAAAGGCAGTATGTAACCAACATTAGAGAAAACCACTTGGCATGTTAACAGAATTCTAATCTAACAAGTAAATGTCTGTTCATTAGTGTGTAAAGCTATAAGAGAGGCTATATACTTAAAAAAACACACGCACATGCAAAGCTTTAATTTGGTACCATAATCTGAAAGAAAATTGGACTCAAATTGCTTTATGTCCAGTTAAATCTTACTTCCATCTGAAAAGGTAGTAAAATAAAACTGAAATACTTACTTGATGAGATATTCAGTTACTGTGCATTTCCATCTATGAAGTAGAAATATTTCAAAATAAATATACCATGTCAATTGACATTCACTCCATCTTCTAAGCCTTACTGAACATAAATGACTCATTCCTGGGGTATAGTGAATTACAATATGAAAGGAAAATTCAAATTTAGTGATTGGATTCCATTCCAGAGCATGGGAAAAAAGAACAGTACCTTGCTATCAAGCTGTTTGGCATATAATTTGGCAATTTCATTTTCTGGGAAATGTAAGTATCCAAAGGGAATGCTTTAGAGGGAATCATCTATCCACTTAAAAATTAGCTCAAACAATAGCAAAAACAGAACTCACGAGAATCTGAGTTTAGCGGCAACACTAGGAAAATAAGGTTTGCATTAAAAAATATAAAAAGATACTCGTTATGTGGGAATTTCTTTATCACTTATGGCAAGTGGTATGACACAAACTTAGTACGTGTTTACTCAGTGTGGCATTTATGTCTAGGAAAAATTTATGAGTGACATTTTTCATATTTGTCCTTAAAACCTATTTATCTCATTTTCTTTTGTGCCTTTGCAATCCAATTTGTAGTCCCAATTCCCTAATGATGTTATTACTGTTACTTGAAAGTCAGGGGATGACTTTATCATCGTTAATCAATAGGGCTTTTTTTCTTTTTTTAAATTGTTCCTTGAATTCACCAATGGTAACTGCTGTCAGTGGTCATTTTTTCGTGAAACTATTCTTTTGAATTCTGAAATGTTATACTTTCCTGTTTACAATTTCTTGTTCCTACTAGGGTCAGGACTAAGGTAAACTGTGAGTGGGATGCTTAGAGTGCAAAATTTAGGAAGGCACTCAACTCTCAGGGCCATGCAAATGCAAGGTTTTCAGGATGTATATAGATCTTTGCATAATCAAGACCAACTGTACTTAGCATTATGAGAAGACTTAAAGCATCATTTCGCCTCTGTTTTACTCACTGTTTTTCCATGGCAGAACGTATGGCAGAGACTTGGGAACTCGCATGCCTGAAGCCAGGTTACTCTTATGTTCTGTAACTATGCTGGTTGCAGGG
>NW_006399780.1:19949458-19954825 GCF_000299155.1 Elephantulus edwardii
TCTGACATACTTTGGGCATGTTGCAAGGAGGGACAGGTCCTTGGAGAGGGACATCATGCTTGGGAGGGTGGAGGGACGGCACAAGAGGGGAAGACCCTCCGTGAGATGGATTGATTCAGTGACTGGGGTAATCGGGATGGGTGTGTCAGAGGTAGTATGATTGGCACAGGACAGAGCAGGATTTAGGGCTGTTGTACATAGGGTCGCTATGAGTCGCAAATGACTCGATGGCACGTAACAACAATGTGGTCAATTCAAGTGTTGATGATCAATCCAAACGATTACCATTCACATGGGTTTCAAATGGGTACTTGAGCCCACACAGTTTAAACCTGTGCTAAGGGTAAACTATAAGTTGTAGCTCCATTTTTTACTATTTGGGAAGTTGGCAACTCCTACATTGTCTAAGGATCTGTTGGCATATTTATGTGAGTTTCTTGAACTATGCTTGATAGCCTAAAAAGAATGCAGTTAAGAGTAGAATTAATTTGGTTTGGAAACAGATACAGGTGTAGAGACAACAGAAGTAGAAGGCAGAATTCAGATTAATTTAGGGTGCCAACTTAGGCCACCTAATTTACTATCCATGAACGTCAAGTTGGTAGACATGGAAATAAAGTCAGGAATTAATTTAAAACCCAGAAAAGAGGCTGACTAGAGAATCAACATGTATGGCAACAAAAGAAATAAAAAAATTAGAAATTAGGACTACTAGGTTATGGTTAACAACTTCATCTTACCTGGATCCACACTCAATACACTTGGTACCAGTAGTCAGGAGATCAAGAGATGAACTGGGAAGGTCTGCAGTCAGGGACTTCTCAAAATTATTGAGGAGTAATGATGTCAGTTTGAGGACTAAGGTGCACCTGACTCAGGTCTTTTAAGTCATTTGCTATGCATCTCAGAGCTGGACTGTGAATAATTGGTGCTTCTGAGCTATAGTGTTAGAGAAGAATGCTTAAGATCCCATGAACTGCCAAAATAATAAACATATGTGTCTTGGAGAAGGTGCAGCCAGGGAGCTTCTTGGAGGCAGATAATGAAGCTTTGTCTCACATACTTTAGGAATACTGCTAGAAGAGGTTATTCCTTGGAGAGGGACATCATCCTTGCGAAGGTGGAGGGTCAGAGAAAGAGAGGAAGTCTTGACCAGTTGGGTAGATATGATGAATGTGGCAATGGGCTTGAGTGTACCAGAGATTGTGAGGATGGCATAGGATAGGATAGGATAGGATAGGATAGGATAGTATTCAGTATGGTTGGTTATAGGGTCACTGTGAGTTGTACTCAACTTTACAGTACCTAATAACAACAGGTTATCATCACAGTCTACCAGTAACAAGTTATGTATCTCTAGCAAAGATCAATTTCAGAGCTTGTGTTAAAATATGAAAAATGCCAGGGAGCTCTGGTGGCCTAGTGGCAAGACGCTGCACTGCAATCCTAGAGGTATGTGGTTCAAATCCAACAGATGCTCTGCTGGAGAAGGAGATGGCAATCTCCTCCTGTACCAGTCAGATCTGATTTGACGGTACACGTAAAAATAATACAATAAAAATTAAAAAAAAATACGGAAAATGCCAAAATAAGACAATGACTTGCATATAATAAGCATCTTGCAACTATTCTAAATGTTTATTACTATCTTAAAAATTACATAGCAATTAATGCATATATATGAAAAATAGTAAAGTGAAATTTCAGGAAACCTGCTTTAACAAACAGGCCTCTGACTGGTACTTCTTCCTAATCTCATCTTCTGGGCCTTTCCCCTGGAGATAAACTACTATCTTGAATTTTGTTATCACTCTCTTCTCTTTTGAAAAACTTCATGTGCCACATTTGTACAAGGCCTGTTTCTTCATATATAAGACGAAGCTTTCGATTAGATTTTTTTAAGCTACCTTCCAGCTCTAAGAATATATGCGATACAACAGCTATATAACACAACCTTATCAATGCTTATTTTAAAAGGTCTTTATAAAGCTTTAACATCGACTCTATTGTTGAAGTCTCCAATTCAACAAAAAGATATCTCAATGGAGTCTCTAATCTCAAGATTTCTATCACTTCCAATTCATATCTCTGCTAGAAAGCTTTACTCTAGAGAAAACACAAGGACACAAATAATACAAGGCCCTGACCTTGCTCAATAAAAACTTGAAACTTAAGCCTAAGTAAACAGAAATGAAACAAATGAACTTGGAAAGCACACTTTATTTCAGTGACATATGAAAATTAGAGGCCTGGTTGGACTTAATAAGCAATTTTCCCATACAATCTTGATTTCTTCCTTTTTAATATAAAAACAATAAAGCTAAACTTTTCTTCAAAGTCTCACATTGTTTAAGTTCCAATAAACCTCTTTTAAACAAGATATACACAAATCTGCTGATCCTATGACTGTTTTCTAAGATTACTGTTTGGCCTAGGATGCTGCACTTCCTAGTTACAAACGATCTCAGATTTTATATTTGTCTCATTAATCACCAAATTATCAACCTTAAGTGAGCTGCATCAGCTAGTACAACTGCTGCTGTGCAGAGGGAAAATCCTCAGTTTATACAGAAGTTATCATTTATCAGACTCCAGTATGCTCAGGCTGGTATGAGGCAACAGGTTAATCTATCTTCAGTGGCCTCCAGAGAGGTCATGATATAACACAGAATGTATGTTTTGAACCTTAACAGTACGAGGAAGACAGTAACCAAATGAATGAACAACTGCTAAGTATTTTTCTCATAGAACATAAGGACAATTTCCCTCTTATTCTACCCACTGAATTGGTACACTAATGAAAACAAATATTTTCTTTTTTAATGATGAAAATTTCTATTAAAAATACTGAATGCTTCACAATTTGTATGTCAATTTGTGTGTCAGCAGAGGCCATGCTAATCTTCTCTGTATCATTCCAATTTTAGTGTATGTGCTGCCAAAGTGAGCACAACAAACGTTTTTTAAACACTTTTACCCCAAGGCCAATCTGCTTTAATAATTTAAAATATAGTACGTAAATTGTCTTTATTTTATAACCTGCCTCTTCTTTGAAAATGGTAAAAATAGAATGATGTTATCACTTCAGTTTCTTTCTGTTTTGAAGTTTTAATATGAATTGTGAGAAGTACAACTAAAGCACCTCAAGAATGTGCTACACATTTTAATCTCAGAACACCACAATTTACTGCTTTGCCTCATCAATAAGAAAGGGTACTGGAGTGCATTATTTGGAATTAAACGTAAGTGCTTTCCCTGTTTAGCTCAGTCAAAGGTACCCAAAGAACTAAGCACCACTTAACAAATACATTTGTTTATTCCTGGTGAGAACATTTGCCAATCACAATGGCACTTCCTGAACCCCTACAGAGAAAGGCAATCTTCCATAAAAGCCAATCCTTTTCCTGGATAAGACCAAAATGCAGGACACTCGGGTTCTTTCTGTGCTAAGCTTTTGAAACACTTGTGCATTTAACTTTTAACCATTAACAATCGACTTTAACTAAAACCAAAGCAAAATATTCAACCTTCACAGAGTTCACATTCCAAAGAAAGGGTTATCCTTTTTAAAAAGGTTTGCTAAGACAAATGAGTTTCCCTTTTTAATTTCTAGTAACAACAGAGTTAGAAACATTTTTTGTTTTGGGGAAACTCCAAATTAAATTGAGACCAGTGAATCCTAGGCCAAATAAAAATCCTAAACAATCTCTTTAAGCTCTCGTATGAGCCAATCTGGTTGCTTTAATCACTAGTTTACTAAAGAAACAACAGCACTATCTACTTTGTGAGCTAACACAGAAAGGCATTCTCCTATAGTGAATGTTATTTACACTTCTTAAAAGTCCGAAGTTTTGGAAGTAAATTCTAGTAGTTGTGACTAAAAAGATGTCCTCTCAAATAAACACCAAAAAGGTTCTTAATGAATTACAGATGTTAGCCTACTGTGACCCTAAACGTATTTAAAAAACAGAAAGTAACTATTTTTTACTTAACCCTTTGTTCATTGTCTTCAAGTAGCTAATTCCTTCCAATAAGACATTCCCAAAATAAGTAGGAGCTCTGGGTTCCAAATATAAGACTTTTGTTCTGTCACCATTTAAAATTTTCCAGCAAGACTAACTTTAAATAATGTTAAACCATTTTGAGGTGTTGACTGACATACAAGCATACATTAGGGATCCTAACAAGTATTCAACTCACCCCTTGATCAACTGCCTTTCTCTCAAGAAGAAATTCTAGTTTTTTAAGATTTCTAGAAAGAAATTTCCAGAAAAAAGTCCTGTTAGTCAATGTCACAGAGTCAGAAGCAGAAAACACTCTCATAGTGGGGGCTTATCTTGGAATCTGTTTTTAAGAGACTGGAACGAAATACACAGATCCTCTTTTTTCATTAAGTGAGAATCCTGTTTTATGTCAAACTTTATAGGAGCCTAACTCTCTTTGTACTGGCTACTTACAATGCTAGAGAGGTATTTTTTCATAATTATCAGTGAATATGCACCATCTAATTCCCTATCTATCCCACATCCTTCCTTTTCTTCCTGCCAGTTTTAAAACTAACCGATGTCTGGGGGAAAAATACGAGAAAGTAATCCAAGCAAAAATTTGGCTCTGGAGATTATAAAGACTTCCTAAGGACGAACAAAATGCGAGAGTAGCCAGAACCTTAGGTATTTCAAAAGTCCAACTTGTTATTCACATATTCTAGAGTAGTTAGCAGGGCTCTCACACACTTGGTTTGGAAGCATAATCAAATTTCACACAGAGGTGGAAAGCCTATCTCTTCTTTGCACATGCACTGGTTGGCTCTGCTCAACCCAATCTTCACTTACACATAATCTGCACCTAGGAATGGAGGAAAATTAAAAAATAAAATAAACTTACCCTAGGTTGAAAAAAAATTCAGGAGGCAAGATGTTCTGAGTTATTCTAAACAAGAATGGGGCATTTTGTTTTATAAATGCTCTCTCTGGATAAAGACATATTTACTTTTCATGATCAAAAAAAGCTCATCCATGTATATACTCTAAGAACTGGGTCTATTTGTGTCAGAAAATACAAATACAAGGTTTCCTGGTTCTAACTAGTTTCCTGTCTGCTCTAACTGTATCTCCTAAAAATTACTTTAAATCATAATGTTTCACTAATATGGAAAAGGATGGATTCTGATCTTGGGCCTGCAGGTCCTCTTAATTAAACTAACAGGCTGGCTGAGCGATAGTTTATTTGGAACAGTTCTTCTTGAATCAAGTGAATGAGACTCAAATGAGGGAGGAAAAAAGGTACTTTTCAGTTTGAAAGCCACAGTTTATCTTTCTATAAATAGATTAGGAGAAAATGAAGAACACACTGGTAGCAGGAAGAAGC
>NW_006399780.1:19958690-19964567 GCF_000299155.1 Elephantulus edwardii
TGTTTTTCCATGGCAGAACGTATGGCAGAGACTTGGGAACTCGCATGCCTGAAGCCAGGTTACTCTTATGTTCTGTAACTATGCTGGTTGCAGGGCTGCAAAAATAATGAAGAATTTGATTATGCAGGCATATCTGTATTTTTTTCAGGCAGGCACACAGACTACATTTATTTTTTAAATTGGGGAAAACCACCACCTACAATCATCAGAAATATGAACACATTTCAATCAAAACATCCCTACAATTAAAATGATTACCACTTCCTGAAAAGCTCACTGTTCTGTACAGACATTATGATGGCTCTAATAGTTTTCATTTTTCAGAAATTGAGATAAACAGCAATGCCATCTACTGTTCAGCTGCGTGACAGGCTCATCAACTCCTTCAATAAACACGATAAAAAGATGCCAAAACAAGTATACCAAAAGTAGAAACTCTCATAGAAATGAGGTAAAGTTGTATCAATGGAATCTATCTTTAAGTTTTACTGTCATAGTACATATACAAAATAGTTCATATTCATCAACTGACTTCAAGAGCTAAGGAAAAATTGGATAAGGGTTCTATTTGAAGAGTGGAAAAATATAAAGTTTAAAATTGTATTTCTTAATTTTTCAATCCAGAAGTATTTTCACTGAAGTCTGGAGCTTTAACCACAGTTTGAGTCTTGGTGGTAATGAAAAAAATCTTAAATTTTAAATTAGATCCAAATTCAGTGTGAAGAAGAGATGCATTCTCCACCCCCCCAGATATCCTAGATCTTCTAAATTCCAATCAAGAACTTAAAAATGATCTTTCCCCAGACATTAGTTACCGAGAATAAAAATGATACAAGTGGTATTAACTGGAGGATTTTTTAATGCTTTAAAAAAGCATTAAAGTAATGCATTAATAAAAAGCATTTTTTTAAAGCATTAAAATAATATGAACCTAGGGGGCAAACACTATCCAAATAAAAAACCCACAAACAGTCCCACAGACAATGTCTCTTGCCATTTTCTGTCTCTCTTGTTAGATTATAAACAGTGTCTTTTGTACTTGGCTATGGTTAGGAAAAAAGCATGCAACCCTTATATAAATAAGCAACAAAGGAATATCACACACAGAAAACAAAATTTAGGCTAAGTTAGCACCAAGATACTAAATTCATATTTAGGTAGCTTATTTTGGTAGTGCAACATTCTAATTTTGGGAGATAATGTGGGGAATACAACCATGTCATTTACCTGTTATTGCCACAGTAGTTGGCTGTACCCCAGACAAATGGGGTACTGGTCTGTTCCCACAAATCTGCAAAGAAAACAAAACAACAGCTTTCGGTACTATTATAGGTAAGATACCAGTTCATACTAGTTGAATTTTTAAGATGGGAAATAATATATGTAAGTTTAGAGAAACAAGAAAAAACAGATCAAGTATCCTGCCTAAGTGACATAGTAGGAGGAGGAATTTAATTGAAGGATATAAACATAAGCAACATAAATAATAATAAATGTGCCTAGTAACAACCATACACAGATGGTACTACACAATTTATGGGGAAAAACAGATGTAAAGAAGTGCTTTTTCTAATCAAGAAGGATAGGCTGTTATATGTGTCTACAAAGCGATACAAACATGCTCGTTTTGGGGGCCAATAAAAGTAATAAGGCAATCCAAACAACAGGGTATGTTCATAACAAAGGAAAATCTTCCTTCTGTCTTAAGCAAATAACTTGAAATTTAGACACTGTGGAGAAAAAGATGTAGAGGCACTTCACCTTTATCCCAGTCTTCATCACAAGGAGGACACTGCCATGTGCTCTCAGTGAGAGTCTCTTGTCCAAGGTTCCTTGTCTGATTGACTGTAAAAGAAGATTTCAACATTAAGAATGGGATAGCCTAAGTAAATATAGTTAAAGGAGGTAGGTCTTAAAAAGGTTGCAAGGTAATCTAAAGAGTTTTGTTTCTGAAAAATGATTAGTACAAACACAAAATACAGGGTACTTATTTCTTTGCTGATAAGAAGTATGAAACAGATGATAATGTCAATAAGAGGACTTTTATTTTCAGATAAATTATTTATAAAATGAATCAAATTGTTCTGAAGATTAAGTAGTCAAACAAAATGACAATCTTCCATTGTTAGGAGATAAAATCTCAAAGGCATATTGCTAATTTAAAATGATAAAAGATAAAAAAATCAATCTGATGATATGGAATACAAATTTCAAGGGGCAAACTTCTAATATGGAAATATTTTAGTTTTTTAATCTTACCAACATCCTGCTCAATACAACTCTTGTCATCACAGCTTGAGATATGATGACTGATTTCGGCCCGAGGAACCTGGTGGCGAGCATTGAAGGGACAGGTGGCTAATTTGTTTGCGACATCAGGATGATTCTATAGAAACAAAATTAAGGCAGCTGTCAGTTCTTTGAATCTGTTAAAGCCCAAGAGAGTGGCTCAGCCTTATTCTACAAATGGTTCCCTCAAAAAAATGCGTAGTTTAATACATAGGCAAACTCAACTCACAGTAGAATGTTGACAGATAATTAATTATAGCTCCTGCAGAATGTTGTTTGTTGTTATGTGCCGTTGAGTCGCTTGCGACTCATAGCAACCCTATGTACAACAGCCCTAAATCCGCTCTGTCCTGTGTCAATCGCACTGTCTCTGACACTCCCATCCCAATTATCCCAGTCACTGAATCAATCCACCTCATAGAGGGCCTTCCTCTCCTGCGCTGTCCCTCCACCCTCCCAAGCATGATGTCCCTCTCCAAGGACCGGTCTCTCCTCACAACATGTCCAAAGTATGTTAGACGGAGCCTCAGAATCCTTGCCTCCAAGGAGCCACCCGGTTTAACCCTTTCCAGACAAATCTGTTTGTTTTCCTAGCAGTCCATGGATTCTCAATACTCTTCTCCAGCACCACAGCTCAAAGGCATCAATTCTCCTTCTATCCTCCTTGGTCACTGTCCAACTCTCTGATGCATAACAAGTGATTGCGAAGACCATGGCCTGTATCAGACGCACCTTAGTCTCCAGAGAGACACCATTGCTCTTCAGTACTTTGGAGAGGTCCCTAACAGCAGACTTTCCCATGGCAATGCGCCTTTTAATTTCCTGGCTGCTGGTGCCAAGACTGTTGACTAGCAAACTAAAGCTGTGTACAATCTCAATCTCTTCACCATCCATCCTGATGCTGCCAATTGGTCCAGTGGTGAGAATCTTTGTCTTCTTGACATTGAGCCTCAATCCATATTGTAGGCTGCAGTCCTTGACACTCTGCAGCAGGCGCTTCAGGTCCTCTTCAGTTTCAGCAAGCAGGGTTGTGTCATCCGCATAACGCAGGTTGTTGATAAATCGTCCACCAATCTTGACCCCACATTTCAGACATTATTCCAATAATATTTAAGTATTTTTGTTATGATTAGAGAGTGACAACACAAATACGAGGGTAAAACAAATTTATAAAAAGCTAAGTAGTAAAGTTAGGGTTGGGTATTTGAACCATACTTTCTTTTCCTGTTTATTTCTCAGGATCACGAGATACAGGAGGCTGTAATGCCAGAGCTCTCTAAACATCTCTGAAAGCTGATGTTCAAAATGAATAGTAATGATAAAACCTACTCTTAGACTACACTGCAGTATTGTTCCTGCTATTCCAACACAATAGTGCTGGGAACAAAGCTGTTAGAAGCAAGTCACGAAACAGCAAAAGATGCAAACCAATGATTTTTCAGATTAAAACACGAATGCATACTTAAAGTAATGGTGCTTGAAATAAAGCTCAAACCAATCTGACCTTTATTTTGGTATTTAACCAAGAAAAAACTTAAACAGTACTGTCTACTCTATTGATCAGGTATCTTCTTTTAAAGCAACCTCCCCCCCAATTTGCTATTGTCCAAATCTGATAGTAAACATACCACCACTTATTAAGAAATTTATTAGAAGTAGTAAAGATATATCATAGATGAATCTCAAAAAATTAAAAATTATGTGAAATGGAGAGAAAGCTGGGGGGAGACCCCTAGAATTAAGAAAACTGAGAGGGCAGGAAATCTCTTTGCAAAGGTTTTGTGGTCAAAGAATAATTAAAGAGTACTAAGAGAGCCGTTAGAGCACAATCTTCTTATGCTATTTGACTCCCTTTCCAAAGCTATCCTTGGGAAATGTTTGGGAGACTAGGGAAAGATGTTACAGTGATGTGTTTTCATCCCTCTGTCTAGGACTAACTTTAAGGGATTACAGCTCTATAGAGTAAAAAGAGGTAAAGAAATAATCAGCAAAGGGGAGTGGCATCCACTTCCGAAACAGCTTGTCTCTGGAAAACACTATGAACATGGAGAAACGACCAAAGTTATACAAGTGTTGAGGTCTTTCGTTCATAGGGTCGCGATGAGTTGTCCAAGACTTGACGGCACTTAACAACAACAGGCTTATATGAGAAACACTCTTTAAAAGATAATTAAATGTGAATGCTATGCTTTGGATTAAATACTAAAATTATTTTCCAATCATACATCCTCACAATTTTGGCCTCTGTATATATTATCAGTATTTCAGTAACTCTTTCAGAGTACCTTAATGTACCAGCATTAGTTTAATTCGTTAAATCTATAAAAGACCTGACAGAAAACCTGATGAGGCCTGCTTCCCCGCTTCCCCCCCCACCCTCAGCATGCTTATTACTGACATGTGAAGAAAGTTATCTTTAGGAATAATCTTTTCTTGGGCTGACCTTTAACTATTCAACCTAAAATTTCTAAAGAAAAATTCCAGAAATAAGTATGTTATAGTAATAATTTCTTAGATTTCAGGAAAATGAACATATCAATTCATAAGTCATGAGGGATTGATTTCTCATTGCTAGCAGAAATTTATGTTTCTTAGGTTTTACAGAGGATGTAAAGATTCCAGAGTGTTAGAAATGGTACTTTGTCACTAGATGGGGGATGGGTGGTAAAAAAAGCCAAAAGAAGAAAAAACCATACATTCCAAGGAATAAACAAACTCCTTTACACAAATGGTGACATTTAACAAAGAGGTAGGTTCCCAAAACAATTCTGGCATTCAATGAAAACATTTATGCTATGAGAATTCAATGTTTAGAAAGTCTAGCTTTTAAAGAGAACTCAGGAGGACATTAAAAGACGAATTATGAAAAAAAAAGACGAATTATGAAAATAATCCCCTACCTTTCTGCACTTGATAAGATGATAAGGAAACCGGCAGGCCCTGATCTGGTGGTTTTTATCATAGGGGCACTGTAAAAGCTTTTCAGGGTCCAGGGAATCAACTGAAAAGAGAAAAATCTGTAAGAATAAAAAAGAACAGGTCCATGCAAAACTACATTGTTACATTAGATTGTCCAACTGAATGAGAATAGAATAAGATAGTCTAGAGGTTCTGTTTTTTTTTTTTTTTTGAGGAGGACTAAACATTTAGAAAAGTTAACTCTAAGCTAAAATATGTTAATCAATCTTACTAAGCACAGGCAAGAGATGCGCTCTTAGTTCATATCTGGTTATAACATACCATTGTTTTTACTGTTAGTTAACTTCAGTGCATAAAAACGAAATTTAAATGTAATAACAACTTTTTGTGAAAATGTTAATTCAGGGTCATTTTTAGTCTTCAGCTAATTCAGTCAGAGCTTTTCAACCAGTGGGTTAAAAGCTTGGATGGACTGTAGACTTGCCAATAAATCAATGTGACACTTCTTTATACCTGCATATACTCTTTTCCTCAAATCTTAGGGCAAGTTGAGGCAGTTCATCTCCTCCACCAATATCCCTTACTATTTACTGCTCACCAAGTTGTGCCAAGAAATCTGGAGAACGACCACTTGGCCAACTGACTGGAAGAGATCGATATTTGTTCCTA
>NW_006399780.1:19965692-19986180 GCF_000299155.1 Elephantulus edwardii
TGGGAGGGTGGAGGGACAGCGCAGGAGAGGAAGGCCCTCTATGAGGTGGAATGATTCAGTGACTGGGATAATTGGGATGGGAGTGTCAGAGACAGTGCGACTGGCACAGGACAGAGCGGAGTTTAGGGCTGTTGTACATAGGGTCGCTATGAGTCTCAGGCGACTCGACGGCACATAACAACAACAACATTTATTATGTAAAGACATGAAAAAGGGAAGCACTCCTCTAAATCTACTATATGTCCTACGAAATCTTAATAACTGATAGATTTATATTTTTATCCATCTACTTTAACTTATTCCTTAATACTGTATACATTCCTGATCTTGCTTATTCTAGTTATCTCTCAAATGAAACCAACAGGTGCTTTCACTTTGATATATTGAAACATAGACAAGAAAGAAATGAAATTTAAAAATCCAGTAGTCACCATCTTGGCTAGCTAAAAAGCAATCTACTGAAACAGAATTTCCTGAGGTTAAGATTGCAAGCCTATTGGAACAGCTGTATGAAAGAAGCCCTTAGCATAAACAATGCTATTTAATAGTTCTCTCAGGCTTTATACAATGACAAGTCCCCATTTTAAAAAAATACCACTTCTTATTTTTGGCAAAAGTCTTGTCTACACAGCCGTTTAGATTCCTATTCAACAATTTCTTCAGCAATTGTTTAGTGACACTACAGTCTTCACAAGCATAAACTTTCTCATTACTTCCATTCTGGTTGTTCTGTTTTGAGCCTCAAATTTTAACAATCCTAGTTAAGGATGAGAAATCAAATGGCTTATCACCTTCTGAATATATTATGATGACAAAAACTAACTTAAAAAATGCTCTTGCCACCACTGAAGGGAATGGTAAAAATGAGCTAACAATTCAAAATAATAACATAAACAATTCACATTTGATAAGTAGCTTATAAACCAGGAGACTGTTAGGAAAATCAGAAGCCAGTGGGGAATTGAAACAGTTTCATTGGGAGACTGGTAAACATGGAATGAATTTCTAGCCATGAATGTGATGCAAATGAGCCAGAAAGGTGACTTGAAGGACAGAATGATAAGAAAAAGTCTGTGAGGACAGGCAAGCTTATTATGCCAACCAGGTTCTTCCTGACTAGCAATCCTTTTCTATTTCTGAAGCTTTAAGACACCCAGAGAGTTTATAGATAAAATTGTTATTAGTTTCCCCTCATTTAATCCATTCCATCACTGGCAAATATTAGGCTACTGTCAGCAGCTGACAGACTACTTGTTCCTTATGATCCATACACATTATATTGCCAGCATATGTCAGCTGATAATGGCAGCTTCCTACTATAATGCTTTACTACTTAGACCTTGGTGATTTAGTTCTAATCTGGTTTGTCTACATTAAAAATATTATTGTTATGTGTCACTGAGTCACCTGAGACTCAAAGCAACCTTATGTACAACAGCCCTAAACCCTGCTCTATCCCTTGCCAATCTTTTTGTCTCTGACACACCTACCCCTACTACCCAGTCACTGAATAAATCCATCTCATCGAGGGTTTTCCTCTCCTGAGCTGTCCCTCTCTATGCAGTGATCCCCCCTTGCAACATGTCCAAAGTATGTCAGATACTTCAGAATCCTTGCCTCCAAGGAGCAGCCTGGTTTCACCTTCTTCAGGAAGAACTTGTTTTTCTAACAGTCCATTATATATTCAATACTCTTTTCCAGCACCACAGCTCAAAGGCATCAACTCTCCTATCATCCCTAGTTACTGTCCAGCTCTCTGATACACAGCAAGTAATTGCAAAGACCATGGCCTGTATCAGGTGCACCTTAGTCTCCAGACTGACACTGTAGCTTTTCAGTACTTTGGAGAGGTCTCTAACAGCAGACTTTCCCATTGCAATTCATCTTTTTTGGATTTCCATTCATTCATTGCCGCACTTTTCTCTCTGCCCACCCCTCCCCACCAGTTTGCTTCCCTCTCCAGGGGAAAATAAAAAAAAAATTCCTTCATTAGTATACAATTCCCCCATCCCTTCCCCCTCCCCCCACCCCGAGTACACTTCTCTATGCAACCTTAATTCTGGATCCTGTGCTAACCATAATACTCAACCATATATCACCTCTAATCTGTTCTTTCCCTCATCTGTTTTAATATAATATACATAATTTATCCAGTTTTTTCTGTCATACTCCAACCCTGATGTCAGACCCATTCTACAACAGTCCTCCAGGATGACCCATTTTGAATAATATTGCATGAATTCCTTGTTTTTCAATGTGGCGTAGTATTCCGTAGTGTGGATATACCACAGCTTCTCTATCCATTCGTTTGTTGATGGGCCCCCTTAGGTTGCTTCCAACTCTTTGCTATTGTAAACAAAGCTGCGATAAACATGGGTGTGCTTGTATCTGCTTGGATGGCAGACATGGTCTCTCTGGGGTATATTCCCAGTAATGGGATTTCTGGGTCAAATGGTATCTCTATTTGCAATTTTTTGAGAAAGCATCACAATGGTTGCACCATCTTATATTCCCACCAACAGTGAATAAGAATTCCAGTTTCTCCACATCCTCGCCATCATTTGTTGCTTGCTGTTCTGTTAAATTTTGCTATTCTTACTGGGGTGAGATGATTATCTCATAGTTGTTTTGTGCAATTCATCTTTTAATTTCCTGGTTGCTGGTGCCAAGAGTGTTGATTGTAGGGTCAAGCAAACTGAAACGGTCAATCTCAATCTCTTCACAATCTATCATGCTGCTGCTTATCGACCCAGTGGTGAGAATCTTTGTTTTCTTGATGTTGAACTTTAATCCCTATTGAAGGCTGAAGTCCTTGACCTTCTGCAACAAGTGCTTCAGGTCCTCCTCAGTTTCAGCAATGCAGGTTTTTGATGAGTCTACCTCCAATCCTGATGCCATACTTCTCAGATAATCAGTTCCACATATAGACTGCAAAGCCATGGAGACAGGACACATCTTTCCCAATTCTGAACCATACAGTGTTTCCTTGCTATGTTCTGATGACTGCCTCCTGGTCCAAGTATAGGTTTTGGCATAAGCACAATCAAGTGTTCTGGGATTCTCATTCTTCTCAGAGTCAGCCAGTTTGTTGTGATCCACACAAATGCCTTTGCATAGTCAATGAAACAAAGATAGACATTCCTCTGGTACTGCTTTCAGCCAAGATCCATCTGATATTAGCTATAATATCCCAATTATTGACAACAAAAATATTAATACAGTCTATTGGAAAAAAATAGATATAAAAATGAAGATTCCTTTTGTATTCAAGTCTCCTTTCCTCTTCAGAGTAATCAAAGTCCTTTTGTATTCAATTCTCCTTTCCTCTTCAGAGTAATCAAAGTTTTTAGTTTGTAATGACATCAAGGTAACATAAGCTACCTTTTCCTACATAATATATATTTAAAAATATACATATATAAGAATATATCTGTGTATGCACAAACACACACACAGAGCCAATGAGCCATAGCAACCCTATGTACAATATATCAAAACCTTGCCTCATCTTGAACTATCCTCACAATCTCAGATGTGCTTAAGCCCATGACAGTCACTAGAGCTTTCTTTTGCTGACCTTCCACCTTTCCAAGTATAATGTCTTTTTCCAAGGACTGGCCCATCCTGATAATATGCCCAAAGTATGTGACATAAAGTCTCATCTGCCTTATCTCTTAAGTATATACTCTGTCCAAGTGAGATTTGTTCTTCTGGCAGTCCACAGTATATTCTTTGTCAACTGCCCAAGTCAAAGGCATCAAAATTATTCAATCTTCCTTATGTATGTTCAACTTTCATATGCATATTATGCAATGCAAAATACCACAGCTTGGGTCAGATGCACCTAAGTTGTTAAAATGATATCCTTGTTTAGCACTTTAAAGATGTCCTTGACAGCAGTAATATGTGATCTGATTTTTTTTCTTCTGCTTCCATATGTGTTGACTGTATACACAAGATAAATGAAAATGTGGGTCACTTCAATCTTTGCTTATGAGGATGTTGTTTATTGAGTTGACTGATTTATGTTGGGGTGGTGACGGCTGTAGTCTTTGATGTCTTTCAGTAAATGCTTCAAGTCCTCCACATTATACTTTTGCCAAATCTAGTTCTTTATTTCCACTGTGCATCCTCCATCTCTCACCATGGTTTCTAGGTCCTACCCAAGTTTGAGAAATACCTAAGATTGTGGAGAATAATGTCGGTAGATGATGAATGAGTCTGCCTGCAACTTGATGGCACGTTTTTCTTTATAGTTCAGTTTCTTGAATAGATAGGGTGGAAAAGACAACCTTGATACACTCCTTTCTTGATTTTAAACTTTAAGTGTGTGTGTACATACGTGTATGTACACACACATACACACACGCGCGCGCAACCAAGCCACTGCTGTTAAATCAATTCTGACTCAAGGTAACCCTCCAGTGTGTTTTCAAGATGTCAATCTAAACAGGAGACTACCCATCTGTCTCGTGAGGACTGGTTGATGGATTTGAAATGCTGAACTTTGGTTAGCTGTCCAACACACAAAAGGATGCAGTGTATAATACTGTATTTTCTTTTTTAAAAAAATACTTTTCCAACTTTTTTCACTTATCATATTTTAAAGCTCCTTTTATGTCAGTAAATATAGTATTTCATTACTGCATGTATATATTCCACAGATTCTTAATCAGATCCTTTACTGAAGGGCATTTAGGTGGCTTCAGGGCTTTCCTTGTTATATACAGTGCTATGACAATCTGCACATACTTCTCTGTGCTGCACTGAAGTACACGTGCATTTTAAGTTGTAATAAATGCTATCAAACTGTAAAATTTTTGTCTTGCTCCTTGGAAATGTATTTTCATTTAAAAAACAAAGTAGGTCTGATAAGCCTTCCCCATTCATTTAGTTAGCAGTTTCTCAAACTTGGGTAGGGCTTAGGACCTATGGTGAGAGGTGGATAATACATCATAGAAAAAAAGAACTAGGCTTAGCAAAAATATTAGTTAAGAGAAGCCTCAAAACAAAAATTGGACATGTTCAGAAATTAGATTTATATGTTAGATTAAAGTTGGAGTTATAGATCAATTTGGGAAAAAGGTCAAATACCATATATAGCCTAAGGCAGTGTTTCCTTAGGGATTAAATACTTTACAAGAGTTAAAACGAAGGTTCTGAGTCTGGAACAGGGCATAGGACTCTGCATTTATAACCAGATCTAGGATATATTTTTTAAAAAATGTTATTTTAGAAAAAAAATGATGAATGTGAAAAGTAACAGAGTGAAAGGAAAGAGGGTGCCTTCTAATTTAATAGAGAATAACAACTTTCCCAAACGACCCCTGGTAGGTTAAGTGTTGCGCTGCTAACTGGTGGTTTGAAGCTTACCAACTTCTCTGAGGGAAAAAGATGAGTAGTTAGTTGGCTTCTATTATTCTAGTGTTGGTTCCCTTTGATTTCCCGTGCTAAGGTTTCTGGATCACTTAAGACCTATTTTTTCCTATAATTTCTTTAATCTTACAAATGCCAAGTACATCAACATTATGATTTGTGTTGTATTATCCCATAAAATAGAAAGCAGAGTTACTATTTCAATGTCATATAAAGAGAAACTGAGTTCTAAGGAGTTTAAAATGCCACATTTACTCTAGTTTAACAGAGATTCCATGATTGTAGCTTTTACAAAGCTTTGTGACTACTTATACTTAATGATTCACATTTCAAGTATTTGATTTAAAATCTGAGCTCTTTTGTACGTATTATTACTAACTGAGGCCTGATAGGCACCATGGCTAACACATTTAGCTATTAGCCTGAATGTCTGTGATTTTAACCGCCAGACACTCTTTGGACAAAGATGTGGAAGTCTATTGTCAAAAAGATTCACAACCTTGGAAACCCTATGAGGCAGTGCTACTCGGTCTTTTAAGTCAGAGTTGACTTGACTACAATGAGTTTTAAGTATATCCTTATCAAAACTGTCATTTCTTCCTTTGTTTAGGGGACAATGAAAATATTTCCTAATATACTAACATCCCATTAGAGAGAAAACTATATGAAAATAATCTGATTTATTTTGTAAGAACTAACAAGAAATACATACTGTAAGTTTCTTCCATGTTGGAAATGAAGGAGCAGAATCTAAGTGTGGGAGGGGAGGGGAGAGAGAAGGGTGAAAAAACAAGTTATGGTTCAGGGATCCAGAAATATAAAGTACCAAAGAAAATACTGTAAGGTGGAGTCAAACTAGCATTGAAATTACCTAACTTCAATATAAGAAAACCTTAAATCCTATCCATTCCAAGTATTTTTTTCTTTTAAGCACTACTACTTCAAGCTTTTTTATTTTAGTATCACAGCTTACTCTACATTCAAGGAATACATTTTAGGATTCACCAAGAATTAAGAAAAAATTATGACTACTAATTTAAACTGTATTCAGGTGACATGATATCAGTTTATTTTAAGCACTAAGTCACTATTTACCAATTATTCAATGCTATTTAATGACAGCTAGGCAAACAGAGACCAGAAGAACTATGCACTATTTTAACATCTGAATAAAACATCAACAGGGTATTACTTAAAAACTTTCCTTGAAAGTTCTTAAAAATATAGGATGGACTGGCTGCCAGCTTTGCTCCTCCTGGGAACATAGGGATTTTGAAGACCTAAGGGAGCTCTGGTGGCCTAGTGGTAAGGAGTTGTGCTGACAACCCACAGGCATGTAGTTCAAATCCAATAGTTGCTCAGAGACAGGCAATTTCCTACCATGTGATTTACTGTCTCTGAAAACCTGCTCAAACTAGTTGGTTCTGACTCAAAAGCAACAACAACAAATATGAGACAGGGACAAATATGGGCAATCTGTTCCCGTGATTTACCGTCTCTGTAAACTCACTGGAGGGCCAGCTATTAGTTCTGACTTGAGGGCACATAACATCAGGCAGTACACATGGAAGCTCACAGTCTAGTTTTCCATTTCAATGATTCTTCCTTAACATGATCAAAAAGTGCCACATTATAAATTCCCTTCTTACCTTTTTCCTGTGATGCTTTCCCTTCTCTCCCCTCAAAGTTCCTATGCTAAAATATAAAGACATGGTTAGTTAAACCTCTCTAGTTAATACTCTCTCTGTATACTCACTAAACAATTTAGGAATATCAGGACTTAAATACTATTCATTTTAAGGATAAACATAACCACAAAGCAAATTTTGAACCAAAATGTGAAAGATTATAAAAGAAACTGGTTTTTAGTTTGAAATCTGATTTGGAGAGAGATTCCCTACCAAGTAAGTACTGGGATTAAATAAATTTATGGAGGAAAAGTAAATTTATATAAAACCATTCTCACAGAAAATCTGAATAGAAAGCAAAGTTACAGTTATTCTCTGTGAGCAGGCTCTCCTTTGGCCACTCATACAATTCCATACTCCCTCAGTCCATTCTATGACATAAGCAACTTTGGAACCTATGGTAGGAAATGCAAGGATCAGCTGAACTCTAATTAAGTAAATTTCTTCAGAGCCTATTTGTTAACGGCAATTCTTGATAAAACTGTCTTAAAAAGTGAATTTTTTCCGGTCTGGATTAAAAAATCCTGATTCTCCTTTTTGACACGTTTCACATCCACATAGTTGCTTCATCCTTTTTCATGGAAAAGAAACTTTTGAAGGAAAGACCCACGTACTGTGTTGTCTTTGAGGCATTTAAGGCACAGATTAGAATCTAATTCAGAAGTTTGTAGGATGCCAGCATATCTTGAGACAGAAGCTAGCCTACGGGCACTGGAATCCAAAAAGTTAGAATTCAATCCATTTAAGTACCTTCTGCAACAAGTGGTTATATAGCTTTACCTTTTCAGTATTACACCTCAGTGAAATGGACAAACTATGAGAAGCAGTCAAGTGTGGGGCCTGGATGTAGTCGGCTCTAAACAGAGCTCGGGACCTCAGGAAAGGAAGCGGTCCCTTCGTATTTTCTTCCTTTAAACAAACAAGAAAGGTCAGAGTGATGGGACTAAACAGATGATAGGGGACCCCCTTAAGCAATGGGACTAAAGAGGAGAAGGGGAAAGCAGTTAACTTAAAAAAAAAAAAAAGAGTTCAGGAAAAGGAGAGAAGCTGGCCTTTTGCGAAGAGGCAGCGAACAGCTGAGCAGAGAATCCCCGAGGCCAGGGGTGGAAAAGGGAAGGTTAGTAAGTGGTGAAGATGGAGAAACCTGGCATGTCCATTACAGTAAACGCGAAATTTGCGGGGGCGTCAAGCCGAAGCAGGACTCCACACTCACCTGGTCCACACGCTCTCGCCACAATTGCCTCCACCCCACAGCGGCGCCCCAGCAACGCTCACTTCCGGCCCCTGAGGTTAAGGGGTCAAGGGGTGTGGCCCCCACTTCCTGTGACGGGGAGGGTTCGGTTCTCGCTGGGCAGTGGAAGCACAGTTGCTGTGTCGGTTCTGGGGTCACCGTTGTGGGCCTTTTTTTCAGCCTCTTCTGCCCCTTCTTTGGTTTCATCCTCTTTAGGCTCATTGTCCCCCCCACCCCTTTGCCCCCAATATTAATGATAGCTGCCACTGGGTGGGACTCACACTGCCATTCACCGACTTTGTGGCGGTCCAGAAGAACAAGTGGTTAGAAATGGGCTCCTCAGGAGGGACTGGGACTCCTAGAGGTGGGGTGCTGACTGGAAAAAAGGCCCATTGTGGAAGTTGTCCAGCGATAAAGGTGCTTTAGACTTTGAGGTATCTGAAGAGAGCAAAGATAGGCAGTACAGCCAAAAGCCAATTACCAAGAAAAGGAATTTTAAGTCTAGTTTTATGTTTAGCATCATGTAAAATCCCCAAATGGAACAATAGTATATGCGAGTTCTTGATAGGAAGGTAAATACTTGGCACTCATTGCCGTGGGCTTGGGACTGATCCATAGCTGATCCTCTTGTGAGTTTCCAGAGGCTGTAAATGGCTTGGGCGGAGATTGCCCATCTTTATTCTGTGAAATGGCTGGTGGATTTGAACTGCCTGCTTTTGGGTTGGCAGTGCAGCTCCTTATCCAAAGGAATTTTGGGGCTGAGAGAATTGCTAAAATGAGAGGAAATATAAAATTTGGTAGTGGAAAACCAAACATTACCTCCAAACTATGAAAAGCGGTTCTTGTCACCGAAGTGGATAAAAAGTTAAAAAGCACTACATCTGCCAAAAAATGGGGAAAGTGATAGAGATTATATATTAATATTAAGGGGAAAAATGAACTTTAGATGGCCTAGGAAGGCTTTCTGGAGAAAAAGCACTGATGGTTTTAGAGGGTTACAGCACAAGTCGAGAGAGCGAAGAGGAGGGGAAGGGAGAGGAGACCACACCTGGCGATCACCTTTTTTCAAAACTATGAACTAAAAGATGTGAACTAACAAAAAACTTGGATTTCTAGAGATTTTCAGTGGTTTACAGAGTTCAGACACTACTTGATTGAATCTATCCTGACATAAAAATGGGATATAATTTTCGTGAAAAGGATCATGACAGTGGTTAATTTTCGTTTTAACATAACTAATTTGCAAACGTAAAGGAGCCCAGATGACCCAGTAGCTAAGGGAGAAGTTGCTAATGGCAATGTGCGCATTTTCAGTATCAAGGGCTCAGTCTGAAAGAAAAGAATCTGGTTGGCTGTTCCCAGAAAGATTACAGCCAGGTAAACCTTATGGGGCAGATCCACTTTGCCCATAGGGTAATTATAAATTGGGATAATTCACACAGCAATATCTAAAAGTAGTTATCAGGTTGTTTTTTTTTTTTTTTTTTTTTAATTATCCCTTGGGCTGATTTGGGTGTGCTTTGTCTTTAGTTCACATTAAGAAATATGTGTTGATGGAAGCTGAGCCCAAGCTATTCTTGATGCAAGCTAGTGGTTCTTAAGCTTGCCCATTAGAATCATCTGGGGAGCATTTAAGACATACTCTGCCAAGTTTCTCTCTCAAATCAATTAATCAGAAAGGGTCAGACATGGTTATTTTTAAAAAGCTACCCAGATGATTCTAATATACAGCCAGGATTGAGAACCACTGATATAGGTACTTCTTTGAATTCACAAAAGCTATTCTTTTACCTAAATGGCTGAAATGATTTATGTGGAAGAGCAAGCTGTTAATATGCTGCTTTTTTTGTTAATATACTTCTTGAAAGAGAATTGCTAAGAATGAAAACTTCACTGCAAGCTTCCCACAAAGAGTTTTAGACAATGCTACTGTTTTATCAAATTGTTTTCAGATTATTAGGAGATATTTAAAAAATACTTATGAAAAACAAAACTTCATAGTTTATCACAACATCCTTTATGCAGAAGTGGTAGAGCCAGTGTGGTTTGGATGAAAATGTGATTTCTGAGGCTTTAAGTTGCAGATGTCTTGTGAAATCATTGACATTGTTACTGTGACCCGTAAGTACTTTTCATTCAGCTACTGGCATATTGAAATTTCTGAGTAAGAAAATGGTAGGGAACGTAGGGAGTGGGCATCAACCCAAAATCTGAAGTCAAGCTTCAGTGCATTCAATAATGCCTTGTCAAAGTGACAGGATCTGCAATCAATAAAGCTGTTCCATTTAGCACCACAGTGAACAGGCTATCATCTTTACCAAAACAGAACAACAAAAACCAAAACAAAACCTCTGACTTTTGTGGAGATTTTAAAATAAAAATGTACCGCATAAGCTTTCCTTTCCGACCCAGGAAATTCCTGTTTTATCTGAAATCCCTGCAGAGCATTCTTTCATACTAGTTTTTCAGCCAGGTTGGATATGCTTGAAAAGGTAAAAAAACCCAGGTATTTATACAAGGATCATTTTAGAAATTAGCTGGAAATGAGACCCTCTATACCATCTGATTCGTTTTAGTTCTATCTATGGGTATGATACCCACTTGGGGACCCTAGAATTTATCCTTAAATAATAGGTTATATTTTTAGAATTATTATTAGTTAAAATTAAGGACTCTGTACTCCTGACTTAAAAAAAAACAACTTTGTTAGAAAACTTTTTCAGATTTTAGAATGGAAAGAATTTTAGTAGGTTTGTTAACGACTTTCACTGTTTTGAGACACCTATTAGAATGAAAATTTTTGTCCATTAAAAGACTGACATATTTCTTCCCTTTGAGCTTTAATTTTATCAGTTAAATTGTTTTTTCTCATATATTATTTTTTATTGGTAGTTAAGTGTCTAAAATAGAAACATCATTCAATATATGTACTTGCAAGATCTTTAAAACTGAAAATTTCTTATGGTTATGATAATGAAGAGTTGTTCACAATTGTTTAGGTAAAGTAGAGACAGATAGCTGGAGCCAACATACTTTTGTTTAAAAGAGAGTCCCTGGTAGTAGTGTGCCAAGAATAGTTAATATTCAGCTCTAGAAAAACAGAGTTCAAGATGACTGAGAAAAACTAGTAGTGATTTTCTTTAAATATCACTATATATAAGACTCTGTTTAGTCCACACTGCCTGTAATCATTGCCAATGTTGTTGAGAAACCTGTTCTCCATGATTTTCCTTGACTTTTAGTTGAATTCCTTCTTAGATACAAAAACTAGTCCCTCAGACTTTTATTAGTGTTGTCATCTAAGATGTAAATTTTAAGTTAAGATTTCTTTAGTGAATTCTTTTTTTAAAAAACTGGTTGCTGGTGAGTGAATACAAAGTCAGGAAAACCTCATATATTTTATGGTAGAATCTTAGTTCAGAGAGTTTTCAAAGGAAGTATATTATCAATCTTTTCTCCAAGGCACCTCAGTAGATTTGTACCGCCAACCTTTGCTTAGTAATTAAACAACAAGCAGTTACACTGCCAGGGGCTAAAGAACATTTGTTGTTCTTGAGAAACATTGACTTCATGTGTACAAGAAAGAACTACTTCAATTGCATGGAGGATTAATCTTCTATAGTACAGTTTTAAGAATTCCGATATTCCTATTATTCTGATTTCTTATTTTGAGGGATGTCAAATATTTAAGTGTAAGGATAATTTTCTCTCTGAAGTCTTTTTTTAAATTTTATTTTATTAATTTTAATGAACATTTACAGAGAATTTGGATTTCCATTCATTCACTGTTGCATGAAGTCTTTTTCTAATGTCTCCCTGGGATTAGATTAAGTCTTTACATTTTCTTGTAGCCACCATTTCCCTTGCCTATTTTTGTCTTAGTATTTTAAGTATGGTTTCTATCAGTTATTCTTAAAGTGTGTACACCAAACTATCAGTATTAGTTTCACTTGTAAACTTGAGAAAATGCAAGATTTGGGGTCCTGTTCCAGATCCACCGAATGAGAAATGCTGGGAGTGATAAGCCCAATAGTCTGTATTTAACAAACTCTGTATGTGGTTTTGATACCCATGAAACTGAGAATCATTGTCGTATGCTATAGTTGAAAATATTGTTCCATTCATAATAAACCTGGGTCACTACAGTGCTTAAGTGTAATGTTTCAAGCCTGTTAGGCACTTGACCATTTGACTTGAGAACATATTCTGAGAATGCAGGAGTGAAAACAACTATGGCACATCTATCTTGCTAGGGAATATATAAAAAAGAAAGATTAAAATATTTTTCCTTTACTTTATGCCATAGCTGCTTGGAAAACCTGAACAAAAAAGGACAGAGTATGGACCAACTACAAGATAGGTAACGGTAATGGAACCGATAGAATAAGTTTTGGTATGTATCTTCTTGTTAGGGGCCATCAATTCAACTCTGACTCATAGCAACCCTATGAATAAACTAATACTTGGTCCTATCCTGCAACATTCTCACCCTCTTCTTCATGCTCAAGCCCATTGTTTCACATCCAACTAAAATGAAATTATTGACAACTTCAATATTTTCTTTATCTGTCATAATGTTGCCTGTTAGTCCAGTGGGGAGGAGTTTTATTGAAGGCTGTAGTCTTTGATCTTCTGCAGTAAGTGCTTCAAGTCTTCAGTTTCTGTAAGCAAGGTTGTATCATCTGCATAATGTTGGGTTTTGGTGAGTCTTCCTTCAATCCTGATGCTACATTATCCTTCATAAAATCTAGATTCTTGATTTATTTGCTCAGCAGATTGAATAGATATGGTGAAAGAACACAACCCTGATACACACCTTTCCTGATATTAAGTCATACTTTACCCTCTTATTTTGTTTGAACAATTGCTTCTTGCTCTGTGTAGTTATTACATGAGCACCGTTAAGTGTTCTGGAGTTTATACTCTTCTCAGCATTATCCATAATTTATTATGATCCACACAGTTGAATGCTTTTGTATAGTCAATAATATAGAAGTCAACTATTCTCTGTTTTCTGCCAAGATCCATTTATGATCAACAATGATAATGCCTCATTGAATCTTGGTTGGATTTCTGGAAGTTCCCTGGTTTTAAATAATCTTCAGCTAGATTTTGCTTGTATGTAATATTAGTGATATTGCTCTATATAATTTCCACGATCTGTCATATCAAAAGTGATCTAGATATATAGATCTTTTCTAATTGGTTGTCCAAATAACTACCTCCTACAATTTTTACAAAGATTAGCACATCCAAGGTCACACCTGTTTGCTGAAATACCTCAACTGATATTCTTTCAATTCCTGGAGCCTTATGTTTTGCCTGTGCCTTCAGTGAGTTAGAACTTCCCTCAGGTTCTTGATTCCATGTGACTTCCTTAAATAGTTCAGTGTTGACCAATTCTTGTTCAGCTCTTTTATTTCATCATCTCTTTCTTTTGCTTTTGCTTCATTACATCGAAGAACAAGTTTTAGAGTCTGTTCTGACATCCATTTTGGTCTTTCTTTCCTATCTTTTGAATGACCTTTTTGATTTCTTCATGAATGATGTCAATGCCATCCCACAACTCATCTGGTATTTACTGTTAAATGCGTCAAATCTATTCTTCAGATAGTTTTTAAATTCAGGTGGGATAAGTTGAAGGTCCTATTTTGGCTCTTATGAACTTGTTTATTTCTTGTAGACTTGTTTAATTTTCTTCTGCTTCAATTTGAATTTACATGTGAGTATTTAACGCTCTGTTCCACAGATGATGCTTTGGTTTATTTTAATTGCTGATGTTGAGATTTCTTACTGCCTCTTTCCACAGATGTAGTTGATTTGATTCCTGTGTAGGCCATCAAGCGAGGTCCATGTGTATGTTGTTATTGTTAAATACCATCAAGTTGACTACAACTCATAATGGCCCTAAACAGCTCTGAACCTTGCCCTATCCTGTGCCAGCCTCATGATCTCTGTCCTGTTGAAGCCCATTGCGGTGGTCATTGTGTCATTCCATCTCATTGAAGGTCTTCCTCTCTTTTGCTGACCCTTTACCTCTCACACTATGATCTCTTTTTCCAAGGACTGATACCTCCAGAAAATGTCTTAAGTTTCACCATCCTTGCATCTAAGGAGCACTCTGCTTGCACTTCTTTCAAGACAGACTTGTTTGTTCTTTTGGCAGTCCATGGCATATTCAATACTCTCCACCAACCCCACAGTTCAAAGATTCACAGTTCAATTATTCTTCTGTTATCCTTACTTATTCTCTAGATTTCAGAAGTATAGGAAAGAAAAATACCATGGCTTGGTTCAGACATACCTTTGTCTTTAAACTGACATTTTTATTCTTTTGGAGCTGTCCTTGACAGTAAATTTTCTCCAATGCAACATATCTTTTGATTTCTTTGTTGTTGTTAGCATGGGTGTTGATTGTGGATCAAAGTAAAAGGAAATTGTTGTCAACCTCATTCTTTTTTCCTTCTGTCATGATGTTGTCTGTTGGTCCAGTGGAAAGGATTTTTGTTTTCTTGGTGTTGAGATGTAACCCTAATGGAAGGTTGTAATCTTTGATTTTCTGCAGTAAGTGCTTCAAGTCTTTCATAGTTTCTGCAAGCATAATTCAAGTTGTTGATGAGTCTTCTATGCTGAAGCCACATTCTTCTTTGTATTGTCCAGCTTCCTGAATGATTTGCTCTGTTGACACTGAACCATTTCAGGAAGTAAAAATATGACCAAGAATCAAAAGTACTGAAGGAATAAGCCCAAGCTTCACTGAGGACATTGGCAAAAAATAAGGTCCGAGGAACTGATGGAATACCATTTGAGGGTTTTCAGGAAAGAGACACAACCCTAGATGTACTCACTAGTCTCCATCAACAAATATGGAAGACAGATACTTGGCCAGTTGATTGACAGAGATCCATAAAAAACAAAATAGGTGATCCAGAAGAATGAGAGAATTATTAATAATATAATTAATATCACATACCAGTAAAAACTTGCTAAAGATTATTAAAAAATTACTAGAATGGTTCAATAGAGAACTGCCAGACATTCAAGCTGAATTTAGAAGAGACTGTGGCATGAGGAATATCATTGCTAGTGAGATGGTTCTTGGCTGGAAGCAGAGCCTACCAGAAAGATGTTTACTTGTGTTTTATTGACTATGTAAAGGCATTTGACTGTGTGGATTATATCAAATTGTAGGTACCATTGAGAAGAATGAAAATTTCAGAACACTTAATTGTTCTCATGTGAAGTGTGTATATAGAACAAGAAGCATTTGTCCTAACAGAACAAGGGATACTGCATGGTTTAAAATCAGGAAAAATGTGTGCCAGAGTTTGGGCTTTTTCCATGTGTAGTACCACTATATATAAATACATACATACATACATGCATACATATACATATATATACACACATACATATATGCATATATATACATCATTGATTATAAAAATTGTATCATATGATCTCTAGCTTCAGTTGGGTCACCAAGGCCTTATTTTCCAACTAGCCTTTGGTTTCTAACTTTTGTATTATTCTTGTTGTTAAGTGCCATTGAATTGAGTATAATTCGTAGTAACCCTATGAACAACAAATTCTAACCCTGTTCTATCCTATGCCATCCTCATCTCTGATACATTTGAGCCCATAGCCACTGTCACTGTGTCAATCTATCTCACTAAGCTTCTTCTCTTTCACTAACCCTTCACATTTCTAAGCATGATTCCTTTACAAGGAATAGCCTCACCTAGTAACTTGCCCAAAAATATGTGAGATGAAGCTTTGCCAGTCTTGCTTCCAAGAAGCACTCTGGTTTCCCTTTCTCTAAAATATATTTGTTTGTTCTTTTGGAAGTCCATGGGATTTAAAAAAATAACTGGCCTTTGAAAACCCTATGAACAATATGTGTTCAAGTCACCAATTATTACGACTCCATGTTGGTTGCTTGATTAATTTCAGACTACAGAAGTCAGTAAGTCCTCAATTACTTTGGCTTTGATATCCCTCTTCTTCTAAATCCTCAATTGCCATCTTCGGCCTTAGTATTTTGTGCATGTGTTTAAATAATGGTTGTATTAATTGTCTTCCTTTTAATTATCCTATCATTGACAGCATTCTACTTCAGGATAGATCTTGAAATACTCTTTTTAAAAAATATTCTTTTTGATAATGAAGGTAACACCATTCCCCTTCAATTTGCCATTCCCAGCATAGTAGATCATATGATTGTCTCATTCAGAATAGCAAATTCCAGTCCACCAAGCTCATAGTTCCTTGGATGTCAGTCTTTACATATTCCATTTAATTTTTGACAAGTAAATTTTCCTGTATTGGTATTTTGTACATTCCATGTTCTAATTAATGGATGTTTGCAGCTGTGTCTCCTCATTTCATGTCTTGCCATGTCAGCATACGAAGTTCTTCCAGTGTATAAAAGCTTTATTTCATCCATTATAAGGGTAAATTTCACACTGATGAGGCAACTTTAGTAGAATTTTTAGTCCCTCCCAACCTGAGTGGCTCATCGTCTGACACTATGACATACAATGTTTCCCTGCTATTCATACAGTTTTCTAGGGTCTGTTATTTCAGAAATGGATGGCCAAATCTGCTTCTCAGTCTATATTTGTCTGGAAATTTTGCTGAAAACTATCCATTGTGGTGACTCTGCTGGTATTTGAAATACTGATGTCATAGTTTTCAGCATCACAGTAATATGCAGACCACCACATTATGGTATGGTGGTATGCACCAGGGACAATAAATAATGAGCCTTTTATATTTTTCTTCCCCAAATTTTATACTACGGATGTAAGGGTGGTGGTTGTTATGTACTGTCAATTCAACTACAACTCATATTGACCCTATGAACAATAGCTCTGAATCATGCCCTATCCTGAGCCAAAATCACTATCTCAGATACACCTGACTTCATTGCCACAGTCACTGTGTCAATTAGTCTTGTCCAGATTGTTCCTCTTCTACACGACATCTACCCTTCTAAGAATGATGTCCTTCTTCAAGGACTTGTCCTTTCTGGCAACATGCCCAAAGTATGAGAGATGGAGCTTCAGAATCCTTGCTTCTAAGGAGCAACCTGGATTCACTCACTAGGATCTTAAAACTTGATTTTAGAGAAGAAACTTATGGTAATAAAAGTCTTACTACTTTTCCATATTAGTTTAAACTGCATTGATAGGATTTTTTTTTTTTGCAGATGAGATTACTGGTGACCAAGGTTTCTGAAAGTTTGCTTTACTTTAGTAAAAATTTTTAGCCCAAAGCATTGGTTTTCTTTGTACTTTACTATGTCCAGTTAAAAAAAGAAAAGAAAAAAAGCATTCCTCTTGGTCACCTATTCTGTAGGGAGCTGGGGTGCTAACATAAAGGTGGCACCTCTCTGGAAGTTCAAATCACCATTGGCTCTGCAGGAGAAAGATGGGTGATCTCTTTCCTGCAATTAACATCCCCTAAAACCAGTTGGAGGTCAGCTATGAGTTGATTCTGACTCTACAGCAATGGGAATCAGAGAGAAATGTCCACAAAACATAGTTTCTTCACACTCAACAGTGTTGGCTGATTGTGAGCAGAGAACGAGTATATAGTGAAGATTATACTTATATAAGATGCTAGCCATCTTATAGTCTAGCAGAATGAAAACTAAGTAGAGACATCAAACACTTGTTATGGGAAAACAGAGGAACAGTTTGGACTTGGGGACTCTAGGAAGGTTTTGTGGCAATTTCTTTTAAACTTTATTTTAAAAATTTTATGGTGATAAAACATATACAATAAAAAATTTGGCATTCCATTTTAAGTGTACAGTGCAGTGGCATTAATTACATTGAAAAGATTGTGCAATTATCACTATCCAAAACTGTTTCATTACTTCAGACAGAAACACTGTACCCATTAAGCAATAACTTCCTTCCCCTTAGGTAACCTTAGTTTTCTGTTTCTGCAAATTTACCTATTTTTATATAATTGGAGAAACATAATATTTCTAGTTTTATGTCTAGCTTATTTCATTTAGCATCATGTTTTCAAGATTCATGTACGTTATAGTATATGTATAGTATAGAACTTAATTTCTCTTTATGGCAGAAAATATTCTGTTGTATGTATTGACTTTGGCTGGGTTCTTTCTAAAAACAGTGTCACTTAAGCTAAACAGTATACTCAGAGAGAGGGAGAGAAAGAGATTAAAGGACTCACATACTTAAACAGAAAGTCATCTTAGCATCTTTGAAATGCATATAAATCTTTTTAAAGCCTCTTACAAATTTTATAACCAAGGAAAGCAAGTCCTAAGTCCATGCATCAAACTTCAGGAGAGACTTCTGACTCTTACAGATTCATGGTTGGCAGGTAAAGCAGGCCATTGGTTTAATTCAAAGAGATGGAGGTGATGTAGTTACATGTAGGATCCAGAGTGAACAAAATGTGAGCTCTGCCAGACTTCCGTATGTATTTGATGTAGGCCACATCCCTGATGATACTACCTTTCGACTGATTGACTATTTATAGCAGATCTCAACATGGCAGTGATTAAATGATATAAAGTGCCATCAAGGAAAGATTATTTCACACCAGAGCTGGTCAAGGGACTGACTTTATCATAACTGCCAGACCAAACTTATAGGAAAGCAAGTTGACATGCAATCTTAGCCATCATGTGCATATACTGCATTTTATTTGTCCATTCATCTATTGATGGACACGGGTTGGTTTTAGCTTTGTACTATTGAAAATAATGCTGCAGTGAACACTGGTATACAAGTGTATATGAGAGTTTCTGTTTTCAATTCTTTTAGGTAAATAATGAGTGGAATTACTAGGTCAATTGACAATTCCATGTTTAAAAGGTTTTTTTTTAAATTTTTTTATTCTTATATTTGTAACAAAAAATTTGCTGTTTCAATGTTCTTCTCATGTACATTTTAGTAATATCAATTATGTTCATCATTCTGTTCAATAATTACCAAAAACTGTTTTCAAAATTTTCTACTACTTTTAAAAGTTCAATGTCTCCTAAGCACTAGGCTCCCTTTCTCCCTATTCTCTTGCCCATCCCTGATAATCACTAATCTTATTGTCTCTATGCATTTATCTAGCCTAGATATACCATTTAAGGGAAATCATAACATATCTGTTTTTTTAACTTCCTTCACCCAGGTTAAAGTTTTATTTATAAACATTTTTAAACTATGACTTGAATGAAGGTTTACAGAGCAATTTTTTTAAATAAATTTTTTAAAACTTTTTTTTTTTTTAAATGTTTTTGTGTGTGTATGGTCAGATCTGACTGGTACAGAGGAGATTGTCTCCCTTCCTCAGCAGAGCAACTGGTGGATTCGAACCGCATACCTCTGGGATTGCGGTTCAGATTCTTGCCACTAGGCCACCAGAGCTCGCCAACAAAGCAATTTTTTTTTAAATTTCCCTTTTGGTATTCTTTTGCAAATTATCTTTTCATGGCATCATTTGTACACATTTTGTTCTATAACATTAATTGCAATACCCACAATGCCCCACTTCTTTCCTGAAATTCTGATTTCTGTTAATCCTTAAATAACTCTGTGTCTTCCCTTCATTTAGTGATATTGTACTGATCATTTCCTTATTAGATATTGTCTTTCCCTTCACTCATCTTAATATGTGCCCGTTATCTATTAAGTTTTACTCCCCTCTCATTTCCTGAAACCATTCAAGAATGGTTATATTTGTAGGAAACTGGAAGGATCCAGTGTGAAAACAATGTATACAAACTTTGTAAGTAAACCAGTATAAAAGAAAAAATTTATATATAGAAAAAAGAATGATTATATTTGTGTGCAAACTTTTCCTTTTTATAATTGTAGTCTTAGACAATAAGTGCCCCCTTTTGACTGACTTACTTAACATGTTCTCTAGATGCAGAGTTAACATAATGCCCTCTAGATCCTCGAGGAGCACAGTGTTTATGAATTGTTTTTTCTTGTACATTATATGAATGTTGTTTCTTTATCCATTTGCCTGTTAATGAACACTTGTGCTGTTTCCATCTCTTTGTTATTGTTAATAATGCTGCAACACCACAAGATAAAGGTAAATAATCCAATTGCAAAATGGGCACAGGATATGAACAGACACTTCACCAAAGAAGACATTCAGATGGCCAACAGGCACATGAAGAAATGTTCAAAATCCCTAGCTCTAA
>NW_006399780.1:19988415-20024763 GCF_000299155.1 Elephantulus edwardii
ACATAACAACAACAACATTGTTACCAGAGTTAAGTGATATGTCATTGTTTTTTTGCTTTGCATCTGTCCACCAGCTAATGAATGATCTTGAGCATTTCCTCACGCAGTTATTGACTGTCTTTGGGGAAGTGTCTTTTCATGTCCTTTGCTCATTTTTTGGTTATGTTGTTTATTTTTTCTTGTTGATGGCTATAAATGTTAACAATTAGTTCCTTGCTAGATGTGTCCATGTTAAATATTTTTCTCCAGTCTGTAGGTTCTTTTATAACTCACTGGGAGACATGTGTCTTTATGTACACATAAAGATTTAATTTTTAGGAGAGGTCCCAGTCATCTAACTTACCTGCTGATTATGCATTTTTGCTTATATTTAATAGTATATTTAAAGCCATAGATGATAGAGTTTCTAAGTTTGCCAAAATTTTCTCTTAGCAAACTTTAAAATTTTGGGTTTTTTGCTGAGGTTCTTGATCTTGAGTTAGTGTTTTTATTTGGTGTAATGTAAGGGTCTTGTTTCAGTTTTCTACAAATAGATGTCCTCTTTAGCAAATAGCACTTGCAAAACTGGATTTCTTTTCCTCACATAGTGGACTTCCTGCCTTTTTAAAAAATCAGCTGTTTGTAGGTGGAAGAATAGATCGTGAAAGAAAAAGAAAACATCCTAAACTGAGAGAGTATAAAGGGAGAATCAGAATAGAAAGGCAATTAAGAAATAAAAAGACAAGGGAAAAGAAAAAAGTAAAAAAAAAGTAGAAGAAATGATGTTAGAAAAACAGAAATAGGATGAGGAAGAGAAACAAAAGGAGGGGCTTTGGGGGTGGTAGCTGGGCACATGATGGTGCTCTTGCCACTACTGTGGTGCGTGGAGACAAAAACGTCTGGTTGGGCTTTCTATTGATCTAGCAGAAGGTTGGATTAGGGTGTCCAGTCAGAGTAAATTTTCTGCTTGTCTGAGGTGACTGAGGACGTGTGGGAAAGCCTAAGTCTTTTCAACATCTCCACTGACTTAGGGATTGCTGAAAGGGAGGGACAGTGTTTCTGCTGGCCTCAGAGGTATCTAGGTTAGTCCACCTGGCCAGAGATGGTGTCTCTGTCACTCTAAAGAATAGGTGTAGGCAGGGCACATAGTCAGAAATTTCTCACTCTGCCAGCCTGAGGAGGTAGGAAGCATGTGGGGGTGGATATGCCTCTGGAGCCTGATCCACTCGGGTGCTAGACTGGGTAAATTGTAGTTGGGCAGCAATTCAAATGACACGCCCCCCTGCTCCCCCAGTCCTAGTAGGAGCAGTTCATACACCTCCTCATTTCATTTGAGCACTACCTGCAACTGATGCTAAACCTACTGAGACAGTCATAGCTGACTCAAGGATGCCCAAGGACAGTGCACTCAACCGGGTCCAAGAGGCAGAGACTACAAGAATGCATTGGTCTAAATGGTGCTGTGGTATGTGCTGGGTGTGGAATCCACCAGGGTGCCTAGTCAGAGGCAGATTCTGCTAACTGGAGAGGTGACTTGAGACAGGACCCCAGTCAGAGATGGCTGCAGGTTAGGCACTATCCTTACACACCTCCTCCACCCACCCCCACTCATGGCATACTCTGTCAGTACCTGATGGTAGAGGCTGAGTCTCTGAATGTGGAATTCTGTGTGCCCTCAGTGCCAGGTAGCCAATGGTACAAGCCTGGCCTCAGGAGGTGCTGGGACAGGGCTGGGGGGTGGGAACATTGCTGATCACTTAGTAGGTTGTTGAGGAAGAAAAGCCTCTTCTTTGATCCCCAGTAGAGTTCGAGGAACAGAAGGGATCACACCTTTTGTGTCTTCAGTCAGCTTCTGGTGTGGCATTATTGTGGTGCTGAATTCCTGAAACCCATCAGAAAGCTGCTTACAATAATTCAAAATGGCTGCACTGTACTAGGTCTGTACAAAATTCTCCACTCTTAGTGTTATTACTCAGTTTATTCCTTCAGTTAGTGTTAGAGTTACTTATTTATCAACAGAGAGCTGGACAATGAATAATGATGATAGAAGAATTGATGCCTTTGACTTATGGTGCTGGAGAAGAGTATTGAATATATCATGGACTGCTAAGAGAAAAAATGTGTCTGTCCTGGAGAGGGTGAAAACAGGCTATTCTTTGGATGCAAGGATTTTGAAACTCCATGTGACATACTTTGGGCATGTTGCAAGGAGGGACCAGTCCTTGGAGAGAGTCATGCTTGGAAGGGTGAAGGACCAGCATAAGAGGAAGACCCTGGAGAGATGGATTGACTCAGTGACTGGGGTAATGGGGGTAGGTGTGTCAGAGACAATGAAGTTAGCTCAGGATAGAGCAGGGTTCAGAGCTGTTGTACAAAGGGTCGCTACAAGCTGGAGTTGATTAGACAGCACGTAACAATAATTTGAAATGAGTTCCAAGATTACCACCTGTATCTGTTATTTTTGTTTTTGGATGTCTTTATTGGAGATGGTCTGTGCTGCTGTCTGCCTAGTTTGCCATTTTGCCAAGTAAACATTTCATAGGGTTTTCAATGAATGATTTTTCAGAAGTTTGTTATCAGTCTTTTAGTCTGGTTCTTGTTGAACCTGAATCTCCAATCTGATTTAAGTAGTTGAGGGTGTTAATTGTTTCACCAGCCAGGACTTCTAATTGCCACACTGTTTTTTTAGGGTTCATTGAGTAATTTCTGACTAATAGTGACCCTACAAGCAACAGAATGAAGCACTGCCTTGTCCTGCTCCATCCTCAGTATTACTGCTGTGCTTGAAGCATAGCCCATTGTTGCAGCCATTGCTGCATTAGAACTCTCTGAAGAAGACAGAAGCTTAAATGAGGTAAAGATTTAAGAGATGAATTATTAAAAGTAAAAAGCTAGAACTGAGATTAGAATGAGTAAAGGGCAAAGGACAAGACTTTAATATGAACAGAAAATGGAAAAGAGTAAAGCATATTTAACTAAACTGATCCAAGAATATTTTTGCAGGTAAACTGTCCATCATTGATTCCCAGCCACAGCTCTGGCCATTACACAGCATGTGGGATCCTGGAACACATCATGCTGAGTGAAGTAACTCAGTCACAAAAGGACAAATACTGCATAGCACCACTGTTCGAAAGCAGGACTGATATTAGGGGTTGGGAGGAGAATAGGGTAAGGGTGGATAGATAAAGACTATCGTATTGGAACAGATGAAAGAAAGAACTGTCTAAAATGAATGTATGATTAGTCATAATACGTACAGTAACAGCCTAGAATAAGAGATATATATCATTGGAAAGAAGACTAGGACAGTGAGAGGTAATTGTGCAACAGTGAATTAATGTTTAAAAAAAATTGAGCTGGAGAAGGGAGAAAGGAAGGCAAGGGGGTAAAAGATGCAACAATGAATGATTGAAAACCTAACTTCTCTGTAAATGTTCATTAAAATAATAATGAAAAGAAAATTTTATTAAAAAAAGATGGGAGTAAACTGACTTATAAAGTCAAAAGACATTTTTAAATACATTGCAACTCAGCTTACACAAGTTATATATGAAGTTTTGTATATAAAAACAACTGATGAAGGTTGAGCTCTTATTCATACAATGTACAAGTCATTTAATAAATGACTTGGAAACAAGAAAAAATTATAGATGAAGAATCTAATTAAGAAATAGCATTATGGCCTACATGCTAAATCTATTTCTCTTAACCAAGAAAATAGTCAAATAAGCCATCTAGCCTTTTGGCTGAAAAATGACTATATGAAAACAAATGAAAAGACAAATGAAAGCTTATCATAAAAATATTCTTTATTTAAATAAATAACATTAAAATGCCAACAACAACAGTTGTATAAAATTGACAATTAAAATTTCTTCCCACTTAAAAATTAAAAAAAAAAAGCTTAGGAAGCAAATCTTCAGTCAACTGGCTCTTTAATCTGTAACATCTTTGTCAGCTTTTCTCACCTATGGATAGAAAACATTGGGTAAATATAATTGAAAACTATTACCAATAAAGTTTTGTTTAAAAAAAAACAGAACATTGTTTTGAGAGCAAATGTTTTTGTTGAAGATCTAAGATTGATGTACATTGATTGTATGTCAAAGAGAACTGTAAACAACCCTTCCTCCAAAATGGAACCTACTGCCATCAGGACTTTCTCTATTCTGTTGTTGGGGGAGGGAGGCTTAGATTAGATAAGAATATGATTTGCTTATGTTTTTTTTTAAGAATCCTTGAAGGTTTAGAACACATTAGCAAGTTTAGTTACAATGATAACATTTGATAAAAAATTGTTTTACCTTTCTCCCAAACTTATGTAGTTGTTAGGAATGTTTATTATCATCTGTAGGCTTTTTCATTAGGTCTCTTGAATCACTGTAGGAGATCACCATAAAAGGAAAGTTCATTGCAAACCAAAACTAGAAAATTGTTTTAGATAACCAACTCTAGGAGATTGAGGTTGTTTTATTTTATTTAAAAATTTGACATTTTACCAAGTGTCAGAGTTGGGGTTACTGAGAATTTTTTTTGTGCCGTTCAGTCACCTATGGCTCACAGCGACCCTACTAGTTAAAGTTCTGAACCTTGCACTATCCCACCTCACCATCTTCCATGTGCTTGACTGCAGTGTTATAGTCACTGTGTAAATCCATCTTATTGAGAGTCTTCTCTCTTTTTTCTGATTTTCATTCTTTACCAGCATAATGTCTTTTTCCAAAGATTGACTCCCCCTCCTGAAAGCATGCCCAATGTATGTGAGATGAAGTTTCACCATCCTTGCCACTAATGAGCACCCTGGTTGCACCACCTCTAACATAGAATTGTCTGCTCTTTTGAGATATTCAATGGATTATTCAGTACTCTTCTCTAATACCACAATTCAAAGCATCAATTAGTCTTCTGTCATCTTTACTCATTGTTTAACTGATATATGTGCGGGAGGCCATTGAAAAGAACATGGCTCTCGGATCAGGTACATCTTAATCTTTAAACTGACATTATTGCTCTTTAGTACTTTAGGGGGAGAGGTCTTTGACAGCAAATTTTCTCAAAAGAACCAAAATATGACCTTGAGTCTATCCCAGATGAATTTAAAAACTATCTAAAGAATAGATTTGATATACTAAACATTAATTACCAGATGAGTTGTAGGAAAGCAAAATGCCTTTTCAAAGACAAGAAATAAAGAAATGACCTAAATGAATGTCGAATGAGACTCTGAAACTTGCACTAGAATGGAGAAGCCAGAGCAGAGAGAAGAAAGGGTGAAATAAAAGAGCTGAGCAGAAGATTTTAAAGGGTAATGAAATGTGCAAAGAACTGAGAGAACTAAAGAACCAAGTCAAGCCTTGAGCTGCAAGGAATTTATGGGCATACTATTGAACGATGCAGGGAGCATCAAAGAAGATAGAAGGAATGCATAGTCATTGTACCAAAAAGAATTGGCTGACTTAATTGTTTCAAGAAGTAATGTATGACCAGGAACCGGTGGTGATAAAGGAAGAAGTTCAAGCTGTAGTGAAGGCATAGGCAAAAAATAAGGCTCTAGGAATCATTGGGATATTAACTGATGTATTTTCATTAAAGAGATACAATGCTGGACATGCTCGATAACTTACGCCAAGAATTTTGGAAGACAGCTACCTAATCAACTTTACTAGAAGTCCATATTTTTTTCGCATGCCAAAAAATGGTAATTCAACAGAATGTGAGAATCAACAATATAACATATATGTAAAATCTTGCTGAAGATTATCTTAAAATGACTGGAACAGTACAGTATTTTTTATTAGCTTTTGAAAAGGAATTCTTTCGTACCTTTCCCTCTTGTGTATTCACAGTGAATAACTCTGCTAATGGATACTCTAACTCTTCTAATATCTTCTAAAAAATTGTTTTGACTTACCTTTCACAAACCAGCATTTTAGGAGCAAAAGCCTTAAGAACAAATGGAGGAAATAGTTGTGTGTTATCTAGGAAGAAGGAAAGGAAGAACAGTTAACAGAAATACTAAACATGTTTTATATTGTCACAGAGATGGCTAACTAGCAGCAGAGACATTGTCTTTGCAACCACTTGTTATGCATCAGAGAGTTGGACAATGACGAGGGAGGATAGAAGGAGAATTGATGTCTTTGCGCTGTGGTGCTGGAGAAGAGTAAGAGTATTGAATGTACTGTGGGCTACCAAGAAAACAAACAGATTCATCCTGGAGAGGGTTAAACCAGGCTACTCCTTGGAGGCAAGGATTCTGGGGCTTCGTCGTTGGACATGTTGTAAGGAGGGACAGGTCCTTGGAGAGGGACATCATGCTTGGGAGGGTGGAGGGACAGCGCAGGAGGGGAAGACCCTCTATGAGGTGGATTGATTCAGTCACTGTGATAATTGGGATGGGTGTGTCAGAGGCAGTGCAATTGGCACAGGATAGAGCAGAGTTTAGGGCTGTTGTATGTAGGGTCGCTATGAGTCGCAAACGACTTGGCGGCACATGACAACAACAACATAGTTATGTTGCTAGGAATTGGCTGTACTGCTTTACTACTACTCTGTTCTTAGCTCTACATTTAGGTAAGGTCATGAGACTAGATCTTGCAAATGAATGTGAGTGGATGTCTTCTCTTCCTGGCTGAGGTGATTAAGAGGCAACTTTGTCTTTTCCATTGTACCTCTGAGGAAGTTCTGGAAGCAAGTATGCACGGTGACAATTGTAATATGAAAGGAAACACTACCACTCACCAGTTGTTTAGTTTGGGATTCTAAGCAAGAAAATTTGTTGTGTAAAGACACTGAAAATATGGACTATCTGTTGTAGATGCTGTTGTTGACTGCCTTCAAGTTGAGCAGGACTCATAGTGACCCTATGAACAAAGTGCCTGAAGCCCCTTTACAACTATTGACATTTATAAAAGTTCATAAAATTTCTGGAGGCATGTTGTGTAGGAAGTAGATGCTGCTCCTGCTGCCAAACCTTGAAGATGCTAGCACTATAAATATACACACATACACATACACTAATCCTAAAATATGTAATTTGCTATTTTAACTTTTCATGTATACATTTTTATTTGATAATAAACAATTTTGTGACAATGTGTTTGAGACATAACTTTCTGTGAGATGAGAGCAATCAAGCTTAAAGTAGATCTAACTAAAAATGTCAAGGTTTCTTTTAAAACTTGATGGACCTTATATGAAACGGTCCTATGTAAGATAAATTTTCCCTTGGTAGCGGTAATGAACCATGAACCAGAAAGCCGCGGCACGTGAGCCACCGTGCTCCACCGGTGAGCTACATCTCCAGACCGGATAAATTTTCTAAGGATAGAACAGTGACCAGATATTGGTAGTCTGAAAACAATCTTTTAGCTGTTAAAAATTAGTTTTGATATTAGAATCCCTTTTACTTGACTGTTTCTCCAGAGATGGGTAAAATTCTCAGATTTTCTATTTTCATTGTTTCGATATGTGATTTTGTGGGTGAAGCAGTAAGAATCATTTAGGGTGATGGTGTTGCATGTTCAGTTGTTAAAAAAATGTTAGTGGTTCAGATCTACTAATTGCTTTATGGTAGAAAGATAGGCTGCTGACTTCTGTAGATATTTACTATGTAGGAAACCCAAGGAAGGATTACAATGAGTCTGAATCAATTTAACGACAATGAACTGGGTTATGATACTTATTAGACATGAAAGACTTAGAGTCCAGGCTTTCATTTTTGACTCTGTACCATTGCAGCCTCTCTCACCTACATTCCAGCCATCAGGGTCAGGAATCTGATTAGCAGCATTAGAGAGTTTATCTTTTGGTTCCGAAAGTGTAGAAACAATCTTTGGAAAATCAAACAGCTCTGAAAGAAAGCAGATCCGAAGTTATAAAAGCACAGTATAAACTTCCTTTTGATCCTTATCCCTCAGTTCACTAAGACTTCCCTAGCTGTGAAATATGAGGCGATAGGAAGCAACAGGACTTGACCAATAAGAATCTTACCATCTTCTATAGCAATTCTATCTACACAGGTAGCCTCATGTTCTTTGAGCTTTTTACATGGGATGATATGACAAGCATTGTATTTGCAGCTAGCCATCTTTTTAGTCATCTCTGGATGCTTCTAGAAGGAAAAAGTACTTGTTAAGTGATTATTAAGTTTGGCTTGTATCATACCTCTCTGTGTCTTCCTGGAAATGGTGAAGAAATACCATGTTCTACGGTTAAACACTAACAGTGCTATGAATGATGAGGAGCTTGTTCTTATTAAACAAAATCAAGCTCCCCCCACCCCCAGAATTTAGCCTCTTATATTCTGAGCTTTCTCCATCTAATTATTCTCGCTCTCTCTCTCTTTTTTTTTTTTTGATCAGGCCAAGTTACCTTTCTGCAGGATGCCAAGTGGTACTGGAACCTTTTGGTTGGTATCCTGTGGTTTGGATCAAAAGGACATACTCTTAAGTCTTCTGGTGTCATGGTTTCATGAAGCCTAGGTAACTGGAACAATAAATTAATAAAGAAAATATTGATATTTAACATTAAGTAATCTTGACCTAGGCCTGTTTTCTATTCACAAAGGAGAAGTAGTATGTATTTTGAGTTTTACCTATGAAAGTTTTGAAAAAAATAATGACTCAGTTGTTTAGTAACAGAGAAAATGTATTGCTTCTGCATCTCAGAAGACCAAAATTTAACATTTGGGCATATCTTCTGTTTTACAAGTTGTTTTTAAATAAGATGCCTTCTCTTCCTAAATAGGCTAAAATAAAAAGGCAGAGATCCTTGGGAAATTCATAGCTCTGGGGGAAGAAGCTTAACGTGGTAAGATTTAGTGTTTGGAGAAAACAGGTCTGAGGGCAGCTGGTTCCTTTAGTGTTCAGCATTGCTCCCTTTTATTCCTTCTCTGAATCTAGCTAAATGAGCCTGAGTCAGAGAAGGATGCAAAGTGTTAGATTAAACAGTAGAGTTATTTTGGGAAGAAGGGATCTGAAGAAGGCACAATACCATGCTTAAGTTCAGGCCACTTTATAAGTATCTGAGAATGCTGGTCTGAAATTCTAAAGTTATAGTTACTAATGCATGAAGATTTGTTTGTTTGTTGTTGTTGTTGTCTTCACATTGAGCATGATTTATAGCGACCTTATGAACTAAAGGCCTGAAGCCCCTCTACGACTATCAACATTTATCAAAGTTCATAGAATTTCCGGAGGCAAGTTGTTTAGGAAGTGGATGCCGCTCCTGCTTCCAAACTTGTCATAGAATGTTATTGGTTGAGTTGCCTGTGATGCATAGCAACCCTATGTACAGCAGCTCTGAACCCTTCCCTGTCCTGAGCCAGTCTCACTAATTCTGACACACCAACACCCATCGCCCCAGTTACTGTATCAATTCAGCTCATCCAGGGTCTCCCTCTCCTGCACTGTCCGTCTACCCTTCTGAGCATTATGTCCTTCTCTAAGGACCAATCTCTCCTGGCCATGGGCCCAAAGTAAGTGAGGCAGAGCTTCAAAATCCTAGCCTCTAAGGAGATACTTGGTTTCACCCTCTCCCAGACAGACCTATTTGTTTTTTGGCAGTCCATGGTATATTCAAGACACTTCTCCAGCAGCACAACTCAAAGGCATCGATTCTTCTGTCATCCTTAGTCATTGTCCAATTCTCTGAAGAATAAGTAATTGAGAAAACTATGGCCTGGATTAGGCACACCTTTGTATCTAGACTGACTTGTTGCTCTTCAGCGCTCTGGAGAAGTCCATGACAGCAGATTTTCCCAATTCAATTAGTCTTTTGATTTCCTGGTTGCTGAGATTAAGAGTGTTACAACATCTCAAACGTTGAGGTTAACAGTTGAATTTATTGCCAGTAGGAGGCCTACTTTTCCCTATGGCTCTCTGTTTGTCATTAGCTATCCTAGAAAAAATTCACTTCAAGGACTGTCCCATTTTTCAGAAGAAAGAGCTGCAACTGAAATTACCCCAAAGCAGGGACAGTGTAGTTTAATAGGAAGTGGGGGAAGATGAAAGCCCATGGGCATAAACAGGAGGGATGGAAAAAATGCCTAGAGGAGCCCATTTAAATTCTGCTTTGCATCACGCCTGAGGCATAGACAAAAGGCACATAGACTATTAAACGTAGGATTTTCCTGAGAGCATTTAAACTCTGGTTCTTTCAGCCAAAAAAGCTGGAGTTGTTTTTTTTTTTTACGCGTTCACTGCATAATAATAATTAGATTAGAGTAATAAACACTTATGAAGTGAGTTGGATCTCTGGAAAACAAAGGCTTCTGTATAATCCAGTATAATCCCATATTTTATGTAATGTTTTATTTTAACATTCTTTAGATTATTAACAATAATGGAGAAGAATGCAATACCTATGTGTAAGGCACAGATAATCTAAACTTTATTTAAGCCAGCAACCTAGAAAAGTGTAAAAGTTGACCAGGTTATTGAGACTAATGGTACCAAGTGAAGAGGTGCTTTAGAATAGGTAGGGAACACTGGAAACTTTGGATCATTCAACTTGTTATTAATAGCTGATATCTCATTTAAGGAGGCCAAGACTATCATGGCAATTCCTTTTGACACTTACCCCTAGCTTAAAGGATCTTGAGACAGATCTTATTTTTATTTCTTGTTGTGTACCATCGGATCGGATCCAACAGATGAGACCTACCTTATTCTTATGCAGAGTCTACCAAAGATGTGAAGGGATGTGCCAGAAGATAAAACAAATCTGTGAGACAAACCAAGGTCAATTCCTGAAATATGAGAAGGGAGAAAGCACAATACCTTTAATAATGCAGTATGAATTACTTTTTGTTAAATCAACAACACCATGTCTTCTATAGCTTCTCAGAGGTCTGGAAGTTTTTGATGTCATGATTAAGTTGTTTTTTTGTTAATTTAAAAAATTTTTTAAATTAAGTTTTAGAGAAGTGGTTCATAATTGTGGTTGTTGCCTTTGTATACCATCGGCTCAGAACCAGTCCATAGCTGACCTCTGGTAGGTTTCCAGAGACAGTAAATCACAGATTACCCATCTTTCTCCCATGGGGCAGCTGGTGGATTTGAACTACATGCCTTTGGGTTGGCAGTGAGTAGTTTTAAAGTTATAGATCATTTGGGCCCACTCAGGAGCTAATAGATCAGAATCTTCAAGGAGAGGCTTTAGCTAACTGGCTTTAACAGGGAATTTTGATTTGCAGCTAGAGTAGCTAGGACCTACTCAGGCAGTCAAATCACCCTTAGGAGGATTGATGAAGCCTCTTGCTAGGAGAAACTGCCTCAGGATCTTTCCAGTGAAGTTCCTCTAAAAAATACCAATTGGCCTGATTAGTCCAATCTCTAAAATTGGCCCTTTTCATTCTGAGGTGTCAGAGTTCCACAGAAGGTGACAGTGCTGCACATGCATCAAATGAAGGTGATTGTGAGGAAGAATTTTGAGTAGGGGTTTTGAGTAGATTTTTCAAAGCAAGGTTAAATTACTATACCTTAAAAGGGCTTAGGGAGGATTTGTCAGGTCTTAAATCAGATGTTGGCAACCCAGGAACTTACCGGCAATAATCATTTCGAAGCCTTGGTTCCGACTTACCTACATATTTGACTTAAAGACACACTTAGGAACAGATTTATTTCATCACCTGGGGGATACTTGTGCCAATTTACTTAGAAGAAGTTCCTCAACCAGATGAATTGGTACAGTGACTGCAACAATGGGCTCAAGCATGTCCGGAATGATGAAGATGGTACAGGATAGGACAGGGTTCAGATCTGTTGTTCAGAGGATTGCTATGAGTCATATTTGACTTGACAACAATAACAACATAGTAGATGGTAACTATTGCCACTATCTTTTCCATTTTACAGACAGGAAAACTAGGTCATAGCTAGTAAATGATAGTATTGAGACATGAACTCACGCTAACTTAGGACTCCATAACCTGGTCCCAGGGAGGGAGATTTGGTGGCTCATAGCAACCCCATGAATAAAAGACCTGTAACCTTTCTATAACTATCATCTTTTTTCATAGTTTCCAGAGGCGTGTTGTTTAGGAAGTGGATACCAATAGCCTCTGAAAACCCACTGGAGGGTCATTTATGAGTCAATTCCAACTCCAAAGGAGTGACTGACTTGACATAGTCCTAAATCATAAGACTTTGTCTACTAAGATATGCTTGAGTTTAGTGTTTTCTGATGACAAGGTATGTTGTTGTTAGGGGCAGTTGAATTGAGTAAGACTCATAGCAACCCTACGAACAAAAGATCTGAATCTTATTCTCTCCTGTGTCATCCTTACACTTCCTGACACACAAGAACCCACTGTGGCAGTCACAACATCAATCCACCTGGTTGAGGGTCTTTCTCTCCTTTGCAGACCCTCCACCCTCCTATCATCATGTCCTCAAAGGAATAGCCTCACACAAGGTATAATAATATTTAATAGAATAAGTGATTTTATTGGAAGGAGGAGTGGCATCTACTTCCGTAATAGCTTGCCTCCGGAAACCCTATGAACCTGGAGAGAGGATGAAAGACACACAAGCATTGAGGACTCTCCATAAGGTCGCTATGAGTCGCCTGCGACTCGACGGCACTTAACAACAACAACAACAACAAGAAGTGATTTTAGGCTCCAAGACATCTTACAGTGAAGCTGGAAAATCAGTGTAATGTGAGATGGGCAATTAAAGGTAGAACCTAATTTAGATGTGAACTGTGTTATATGGACCAAGAGCTGTAGGACTTCAGTGAGAGTAGGTGTTGGACTGAGCTTGAGCTAGAACCTAATGAATGATAGGACTTCTATCAAGAAGAAAAACATAAGAATTCAAGTAAAAAAGGGGCAGAAGTAATAGATGTTGGAGAGGATGTGGCAAGAAAGGAACTCTTATACATTGCTGGTGGAATTATAAAATGGTACAACCATTCTGGAAGGCAGCTTGGCACTTCTTCAAAAAAGTTGATTACCTAACTTGGAAGGGACTGAAGAGCATTATGCTGAGTGAACTAACTCAGTCCCACAAGGATAAATATTGTATAAAGCTATTATTATAGAATGAGTATAAAGTTCCAAGAGGGGTGGAAGAGGCTGGAAGCAGAGGGGATGTGAATGTGCAGGGGGAGGGGGGATTAATCATTGGGTTGTACAGTGATGGAGGAATTGAAAGAATTTGTTCAAATTTGTATTAGAATTTTGTAAAGAAACTAGTAGAAAATTAAAAACAGGAAAAAAAGGCATAAGTGAATCTAGTGTATTCATATTGGGAATAAAATCCCCACTAGATTGGAGAATACTAGAGGCAGCAGAAAACAGAATTAACTTGGAATAATTTTCAGGGTAAGAAATGCAAGTGAGGAAGATTCAAGACGATAGAACTATATTTACCTGTAAGATGGCTGGTACTGTGCTGCTGCTCAGCTTCTCAGATAACAACTGCTTGTTGATTGCTCTTTATTCTCCCTCCTCAAGGTGAGAGACCAATAGAAATTCCACAACTTTTATTGATTAATCCTGGGTTTCTTCGACTTAGCAGGTGATTAAAATATTCAGGTCCAATAGCACATTATCCCAGGCCTACAGCTCAACAATCAATTGGCAGCGTCATGATAGATGGTGAAGAGATCGAGATTGTTCACAGCTTTAGTTTGCTCGGCTCCACAATCAACACTCGGCACTAGCAGCCAGGAAATTAGAAGAGATATTGCAATGGGAAAGTTGGCTGTTAGAGACCTCTCCAAAGTACTGAAGAGCATCAGTGTTATTCTGGAGACTAAGGTGCACCTGATACAGGCCATGATCTTTGCAATCACTTGCTATGAGTCAGAGAGCTGGATGATGACTAGGGATGATAAAAGGGGAATTGATGCCTTTAAGCTGTGGTGCTGGAGAAGAGTATTGAATATACCATGGACTGCTAAGAGAATGAACAGATTCATCCTGGAGAGGGTTAAATCAGGCTGCTCCTTGGAGGTGAGGATTCTGCAGCTTCATCTAACATACTTTGGACATGCTGTAAGGAGAGACTAATCCTTGGAGAGGGACATTATGCTTGGGAGGATGGAGGGACAGCGCAGGAGAGGAAGACCCTCTATGAGATGGATTGATTCAGTGACAAGGATAATAGGAGTATGTGTGTCAGAGACAGTGAGATTGGCACAGGATAGAGCAGGGTTTAGGACTATTGTACACAGGGTTGCTATGAGTCATAGGTGACTTGACAGCACATAACAACAACAGCACCTCAACATCCAGAAGACAAAAATCCTTGCTACTGGATCATTAAACGTCATAAAAAAAATGGAGAAAAGATTGACCTTGTCAACTATTTAATTTCACTTGGTTCCACAATCAACACATAGTTATAGCAGTCAAGAAATCAAAAGAGGTCTGCATTGGGAAAAATTCTGCTCTTTAGAACCTCTCTGAAGTGCTAAAGAACAACGATGTCAATTTAAAGCTTAAGATGTGCTTGATCCAAACAAGCCATGGGGCTTTTTCTTTCAGTTGCTTCATATGCATCTAAAAGTTGGATGATGAATCAGGATGACAGAAGAATCATTGCTTTTGAATCGTGGTGTTCATGAAGAATGCTGAGCATCCATGGATCACCAAAAGAACAAACAAGTCTTTCCTGGAGGAAGTGCAACCAGGGTGCTCCTTATTGGCAATGGTGAAACGTCTTCTCACATACTTTGGTAATGTCCCCAGGAGGAGTTAGTCCTTGGAAAAACACATCATGTTGGGAAAGGTGGGAGATCAGAGAAAGAGAGGAAGACTCTCAACAACATAAATTGATATAGTGACTGAGGGCGATGAGCATGTGGGAGATTGTGAGAATGGAGCAGGATAGAGCAGGGCTCAGGGTTGACTCGATGGCACATAACAACAATAGCTTTCTAGTGATGTTGTTAGGAGTCACTGAGCTATTTCAGACTCATAGCAAGCCGGCAGATGACAGAATAAAACACTGCCTTGTTATTATGCCCCATCCCCACAATTGTTGCTGGGCTTGACTGAGTCCATTTTGTAGCTACTTTGTCGTTCCTTTTTGTTGAAGGCCTTTCTCTTTTTCGCTAATCCTTTACTAAACATGATGTTCTTCTCCAGGAACTCGTCCCTCATGTCCAAAGAAATCTTAATATCTTTGTTTTTTCCTTAGGTGATTCATGGTATATTCAGTATTCTTCATGAGCACCACAATTCAAAGGTACAAATTATTCCGTGGTCTTCTCTATTTATTGTCCAGCTTTCCCATGCATTTGAGGCAACTGGAAAAAACCAATTTAGGTCCGTCCTGAAAGTGACACCTTTGCCTTTTGAAAATACTTTAAAGAGGTCCCCTGAGCAGATTTGCCTAGAGTGATAAGTTGCTTGATTTCTTGACTGCTGCTTCATGGACTTTTATTATGCACCCAGGAAAAAGGAATCCTTGACTATTTCAATATACTTACTATTTATTATAATGTCGCTTATAACAGTTGTAAATATTTTCATTTTCTTTATGTTGAGGTGTTATCAATATAAAGGACTGCATTAGTAATCTGACAGTTTAAGTAAACAAAAAGATTAAATCAGTAAGTGTTTTAAGTGCTGATTTCAGCAAGGAAGATAATGTATGTCATCTACATATTGCAGGTTGTAACAAGTCCAGTAACTCTGATGCCATGTTGTTCTTCATATAGTCCAGTCTCTTGGATTATTTTCTCAAATACAGACTGATTAAGTGTGGTGAAAAATATACTGATAAGCATACTTTATAACTTGAAACTACACAATACTGTTTCTGTGTATAGATTTTGCATAAGCACAACAAAATATTCTGGAACTCCTATTCTTTACAATAGTATCCATAATTTGTTATAATCCATACAGTCAAATGTATTTACATAGTCAATAAAAAACCCCCTCTTATTACTGTCAAGTCAGAGCTAATTAATAGTTGACCCTCCAATAGTTCTCTGAGGCTGTAAATAGCACAGGAGGAGACATATGTCTCCCTTGAAGTTGTAAGTGGGTTCTTTGAATCACCAGGGAGGCTTGTCACCTTCGGGTTAACAATGCTGATCCCTATGGACTGTGCCACCTGAACTCCCTCATAGTCAAAGTATGTTTTTGTTAGGTGCTGTCGAGTCGTACAACTCATAGTGACCCTATGAACAAAAGATATGAATTCTGCTGTATCCTGTGCCATGCTCACACTTCCTGACATACAAGAGCCCATTGTGGCAGTCACTAGGTCAATCCGTCTGGTTGAGAGTCTTCCTCTTCTTCCCTCAGCCTTATGACTTTCTTCAAGGAATAGCCCCACCTAGCAACATGCTCAAAGTATGTGAAGTGAATCTTTGCCATTCTTGTCTCCAAAGAGCACTCTGGACACACTCTTTCCAAGACAGATCTGTTTGTTCTCTTGGTCATCTATGGGATGTTCAGTGCTCCTCTCCAACACCACAGCTCAATGACAGAAATTATTTTTTTAAAAAATTATTATTATTAATTTTAATGAAAATTTAGAGACCTTGGATTTCCATTCATTCATTGTTGCACTTTTCTTCCTGCCCACCCCTCTTCCCCAGTTCACTCTTCTCTTTGAAAAGTAAAAGAAAAATTCTTTCATTGTTATACAGTCCCCCCACCCAAGTCAATTCCATTATGCTGCCTTCGTTCTCCTGACTTCATTCTTCATGACTCCTGTCATGACATAATACCTAATCATACATCCTTTTTAAACAGTTCTCTTTCTCTCTGTTTCAATGCAGTATACATTATTTATCCCATCTTTTTCAGTCTCCCCTCAGCACTGATGTCAGTCTTGTTTTAAATCAGTGACACTATGCAGTATTTGTCCTTTTGTGACTGAGATATTTCACTCAGCATAATGTCCTCCATGGTCACCCATTTTGAATAATATTGAATGAGTTCCTTGTTTTTTAATGCAGTGTAGTATTCCATTGTGTGAATATACAACAACTTCTCTATCCATTAGTTTGTTGATGGGTACTTAGGTTGTTTCCAACTCTTTGTTGTTGAACAAAGTTCTTATAAACATGGGTGTGTATATATCTGCTTGGGTGGCGGTTATGATATCTTTGGGGTATATTCCCAGTAGTGGAATTGATGGGTCAAATGGTATTTATATTTGCAACTTTTTGAGAAAGTGCCATACAGCCTTCCATAGTGGTTGCACCATTTTACACTCCCACCAATAGTGAATAAGGGTTCCAGTTTCTCCACAACCTTGCCAGCATTTGTTGTTTGCAAGACATCAATTCTTCTCTAATCCTTATTCATTGTCTAGCTCTCAGATGCATAGCAAGTGATCAGAGACTATGGCTTGAAAAAGATGCACCTTAGTCCTCTAACTGACATCATTACTCCGCAATAATTTGGAGAGATCCCTAACTGCAGATCTTTCCCAGTGCACTGCATCTGCTTATTTCCTAACTGCTGGTACCAAGGGTGTTAATTGTGGATCCAAGCAAGATGAAGCTCTTGACAGTTTCAATCTCCTTTCCATTCATCATGATGTGGCCTGTTGGTCCAGTGGTAAGAATCTTTGTTTTCTTGATATTGAGATAGAATCCATATCGAAGGCTTCAATAAAGGACAGATACACAAATGTCTGGAATTCTCTGCCTCCAGCAAATATTCATCTGATATTGGCAATGATAGTCCTTGATTTGCATACTCTTCTGAATTATGCTTGAATTTCTGGAAGTTACCTGCCAATGTACCGTTGCAACTAATTTGTAGTGATGTTTTGAAAAACTTGACTTGTATGTGATATTAATGCATTTTTTTAATAATTTCTGCATTCTGTTGGATCACATATCTTTGGAATAAGCACAAATATGGATGTCTCCCAGTCACTTGGCCATATAATGTCTTCCATATTTCTTGGCATTGAGAAGTGATATAAATTCCTAGAGTGTTGTTTTTTGCAACAAAGCCTTCAATAATAGAAGTTCTCCATTATCTACTGTCTCCTGAAATGGTTAAATGCCAACCAATTCTTTGTGGTACAGTAACTTGGTGTATTCATGCCATCTGCTTTTGGTGGCTTCTGTGTTGTTTAATATTTTAACTATACAATACTTCAATATTTAACCTGAGACCTGAATTTTTTCTGCAGCTCTTTCTGTCCGTGAAATGTTGAGTGTATTTTTCCCTTTGATTATCTACATTCATGTTTTTGCACATTTTAGAGTAATATTTTGTCTTCTAGAGTTGCCCCTTGAAATCTTCTGTTCAGCTCTTTTACATCATTATTTCTTTGCTGTTGCTGTTATGTGCTGTTGAGTTAGAACAAATTCATAGCTGACTCTTTAGTGGGTTTTCAAAGGCTATAAATTGAATGAGAGGAGCTTGCCCATCTTTTTTCTGAGGAGTTGTTGGTGGATTCAGACTGCATGCCTTTGGGTTAGCAGTGCAACTTCGTACCACTAGGCCATCAGAACTTCATCATTTCTTAAGCAACTATCTATACAGGAGAGTTTTGTAGTCTCTTTTGACATTCATTTTGGTCTTTTTTTCTCTTTCTTTCTTGACTTTTTAATGTCCTTTTACTTTATGTAGGTCTCTCATGGTTAATATTGTGTATCAGCATGGCCATGGTCTTCAGTATAATGTAACTATTCTAAGTATCACTATAATGTAACTGTTCTAAGTGTTGTAAATTATTTCTAATAATGTTAATAAAGCAAGATTATAAGAAGATCTATAAAGATATGATTAGCTTTATCTGATTAAGTTTAAGTCTCCTCAGGGGTGTGAGGTATTTATGCTAAAGATGTTTTTGTCAGATCTCTATCTGTCTATCTAGCCCATGGTCTCTAGACTTAAACCAGTGACCTGCCATACTTGCTAACTTTGGACTTGTCAGTTTTTAAAGTCAACTGTCTGTGACCTTACTTCCCAATAATACCTTTGGATGAGTCAGCCTCTGAAACGGGTAGCCTCTAAAACCAGCAACCAGAGATTCTGCCTTCCCAGAGCCTTCTATTTTAAGGTCTAATCTACAGACTTGAGGATTTCCTCAACAAATATTTTCTTGAAATAAATCTCTCTCTCTTTCAATTGTTGCTGTTGTTATGTGCTGCTGAATTGAAACTGACTCATAGCTGAGCCTCCAGAGGATTTTCAGAGGCAATAAATTACACAGGAGGAACTTGCACACCTTTCTCCTCCAGAATAGCTAGCTTGTGGATTTGAACTGCATGCCCTTAGGTTAGCAGTGCGACTTCTTAACACTAAGCCACCAGAGCTCCCTCCATATACATATATATGAAGTTACATACCTTAATATAAGTTATATATATGTGTATATATAGATATATAAACACACACACACACACACACACACACACACAGAGCCCTCTCTCTATGGTGTTGTTAGATGCTGTCAAGTTGACTACCACTCATATCAACCCTATAAAACTTGCCCTCTCTCTGCCACACTGGAGCCTAGAGTTATAACCACCGTGTCAAATCATCTCTTTGAGGATCTCCCCCTCCTTCACTGACCCTTCACTTTTATAAATATAATGTCTTTACAAGGACTAGATCCTCTTTACAACATGCCTCAAGTACCCAAAGTATGTGAGACGAAGACTCACCATACTTCTCTCTAAGGAGCATCCTGGCTTCACTCTCTCTAAGACATAATGTTTGTTCTCTTGGCAGTCTATGAAATATTTAGTACTCTTTTCTAGTACCACAACTCAAAATATTGATTCTCTTTCTGTCTTCTTTGTTTACTGTCCAACTTTCAGATATATAGCAAGTAATTGAAAAGATTAAGTCTTGGATCAAGTGTGCCTTAGTCTTTAAATTTACATTCTTGCTCTTCAGAACTTTGGAGAGGTTTCTGACTGTACATGTATATATGTTGTTGTGTACTTAGAGTCAGAGCCAATGCATAGATGGCCCTCTGGTGGGTTTTCAGAGACAGGTAATCAAATAGGAGGAGATTGCCCATCCTTCTCCTTCAGAGCAGCTAGTGGCCTTGAACTGTGTGTCTTTGGGATTGCAGTAGAGCTCCTTGCCAGTAGGGCACCAGAGCTTATGTATGTATGTATGCAGGAGTGGTATCCACTTCCTAAGCAGTACCCCTCTGGAAACTCTATGAACTTAGGGAAATAATGATAGTTATACAACAGGGTTCAGATCTTTTGTTCATAGAGTCGTTATGAGCCATACTCGACTCAATGGCACTTAACAACAACAACTATATATTTATATCTCTTTAGTGAGACACACAGAGAGAAGATCTGGTGATTTTGTGCTTAGGAGTTGCACTGCCAACCCAAAGGCACATGGTTTGAATCCACCAGCTACTCCACAGGACAAAGGTGCATAATCTCTTCTACTTCTTGAGATTTACTGCCTCTGAAAACCATGCCGTACTGAGAACCCTTGCTCTGTTTGCATAACAGTCTCAGGCATAGATTTTGCATGAGCACAACTAAGTGCTCTGAGATTCCCATTCTTCTCAGTGTTAGCCATTACTTGCTATCATCCACACAGTCAAATGCCTTTGCATAGTCAATAAAGCATACACAGATATCTTTCTGGTATTCTTTACTTTCAGCCAGCATCCATCTGACATTAGCAATGATATCCCAGGTGTCATGACCTCTTCTAAATCCTGCTTGAACTTCTGGCAGTTCCCTATCTATGTACTGTTCTTGCCATTTCTGAATGATCTTCAGCAGTATTTTGCTTGCATGTTATATTAATGATAGAGTTTGATAGTTTCCACACTCTGTTGATTCACCTTTCTTGGGAATGGGAACAAACATGGGTATCTTCCAGTCAGCCAACCAGACATCTGTCCTCTAAATTTCCTGGCATAGACTGGTGACCACATCCAGGGGTGCATCTTAATTGAAACAAGTTAATTGAAGCAAGTCAATTGATATCCCATTGATTCCTGAGGCCACCTTCGACCAAGTGGATTGACACAGTGATGGTTGCAATGGGCTATAATATATCAGGAAGTGTGAAGATGACACAGGATAAGGCAGGGTTCTGTTGTTCATAGGGCAGGGTTGCTAGGGGTCCTACTTGACTTGACAGCATCTAAAAACAACAGTTATTGAATTTGACTTTGTCAATACTTAAGGACACTTTGGGTAGAATTCTAAATGATCCAGAGAAGATGGAAGGAGTACACAGAGTCACTGTATTAGAAGGAATTGACTGACACAGAAGAATTTCATGAAATAACATATGAGCAAGAGCCTATGGTGATGAAGGAGGAAGTTCAAGTTGCTCTGAAGGAATTGACAAAAAACAAGGCTCCAGAAGTTGATAGCATACCAATTGACATATTTAAAAAAACAGACAGTGCCCTGAATGTGCTCATAAGTTGTGCCAAGAAATCTGGAGGATAGCTGGCTGACCGACTAACTGGAAAAGATCTATATATGTTCCCATTCCAAAGAAAGGTGACCCAAAAGAGTGTGGAGATTATCGAACAATATCATTAATATCACATGCAAGCAAGATTCTGCTGAAAAGTATCCAAAAACGTTTGGAGCAATACGTCAACAGAGAACTGCCAGATGTGCAAGCTGGATTTATGGAGGTATGGTAAGGAGAGGAAAATCCTCTACCAGGTGGATTGACACAATGACTGCAGCAATAGACTTGAGAGTGTCAGAGATTGTTGAGATGGCACAGGATAGGACAGGGTTCAGATATGTTGCTGATAGGGTCTCTGTGAGTTTTACTTGACTTGGTGGCACTTAACAACAACAACAACAACAACAATAATAACAACAACAACAACATGTAGTGATCACCAAGGAAATGAGGAATACCAAGGCTTCAGAAGGGGAGACAAGGATCTTCCAGCAGAGTTGTGATAAAAAGTCTTCCCTTATATCTTGTGTCTCGTGAAGTCTGTAAAATCACATGTACTGTCAAAAGATAAATCTGTTTTGGAGGAAGTGCAACAAGGATGGTGAAACTTAATAAATGAGGTAACGTGTAAAAAAAAAAAAGGATGGTGAAACTTTACCTCACTTACTTTGAACATGTTGTTAGTAAGTACCAATCTTTGGATAAAAGTCATCATACTAGGGAAGGTAGGTCAATGAAAGAGAAGAAGACTCTCAATGGAGATAGACTGACATAGTGGCAATAGGCTTGAACATGGCAAAGATAGTAAGGATGTAAGATAGGGCAAGATTTTGGCCTGTTGTTCATAAGGTCTCTGTAACTTGTAGTCAATTCAATAGCACCTAATAATAGTCTTATAAATTCTAGGAAAATAAATTTTGTTCTTTAAAACCACTCACTTGTAGTGTTTGTGTTACAGCAGTACTATGAATCTAAGGCAGAGATCTTGAAAATGTCTTGTATTAAGCATTATTCTCTTGGAAGTAAAAAATGTTTGTTAAATACTAATGTAAATAAGTGTCCCCTCTTCCCCTTAAGATTTATTGGCCATTAAGAAGGCTCATATATAAGACTATAGATAGTGGTACCATCTCAGACAAGAGTCTCTTAATGAAAGTTTATAGAATACTCCTGGCCTCCATGAGAGAAAGACTGATAACCCAATTACAAAATGGACCAAAGACATGGAAAGGGTTTTCACAGAGGAAGATATTTGAATGGGCAACAGAAGCATGAAAAAATACTAAAAATCACTGGCAATAAGAAAGATGCAAATCAAAACCACAGTGAGATACCATTTCACTTCAGTAACAGTGGCAAAGTTTAACAGAACAGCAAGTAATAAGTGTTGGAGAAGATGTGTCAAGAAAGGAACTCTTAAAAGGAAAATAAAAAAAAAAGAAAGGAACTCTTATATATTATTGATGAGATTGTAAAATGGTACAACCACTCTGGAAGGCAGTTTGGCTCTTCCTAAAAAAAACTGAACATAGAAATTCTATATGATCCAGCTATTTCACTGCTTAGAATATACCCTGAGAAAAAGATAACTAAGGCTCAAACGGAGACTTGTACACGAATGTTCATAGCAGCATTATTCATCATCTCAAGAACATGGAAACAGCCCAGATGTCCAACCACAATCAAATGAATTGAGAAATTATGGTACATTCACACAATGGAATACTATGCAGTATACAGGAGCAATGATTTTGTAAATTAGTACCTACCTTGGGAGTAACTGGACAGTGTTATGCTGAGTGAACTAACTCTGTCATAGAAGGACAAATAGAGTATGAAACCATTATTGTAGAATGAGTGTGAAGATCCCAGAGGCAGGGGTGGAAGCAGAGGGATGAGGATGGGTGTGTGGTGGTGGTGTTAATCATAGGGTTGCACAATTTGATGGGTGGGTGGGGAGAAGGAAATGGGAAAAATCTTCCATGAAAATGATGTATTAGAACATTGTAAATAAATCAGTATTTTTTTAAAAGTAGGGAAAACCCTGACTATATAAAATCTGTTATACAGATGCTTGTGAAAAAGACTTGAAGCATTTACTGCAAAAGATCAAATACTACAGCCTTCAATATAGATTACATCTCAACATCAAGGAAACAAAGATCCTTACGATGGGATCAACAGTCAATGTCATAATAGATGGAGAAAAGATTGATGTTGTTGATATTTAATTTTAATTGGACCCAAAATCAACACCCATGGTAATGGTAGTCAGGAAATTAAACATGTTGCACTGGGAAAATCTGCAGTCATGGACCTCTCCAAAGTGCTCAAGAGTAACAATATGAGTTTGAAGACCAAGTTTTACCTCCTCTAAGCTATGGTATTTTTAATTTCTTCCTTTGCATCTGAAAGTTGGAAAATGAATAAGGATGACTGAAGAATTGATAACTGAATTGTGGTGCTGGCACAGAGTACTGACTGTCCCATGGAAAACCAAAAGAACAAACAAGACTTGGAGGAGTACAATCAAGAGTCTCCTTAGAGGCAAGCAGAATGAAACTTCATCTCACATACTTTGGCCATGTTGTCAGAGTCTTTTGAAAAATATATGCTGAAAGAGTTGGAGGATCAGAGAAAGAAAGGAAAACCATCTGCAAGGTGAATTGATACAATGACCATACTAATGGGATCTAAGCATACGGGACAGGCTCAGATCTGTTGTTCATAGGGTCAATTTGAGTCATAGTCAACTTGATGACACATATCAACAATAATAGCAATGGTATAGATGATATAAATATAAAGTTATTTCTGGGACCCTCTTTTATCCTTTAAAGAAACCAAGAAATGAATTAAAGGTTTTCTTGGATTAGAGTGGTAAGGCCTGACTGGAATGGCAAAGATCTTTTATTGCTACAATTAATTTAGATTTCTAAAATATATAAAGGGAAGTTTGGTTGGTATAGAAGTTAATATGTTGGACTTCCAGTGAAAGGTCGGTGGTTCATATCCACCAGTTAGTTGTTTTGTGGGAGAAAGACAGGCAGACTGCTCCCATAAAGATTTTTAATCATGGAAACCTGACTGAGATTTACTATGAATCAGATTCTACTGCTAATTTCTCCTTGTTAATCTGGGTTGATTAAGTTGTATATGGAGTATATTTTCCAATTTTTCCTTAATGATTCTATAACCTCCCCCCCCCAGCATATTTATTGAGTAACTACAGTGTCCAAGAGGTCTTGTTCTAAATCACTGTTTATCAAGATGTGTGCCATAGAACATTTGCACCTAAACTTCATAAGTCACTCATGGGTCCCACCAATCACCTACTAACTAATCTTAAATCTTTGGGAATAAGATTCTGATAAGAGCTGATTTCAGTTGCTTAAACATCTTAAAAACCATTGTATGAGAAACTTCACTTTAATCCCAAGGACACATGGTTCAAAGCCACCAGCTGCTCTGTGGGAGAAGGATGAGCAATCTCCGGTTGCCTCTGAAAACCCCACAGAGGGTCAGCCATAGGTTGGCTCCAACTCAAAGGTACACAACAACAACAACAATATATTCATATAGTTAATTACATTGAAATGGATATTGGCAAACATTTTAATGTAAATAACCATTGTATTAGAGCAGTGACACTCAAACTTGAAGATACATTGGAATTTCTGGTAAGATTTATTAAAACCTAGTTTACTGGATACCTCCCCAGAGTTTTTGATTCAGATTTGGAATGGAGTCTAAGAATTGACCTATCTACCAAGGAAAATCTGATTGCATAGTCTCTAAGGAGTTGTGCTGTTAAGCCAAAGGCTGTGTCTGTTTGGCAGTTTGAAACCATCAGTGGATCCTTGGGAGAAAGTTGGACAATCTTCTCTCATGTGATTTACAGCTTTGAAAAACCTGTTTGATAGTTAGCTATTAGTTAGTTCTGACTCGACAGCAATGAGTTATGAGGCTTATTTACCAATTTTCCAGCTGATGCTGCTGGACCACACGAAGAGCATTACTATGCTAAAGCATTGTTATGAGTACAAAGAAGTATTATGCATAAGGGAGTTCAGGTGGCCTAGTGGCAAGAAGCTGGGCTGAAATTCCTGAAGATACTTGGTTTGAGGCCATCAGCTGCTCTGAGGGAGAAGGATGGACAATCAATCACCTCCTGTGTGATTAACTGCCTGTGAAAGCACCCCCCCCCCCGCCCACCCAGGGTCAGCTATGGATCTGTTTTGACTCAACGGTACAACAACAATAATATGTATTACATAAGTATTTCATTATGTCATGAGGGAGCTTATGGTATACTTGAAGGACATAAGACTCTAAAATAGAGTGAAGAATATAATGTTGTATATAATTTTGACATTTGACTGGGTAGCTAGGAGGAGATGGGATGATAATTGCCTTAAAATAATGGTTAGAATTAAGATTTAAAAGAGAAGGACACCATAAGGGTGTAAAAGAGGGAAAGCATAAAGCTGCATGAGTGAGCAGTGGTAGGAACTTTTGTCCAGTGTACAGGTTCATATAAGAGAGCAGTGAAGGTGTCAGACCAAAAAGGTTGGTCCAAGCCTATGAAGAGCCTTGACTGCCTTTTCTCTTTCCTTTCTACTTCACAGTACTTACCAAAAATGCTGCAATCAGAAAGAGGAAGTTTCCCCTGCTGAGTGTGCAGAGGAGAAGAACAAGGAAGCTCTGAGGGTCTGTGAGCTGTAGTGACTGCTTTCATCCAAGAGCCAATTGCAGAGACAACAGGAAGATCGTCACACCAACCAGGCTGGGTCCCTCCGCCCTGAGGGTGTCACCACCCAAACTTAATCTGGGGAGATTGCTGCCTGGACGTTCCTCTCTGGGTGGCCACCATGTCTTTGACCTCTGCTTACCAGCATAAATTAGCAGAGAAACTCACTATTCTAAATGATCGAGGTCAGGGAGTTCTCATCCGTATGTATAACATCAAGAAGGTAAGTATAGGCAATGGAACCAGTACTAATTATTCCAGAAGCAGTAGGGCAGGAAACCTTGGGTCCAGCAGGTAGAGCAGTTAGACTGGCAGTCCTCTTTCCTCCTGACTTAACTGGCCATCAGCCATTCTCAGAATAGGTCAGGCAGTGTGGGGAGGGAGAGGGGGCAGCTTCTTTCCAGGGCTTCCCCTTTCTAGGTATGATTTTGATCCCAGTTGCAAGATCTGTTTTCCACTGGGGAAAACAGTAGGAGTTGTGTTAAGACATAATTGTATTCTGAGTCAGTTGGACAGAGAGGTCTGGGGTCTAGAATTCGGAGTTTTATTATTTATTGCTTGTCCTGCAAACTAGGAGAGTATTTAAGATTGAGTCTTCTGTCAAAGGCTCATTCATGAAAGTATTTCTCTAAAAGAAAAAGAAAAAAACAAGTATAGGTCAAAAAGGGTAGAAATTTTCTGAGGTGTTTTTAGTCTGGGCAGTTCATATGAATAGAGCACCAGAGGATGTTGGACAAGGGTTGTGCCTGTCTGTGTACATTTGTGTGTTCAGGATGTTGTTGCCTGGTGCCATCAAGTTGGCCCTCACAGCAATCTATGTATAACAGAACAAATAAATGTCTTGAATTGTGATGTTATTAAAGAATATTGAATACATCATGGGCTGCCAAAGGAAAAACAAATCCTTCTGAGAAGAGATGCAGCTAGGGGTGTTCAGGATAGCAACTATGAAATTGGGAGAAGCTAGCGGCAGAAGATGTGCTAGAGGCAGGCAAGTCCTAGGGATGACAGAAATAAACACATAGTTGGGAGTGAGGCATTCTAGAAAGGAAAAATAGACTTGAGGGAGGAACTTTTGTACATTTTACAATAAAACAGGTCACGGGGAACATGATTTCTCTGTCCCCACATCTCTTGTAAATGCTTTTTGGGATCTGACACTTAAATAAAGAATATAATTGTGACATTGGGTTGCCCACAAAGTCTAACTTCTCAGCAGCTGCTCCTTCCGGCTTCAGTTGAGGGTGGAGAGAGAGCTTCCTCTTTGAGCTAGAACCAAGCAGATATTAAGCTTTAACTAGCAAGACAAGATGCCAGGTTGTCACTTGGTGCTTTTGATAATTGGCTTAATATTTTGGAACTTACTCCTGGCCTATTCTTATGATTTTAGAGTTAATGTTTAGAGATTATTTTTTTTCTTTTTCTGAAGAGAGTTTGTGAAAAATGAATGATGCCAGAATAGTAATGTTCCTTAGGGATGGGGCACTGGGTTGAACTGTTGTGTGATTTCTCTGCAGACTTGTTCAGATCCCAAAGCCAAGCCACCTTTCTTAGTGGAAAAGTCCATGGAATCATCTCTCAAGTATATCAACAAAAAATTTCCAAACATAGATGTCCGAAACAGCACAGTAAGAACTTAGTTTTTTTTCTCTCTCTCTGAAATAACTCTCTTTCAATGGCTCAAAGTCTCCTCTTTTTACTGCCTCTCTTGGTGTTGGGAAGGGGATGAAGGAGCCTTCCTTTGGCTTACTGAGCCTCAGCCACTGGATGTTAGGTTATTGTAGTCTTGAGAATTAGGCGGGGTAAGGAGGAATTCTCCTAGATTTGCTGGAATTTTCACTTATATAATCAAAAGAGACATGAGAATACTTTATCCTTGTAGAGGAAAATAACATAAAAACAGAAACAACTGAAAGAAAAAGATAACTGCCATTAAGTGGACTTTGACTTATTGACTTTCTATTGAGTTTCTGAGGCTATAAATCTTTCCAGGAGGAGACTGTCTATCTTTCTCCTGTAAAGCAACTGGTGGATTCGAACCCCTGACCTTTTGGTTAGCAGCACAATTCATAATGCTTTCCACCAGAGTGTCTTTAGCTCTACTAATTCTAGTGCTTATATTTTATTGTTGTTCCTGTTTCCCCCTCAATGTTTGTCTGCTCCTTGTCTCAGAATTATTTACCTAGTGAGATACCACTTCTGTCTTCTCCCCTATTAAATGTTGGCTAGATTTCTTATTCATTATACCAGAAACACTTTCTCATTCTTATTTTGACTTTGATATAAATTATAATAACCCTTTTACGCTGAAAGAGAATTTGTAATCCCTCCATATTTAGCCTTCTATTGCTAGTCAGGATCACATGAAACCATACTAGCTAGACAGAGAATCTCTTTTGTTTAAAGACTTTCAAGTAGCTGGGGATTTTCCAGCCTTCTCTGTCAGTGTATTTCAACCTTTTCCAAGAATGTTTTATGTATAACTCATATTCTTCTTCAGTTATTTTGACCAGCGATCTTCTTGTTTGGTTTTTGTTTTCCTTAGCAACATCTAGGACCAGTGCATCGGGAAAAATCAGAGATAATTAGATTCCTTACCAACTACTACCAGTCATTTGTGGATGTTATGGAATTTCGGGTGAGCTCTCTCTAGCCCAGGTCTCCTAAATGGGTACCATTCTTTAGAGACTATTCCTTTCTTAGTACACATTCATTTATGTTGATTGGTACCCAGACCCAAACCAGACCTCTAACGAAGTCAGAATGGCTTCTGTAGCACTGAGTAGAATTGCTCCATAGTGTTGCCGAGGGTGGAAGTCTTTATGGATGCAGACTGCCACATCTTTCTCTCACAGCGCTGGTGAGTTTGAGTCCTTAACCTTTCAGTAATCAGATGAGCATTTTAATGACTATACTACTGGGACTACTTTTCCTTAGGTTGAACAAAAATGATCGAGTTGTACTGATACAGGAAAATATAAAATTGTATTGTTAAATGAAATCAAGTTATAGAATTGTATATGATAGAATCATATTTTTGTTAAAAATATATGTAAGCTTATATACATATGTTAGTATATTCATAAGAAATAGGCTATTACACATTAGTCTATTAAAATAATTTTCTTTAGGGATGAGTTATGATTGATTTCAATTTAGTAAGCTGCATTTTTGCAGTATTTCAATTTTTAAAAGCTTTAAATGTTTTTCTTCTAGTATTTTATTTCAAATTGTGTTAAGGGTAATGCAATGATTATTATTTTACTTTCTACCTGTATTTAATATGTGTTAGTATTTTGCCACATTTATTTTACTATCTATTTTTCCTCAAATGAACCTTTAAGAGTTCATTGCAGGGGAGCTCTGGTGGCCTAGTGGCAAGAAGTTGCACTGCAATCCCAGAGGAGCATGGTTCGAATCCACCAGATGTTCTGCCGGGAAAGGAGAGACAATCGCCTCCTGTACCTGTCAGATCCGATTTGGCGATACACGCACAAATAATAATAATAATAATAATAATAATAATAATAATAATAATAGAGTTCATTGCAGACTTTGATTCCTTTTCCACCTCCCAAATACTTTATAGTAAGCACCTCCAGAGAATGAGAATGTTTTAAAAATGTAACTCTAATGCAATGATTGTACTCAGGACATGTAATATTGTCACAGTATTGGTCACTAATATGCAGCTCATAGTTATTTTTCCACTTATCTGAAGGATCACATATTGAATCTAGTTGTCATGTCTTTTTGTATATAGTCTTTAATACAGACTAATTCACCAGCTTACATCTTTTCTGACATTGTCTTATTTAAATAGTTTAGACTAGCTAATTTTCCAGACTATCTCTAAATTCGGATTTGTCTGATTTTTTTTTCTTAATTTTTGTGTGTGTGTGTGTGCGTGTACTGTCAAATCAGATCTGACTGGTACAGGAGGAGATTGTCCCTCCTTCCCCGGCAGAACATCTGGTGGATTCGAACCATGCGCCTCTGGGATTGTAGTTGCAGCACCTTGCCACTAGGCCACCAGAGCTCCCCTGATTTGTCTGATTTTTAACAGTTTTTGGTATTACTGCTACATAAATGATATTTTTAGTTTTTAGTAATGAACATGTACTATTTTTGTAATTAAAAAAAATTTTATCATTTTTTTTGTGTGTATATATTATCAAATCAGATCTGACTGGTACAGGAGGAGATTGCCCCTCCTTCTCCGGCAGAGCATCTGGTAGATTCGAACCGCATATCCATGGGATTCCAGTGCAACTTCTTGCCTCTTGGCCACCAGAGCTCCCCTAGAACATGTACTATTTTTGAAACCATAAAAAGTTGTATACTAAAATTATATAACACAATGTTTATGAAGGGCAAATTGAAAATGTGTTTCTAAAGTTTTAAAAGGGCATACTTATTAACATAGCAATTCTTCCTTTGGAAATTTATCTTAATAAATAATTTAATAGAAGTGCAATAATCCATATATAAGAATGCACTCTGTAGCATGATTTAGTATAGTGACAACCTGAGAATAGTTGATATTTCCAGTAATAGATGATTAGTTAAATGTACAGGCCCATAAATAAATATTGTATAGCTGTTAAAGATGGTAATATGTACTTACATTAACTGTATGGAAAAATATTCTTCACATTTTGTTTAGTGTAAAGGCAAATTACAATACAGTGTAAGAAAGAAAGTGCTGCTAAGATGTTTCTTTACATAGGAAACATGCATATTTTTTTTGAATCATGCATATTAACATTGGATTTTCTCATGGGTGATGAGTGCTTTCAAAAGCAAATTACAATTATTTCTCTATTTTTTTTCTACAATGTTTATGCACTATTTATAATTCTAAAAATAGTGTAAAGTTAAGTCCTCTTTGCCTCTAGCAGTTCATATTAAAGTAGCATTAAAATATTTTCAGATGATGTCATGTTTCCTTGAGTGGGAAGCAACTCATACCTGATTCTCTAGTGGGTTTTCAGAGACTGTAAATCTCAACAGAAGAGATTGCCCATCTTTCTCTTGCAGAGCAACTGGTTGATTGGAACCTCTTGCCTTTTGGTTGACAGCATAAGTCCTTAGCAGGACACCAGGCTCTCTTCTTCAGATGATAGGAACAGGGTTTGGGGCCTTGCCTTAGATGCTCTATGCCTATCCAAGAAGCCTACACCAAGAGACTCACCAAATCATACAATGAAAAGAGAAATAGGGACATAGAGGGCTGTAAGATTTGAAGAAGGGTCAGATCAGAGGGTATTATTCTTGGAATTGAGAGATGAGAAGGTAAGGACTGTTGAAGGCAATAAGAGAATGTGGGAAGCATATGCTAAAAGCCTCTTTTTAGAAACAGAGTTTAAACATGTTTAAGACATTTACTAATTGCTGAAGTGAGAAAGTTCTGAATATTTACTATGGCTTATTTAGGGAAGGAAAGAAAATATGTGTACCGAGGTATTGTAAAATAGGTAGGCTTCAATCAGACAGATTTGATTTCAGACTTCAGCTTTGCAACTTTTAAACTGTGTGAATTTGGGCAAGGAAATCTTTAAATCCTAGTTTCCTTAGCTATAAAATAGGACAATAAAATCTGATACATGAGATACATGTGAGGATTAAATGAGATTATATAAAATAAACACATTTAGTATAGTGTTTAGCATATAAAAAAATATCAGGTCAACAGATGTTAATTCTGTCCATTCTGATTCTTGCATTTAGAGTATAAGACCTGGAGTATATGTAAGACAGTGGTTTTGTAATTGACTGAAAGAGAATCTTAGCTCTATTTTGTAGAGAATTGTTTTTAGGCAATAGTTGTCAAACAACTATGTTGCCTCTAGTGAATGAGGCAGTATAGACTTAAACAGAGGTATAGAGACATGTAGCGTTAAGAGAAAGGTGTGGGCTCTGAATTACTAGATTCTTTGTGAAATTTTTGAACTGCTCTTAGCCTCAGCTTTACCACTTACAAATTTGTTGTTTTTGTTATGTGCCATTGAGTTGCCTGAGACCCATAGTGACTCTATGTACAGCAGGTCTGAAGCCTGCCCTGTCTTGAGCCAGTTTCACTGATTCTGAAACACTTACCACCATTGCCCTAGTCACTTTATCAATCCGTCTCATCTGGGGTCTTCTTCTCCTGTGCTGTCCGTCCACCCTTCTGAGCATGATGTTCTTCTAGGATCAGTCCCTCCTGGCCACGTGCCCAAAGCATGTGAGATGGAGCTTCAAAATCCTAGACTCCAATGAGAAACTTGGTTTCACCCTCTTCAAGACAGACCTATAAATTTAGATAAATTATTGATAGAGAGATAATTTAGAAATATTTTCCTGCAAGACACATTTTAAGCTTATGATTCAATAAACTTTGACAAATGTGTACACTTGTGTAATTATCACCACAATCATCCAAACTCAAACTCCTTGCTGTTGAGTTGTTTGCAACTTATTGAAATCCCGTAGGACAGAGTAGACCTGCCCCTTGGGATTTCCATGTCTGTAAATCATAATGGAAGCAGATAGACATATCTTTCCCCAAGGAGTGGTTGGCAGGTTTGAACTGCCACCTTTCTCTTAGGAGTTGAGTGCTTAACCACTTGTGCCACCAGGGTTTATTTACCACAATCAAGATTAAAAAAAAATTTTCATCACCCCAATGTTTCTCATATCTCTTCCCAATGGATTTGCCACTTCTGGCCCAAGGCAACCACTATGAATTAATACACTTTCATTCAAATTAAAATATAATGAAGTGAGGTTTATTCAGTGGAGCTTAGCCATGAGCCTAACTCAACAGTAGTGGGTTTGGTTTTGGTTAAAGTACTTTGTTGAGGAATCAGTATTGGGGATGGTACATTCAGAGAGAATGTGCATAAACTATAGTAGTGACTTGTGCTTTTGGAAATATGAGCATTTGGGAATTCCAACCTGGTAAATTCCCACTGAAGTCTTACTGAGAAGAAATGTCTTCCTTGATTTAACAGTGCCTCCTTTCTATTACTTGGTAGTTAGGGAGAAAACCCCTTTCTTCAAATTTCAATAGTCTGTTTCATCTTCTCTTTAGTCTTTATTCATTCTCACCTCCAATTCTACCAACAGGATCATGTATATGAACTCCTGAATACCATTGATGCCTGCCAGTGCCATTTTGATATTGTAAGATTCTTTTTATTTTCTTCCCCCCTTTTATACAAGAGATATAGAAAATTGCTAGATTTGGGTTGGGACAGCAAGGTCCTGCAGGAGTGGCCATTTCATTTGTCCTTTTCCAAGACTATGATTCTTTTGTAAAAAGTGCTGAAATTAAAGTTTATTTATTGTTGTTGTTGTGTACCATTGAGACGGATTCAACCCACAGCTGACCCTCCAGTGGGTTTTCAGAGACAGTTAATCACACAGGAGGAATTCGCCCATCCTTTTTCTGTGGAGCAGCTGGTGGATTTGAATTGCATGCTTTGAGACTGCAAGACAGTTTCTTGCCACTAGGCCACCAGCACTGTTAATAAAAACAGAAATGTGATTTAGTTAACACAAAATTATATTAATATCTTCTACAATTACCTCCAAATGCTACATTATTTCCTAGCCTTCCTGTATGTTGAACTCCTTATTTAGCTCTTGACTTGGGTAGGATTTTCTCCTGATTTTTCAATCCTGTCAGATATGACTTCTAAACAAACTCATTCAGAATTTATTTAGCAGTATCTGGAATTACTGGAGAAATAGATCCAGATAAGTTGGCTATTTGGTTCTTGAATTTCTGTGTATTTTCTTTGTAGAATCTCAACTTTGACTTCACTCGAAATTATCTGGATTTGATTGTGACTTACACATCAGTTATTTTACTTCTATCACGTATTGAGGATCGAAGGGTACTCATTGGCCTGTACAGCTGTGCCCATGAGATGCTGCACGGGCATAGGTGAGTCAAGGGGACATATTATATGGATAGTTTTATCTGTGAGACTATGAGATAGGAGGTGAGTAATGGTTGTTACATTTTCTTTTTTTAAAAATGACTTTTTAAATTGTGATTTTAACAAAAGTTTACAGAAAACTTGGATTTTCATTCATTCACTCATTGTTGTACATTTTCCTCCCTTTCCCACCCCAGTTTGCTAAAAAAAAAAATTTCATTCATTCTTACATAATTTCCTCCTTCCCCTCCCCCCAACTTCACTTTGCCATGAACCTTTTACTCCGGACTATTGTCGTGTAAATAATGCCTAATCATATATTCCTCTTTTTAAAATTTACTATTAATTTCAATGAAAACTTACAGAGACTTTGGATTTCCATTCATTTATTGTTACACTTTTTCCCCCTCCTACCCCTCCCCCCCAGTACACTACCCTCTTGGAAAAGTAAAAGAAAAATTCTTTCATTGTTTTATAATCCCTCCCCCCAGGTCCATTCTACTATGCAGCCTTTGCTCTGGACTCCTGTCATGACAAAAATACCTAATCACATATCCATTTTAAGCTGTTTTCTCCCTCATCTGTTTCAATGCAATATACATTATTGAACTCATCTTTCACAGTCTCCCCCCAACCCAGATGTCAGTCCTATTTTACAACAGTGGCACCATGCAGTATATGTCCTTTTTTGACTGGGATACTTCACTCAGCATAATGTCCTCCATGGTCACCCATTTTGAATAATATTGCATGAGTTCCTTATTTTTCAGTGCAGTGTAGTATTCCATTGTGTGAACATACCACAGCTTCTCTATCCATTCGTTTGTTGATGGGCACTTAGGTTGTTTCCAACTCCTTGCTATTGTGAACAAAGCTGCGATAAACATGGGTGTGCATATATATGCTTGGGTGTCAGTTATGGCCTCTTTGGGGTATATTCCCAGTAGTGGAATTGGTGGGTCAAATGGTATTTCTGTTTGCAACTTTTTGAGAAAGCACTAAACTGCCTTCCACAGTGGTTGCACCAGTTTACATTTTCACCAACAGTGAATAAGGGTTCCAGTTTCTCCACAACTTTGCCAGCATTTGTTGCTTGCTTTTTTTTTAGATTTTTACTCATTCGTTGTTGCACATTGTCCTCCATACCCCCTCAACCCAGTACACTTAAAAAACTTCATTTTTATTGTTGCATAATTTCTTCCATTCCCCTTTCTCCCCCAGTCCACGTTGCTATGCACCTCTCATTCTGGACTGTTAACATACAAATACTGCCTAATCATATATTCCTTTTAAACAGTTCTTTCTTATATGAAGGAGCCCTGGTTTATAGCATATGGGGCTGCCAACCCAAAGGCCATTTGAATCCACTAACTGTTCCATGGGACAAAGATGAACAATGTCCTCCCTTAAAGATATGCAGCCTCAGAAACCTGATGGAGGGTCACTGATAGTCAGTGCTGAGTCAGTAGCAGTGGGTTTGTATGAGTTTATTCTCATATGAGAACTTGTAATTTACATAATGACTCAAGGGATAATAAAACAACTTATAAAACTTAAAGAGCACATACCAACAGATGTGCTTTAACATATAGTAAACTTTTGAATATGTGTGTTGAGTTATTTAGTTTGCATTATCAATTTTTAATCCTGGGCTGGCCTCCATTCAGCTTTTAAGGTTATTGCAAAAGCAAAGAAAATTCTTTTTAGTATTGGTAGGAATCATACTAATAAGACAAAGCTATTCAAATAATGTATGTTAATACATTTGAAGCCAAACAGAAATGGGTTTTGGATTATCTAGAATTCAATCTCCTTCCATCATGCAAATGTAGGTATTTAAGGGCTGAAAAATAAAGACGAGAGGGATCAGAGCAGGCTGTATTGTTCTGTGCATGCATGTGTGTTCCCATGCGTCTACATGAATACTTAGGCACATGTCTTAGCCATTAGCTTTGATTGTTTTAATTTCTTTTGGGTTGTGTGCAGATCTGAGTTTAGGCATATTACTGATTTCCCAACTGATAGAGTTTATAAATTACTTATCATGTGTCCAGCCCTCATTTAGTGCTTAAAGGGAAGAATGCAAAAGGTCATTACAAAGGCAGGAGGAAGAAGAAAAGATTGAGATGAGCATCAGAAGATACTCTTTTTTTTCCTATATTTTATTAATTTTCATAAACATTTACAGAGATTTTGGGTTTCCATTCATTCATTGTTGCACTATTCTCTCTACCCTCCTCCCAGTTTGTTCTTGTCCAAATGCCACAGTGCTTGTCAAAGCTAGTTCTGATTAATCTTCTTTGTCAGTGTGTCCTTTGCCATTCCCTAGCACT
>NW_006399780.1:20025733-20040958 GCF_000299155.1 Elephantulus edwardii
GGTGAAATGCCTGTTCATATCCTGTGCCCATTTTTCTATTGTTGCACCAGAATGTCAAGAAGCCAAAGCAAAGGGAAGAAAAAGCAGGAAGTTAAGGATCTGAACAGAAGATTTCAAAGGGTAGCTAGGGAAGACAAAGCAAAATAATGAAATATGCAAAAACCTGGAGTTGGAAAAATCAAAGGGCTGAACTTGCTTGGACTTTCTTAAGCTGAAGGAACTAAAGAACAAATTCAAGCCTCGAGTTGCAATACTTAAAGATTCTATGGGCAGAATATTGAATGAATCTAGAAAGTATAAAAGAAGATGAAAGGAGTACACTGAGTCACTGTACCAAAAAGAATAGGCTGACACAGAATAATTTAATAAAAACACTATATGATCAAGAAATAATGGTGATGAAGGAGGAAGTTTAAGCTTCTCTGAAAGAACTGGTGAAAAACAAGGCCTCAAGAATTGATGTGATCCCAATTGACATGTTTTAATGAAGAGATAGTGCCCTGGATGTGCTCACCAGGTTGTGCCAAGAAATCTGGAAGGTAACTACCTGGCCAACTGACTGGAAGGGATCCATATTTATTCACATTAAAAAAAATAAAAATGGTGACCCAACAGAGTGTGGATATTATCAAACAATATCACATGCAAGCAAAATCCTGCTGAAAATTATAAAAAAATTTACTGGAACAGTATGTTGACAGAGAATTACTAGAAATATAAGTTGGGTTTAGAAGAGGGCATGGTACTATGGACATTATTGCCAGTGTCAGATGGATCTTGGCAAAAAGTAAAGAGTATCAGAGAAATGTCTATGTTTCATTGACTAAACAAAGGCATTTGACTATGTGGATCATAACAAATTGTCACTAACCTTGAGGAGAGTGGAAGTCCTAGAATGCTTGATTGTGCTCATGCAAAACCTATACTTGAATCTGGAAGCAGTCCTCAGAACAGAGCAAGGAAACACTGCATGGTTCAAATTTGAGATAGGAGTGCATCAGGAATGTGTCCTATCTCCATACATTTTCAATCTGTTTCAATACCTGTTCACTGCAAAATAAATCATTCAGGAGGCTGGGGTTTATAAGGAGGAATGTGGCACCAGGATTGGAGGAAGACTCATCAACAGCCTGCATTATGCAGATGACATAACCTTGTTTGCTGAAACTGAGAAGGACCTGAAGCATTTTCTGCAGAAGGTCAAGGACTTCAGTCTTCAATATGGATTGAAGTTCAATGTTAAGAAGGCAAAGAGTCTCACCCCTGGGCCAATTGGCAGCACCATGATAAATGGAGAAGAGATTGAGGTTGTTAGCAGCTTCAGCTTGCTCAACTCCACAATCCACACTCTTGACACCAGCAGAAGAAAATCAAAAGACAAATTGCACTGGGGAAATCTGCTTCAGGGACCTCTCCTAATGTCAGACTAGAGACTAAGATGCATCTGATTCAGGCTATGGTCTTTGCAATTATTGGCTATGCATCAGAGAGTTGGACAATGACTAAGGATGACAGAGAAGAATTGATTCCTTTGAGTTGTGGTGCTGGAGAAGAGTCTTGAACATACCATGAACTACCAAGAAAACAACTGGGTCTGTCTTGGAGAGGGTGAAACCAAATTTTTCCTTGGAGGCAAGGATTTTGAAGCACTGTATTACTTATCTTGGGCACGTGTCCAGGAGGGACCAGTCCTTGGAGAAGGACATCATGCTTGGAAGGGTGAAGTGACAGCACGGGAGCGGTAGACCTCAGATGAGATGGATTGACACAGTATCTGGGATAATGGAGGTAGATGAGACTTTGAGACTGGCTCAGGAGAGGGCAGAGTTCAGAGCTATTGTACATAGAGTTGCTATGTACATTGAGTCGCAGGCAACTCAATGACACATAACAATAAGAACAAAAACAACCTAAGAAACTTTTGTGAACCTGTTCTATATTATATGGCTCTATTGTTATATGGTTGTAGCTAACCAAGACTTAGTGTAGTCAGGCCTAGAGCGGGGTGTTTATAGTTTACTATATTTATCTTTGGAGGTGGTAGAGATTGTCAGCCTATGCACATATCTTTATTTGATATGCAAATATGAGAGTTTGCATCATGATTATGGAGACATTTTACCTGGTGACTTCATAGATTGGGTGAGGAATGACTATAACTCTTCTTTCTTCTGATTTCTTTCAGTGACCCCAGTTTTGCTCGTCTGGGTCAGATGGTCTTAGAGTATGATCACCCTCTGAAAAAACTGACAGAAGAGTTTGGACCCCACACAAAGGCAAGTTTTCTGAGAAAGTAGAGAATTCTCAGTCAGAAGTATATTGCCTCCATCATTGTCATTAAGGATTTATTTGCTTTCCCCAACAGGCTGTGAGTGGGGCTCTCCTCTCTCTGCACTTCCTCTTTGTCAGAAGAAACCAGGGGGCTGAGCAGTGGCGTAGTGCGCAGCTGCTAAGTGTCATCGGAACACCCCCAGCCATGATTAACCCAGCCAGCTCAGACACAGTGAGTTCCTCTTTTCCTTTTGTTAGAGGCCCTTTATCACAGCCATTTCTGTAGAGAGTGATCAGGAAAGGCTAGTCCTAAAAATGCTCTTGCTTTCTTCTAGGATATAATTCTAAGTTGATTACCTCTTGTGGCTAAAAAGTCATGGTTAGGTTGAAGGTTCTGTTTGGATCAAGATTAGTTTGTACCCCCGTTCACAAAAGTAGTTGTTAGTGAGATGATTGTAAGGGGGGGGGTCCTCATGATTTTTTAAAAAAAAAGATTAATATTTGCCTTCCCATAGAAGAAATTTAATAATTACTCATAGAATGAATGAATAGAAGAAGGAATGGTGGAGAACTTGTGTCATTAGGTACTTTCATAGCCCAGTAGAAGCTTAAACTTGGGAGTCAATTAATGAACAGATATATATGTTCAACAAAATTCTTCTTTCAAAGAATGTGTAGTCTAGGGAAAATAGGTCATGTAGCCCTAAAAATAGAACTAGTTTTGCAAGATGAGTGATAAATGCCAAATATAAGATTTATATTTTAAGTAGTAAAATAATCTAACCAAAACTCCAAACCAAAGCCATTGCTGTCTCATAGTGACCCCAGAGGACAGAGTACAACTAGGGTTACCAAGGCTTTAAACTTGATGGAGGCAAACTGCCATGTTTTTCTCCTCCATTGCAGCCTGATGGGTTTGAAGGTTGGCCATTCTGCTACAAGTTATGTACTTCAGCTACTGTACCACTAGGGATCTTAAAAGAATCCAAAAGAAGGCAAAATCATGAGATTTTTATCATGAAGTCTTTGTCTCCTAGTATTAAAAGTATATAAATTGCTGAAAGAAGATATGTTGAACATTTTGTTTGACCTGATATTCAATCTAAATTCTTTCTAATTTTCTTAATCACACTTCTTTTTCCTCACTCTATTCCAATTACCTCACCTCCATTATCAGTGAGTTTCCCAGCTACTACTTAAAAGTACCCTAATCCAATCTGGTAAAAGAACAATTGGCTTTGATTCTCAGGTGATAGTTCTTTTCAACTTTTCTCTTTTGAGGGAGGACTAGGTTAAAGAACTGTTTCACCATTTCGTCCTCTCTGCTTACAGATGGCTTGTGAGTACCTGTCCATGGAAGTGATGGAGCGCTGGATTATCAGTAAGTTTTGAGGAATTAGATGGGAATGGATGTAAATAACAGCATTACACCTTCTAAAAGTCTTTTCTCTGTACTGTCTACCCACTGATAGTTGGGTTTCTGCTTTGCCATGGTTGCCTCAACTCCAATGCCCAGTGCCAGAAGCTGTGGAAGCTGTGTCTGCAAGGCTCCCTGTACATCACACTCATCCGGGAGGATGTGCTGCAAGTGCACAAGGTCACTGAGGACTTGTTTAGCAGTTTGAAAGGGTGAGAAACAGTGACACCAAAGTGGTCTTATTTTGGAATTTTTAGCCCCCTTTTACAGCCAATCTTGGTGGTTCACTGGATTAAGTATTGGGTTGCTAATGGAAAGATTGCTGGTTTGAACCTACCAGTCACTTTATAAGGGAAAGATGGGACCATCTTGTGAAGATTTACAGTCTGGGAACTTCCATGGGGAAGTTCTACTCTGTCTTATGGGATCATTTTGAGTAAGAGTTGACTTGATGGTAGTGGTTTTGGTTTTACATCCTTCTTTACTCTCCAAGTGCCTGCAGAGTACAAATGGTAAATATTATTTCTAATAATTGGAGAGTTGTACTCACTCACCACTTATCTACATAGTTAGGTTCTAAAAATCAGGTCATTATGCAAAAAGACATTTTATAAAAATGGAGGAACTGCATCAGATCACAAACTGGAGGAAGACTACATTCTTACATAATTGTCAATTTACCTCATTATGTAATTTTCAGAACCACTGAAAATCATGGACAGCTAAGCGGACACATAACCTTAACCATCACAGCCAGTGTTACTGTTGCTTTGCCCCTTGGCACCTGTCAGTACCAGATGTACTTCATTTAATGCACAAAATAGTAGAATAATGGATTTTCCACTATTGTTGTAAATGCAGTATCAGATAACAAGGTAGTGAATAAAGGAGGAGTAGGTTTATTTATTGAATACTGACATTCTAGGTATTTGAGCTGTGGTGCTGGAGAAGAGTATTGAATGTACCATGGATTGCCAAGAAAACAAACAGATTCATGGTAGAGAGGGTTAAACTAGGCTGCTCCTTGGAGGCAAGGATTCTGGGGCTTCGTCTGACATACTTCGCACATGTTGTAAGGAGAGACAGGTCTTTGGAGAAGGACATCATGCTGGGTAGAGTAGAGGGACAGCGCGGGAGGGGAAGACCCTCTATGAGGTGGATTGATTCAGTGACTGGGGTAATCGGGATGGGTGTGTCAGAGGCAATGAGATTGGCACAGGATAGAGCACGGTTTAGGGCTGTTGTACATAGGGTCTCTATGAGTCGCAAATGACTTGATGGCACATAACAACAACAACAACAGGTTTATTTATTGAATACTGACATTCTAGGTATGTTACTGGTTTTCAGATATTAAATAGATAATAAGATAGCCCAGAGGCTAAGCGTATTGACTCTGAAGCCAGACTGCCTGAGTTTGAATTCTCCTTTACTGCTTATTAACTGTGTGAGCTAGAGCAGAATACTTAACTTTTCCATGCCATGTCTCAATTTCATCATCTGTAAAAAGGGGTAATCATAGTGTCTATGTTGTAGGGTTGTTCAAATTCATATTTATAGCGTTTTCAAGGGCCCATTACTTCCGAATTGGGTAACACGGTGACTCCAATGATGGGTTTAAGCCCAGCAGAGAGTGAGGATGGTGCAAGATTCGGCAGGATTTTGTTCTGTTGTACACAGGGACACTTTGAGCTGGAGCTGACTTGATGGTGCCTAACAACAGTTTAGGACCATTAAGAGGAGTGAAAGAATTATTTCTAAATCACATACAAGACTCCTGGCTCATATTAAGTGCTAGATATGTAGTTATTAAAGAAATGATGTAAAACGACAATAAGGCTAGTGGACCATGTAAACCATAGCTTCAACGAGCATGAGACCAGAAGAACTAGATGGTGCTTTGTTGTTTACTAACATCTATGACCAGGATCCAAATAGAAGGTTCTGCACAGGCAGGGAGAAAAATTTAGAATTAATAATAATAATAAAAAGACCAGAATTCTGGTCTAATAGAGATTGGTGGAGTCCCTAAGACTATGACCCTTAGACACCCTTTAAACCTGGAACAGAATACCCCTAGGGATCATCTCTTAATATACAGGCTTATTAGGTGATTGACAATATTGGTAAGGAACCTACTCTTCAGAACAGTCAAATATACAAGGCCAAAAAAGGTAATATTTGCCAGGAAGATACACGAAAAAGGGCTAAATAGTAATGAACCCAGGGAAGGAGTGGGAAGAGTGCTGCTGTATTGAAGGGTTTACAACTAATGTTAAAAAGTGTGTTGTTGAATGGAAAATGAGCTTTCCCTCGACCACAATAAAATGCTTAAGAAAACAAGAAAAGAAAGAGAATAGAAATATATAGGTTTGTTTCTCTACCCATTATTTTATTTTAAGTAGAAAAAAATTAATTCAAAAGACTTTAAAACAAAACTACTGAGAAGAGAGTAAAAAAAAAAAGAGGAAAGAATCCTTGCTTTCAAGTAGCCTACTAGTTGGTGAAAAAGAGGGAAACAAGCAGTTGTGACATTTAAAGAAAACTCAACCTAAACTCATTGCCATCCAGTCAAAACCAAGTTACAGTGACCTTCCAGTGAGAGTTTCTGAGGGTGTAAATCCTATGGTAAGAGATGCTGCATCTTTCTCCAAAGTCACTAATAGTGTATTTGAACTACCAGAGAAGTGCTGCCTTTGTGTTAACAGTGCAACTCCCTATGAATTAAGCCACCCAAGCGCCTTTGTTGTGATATCTCTTACTGCTTTTGAGTTTAACTCTTAGCTAACTTGCCATTGGGTTTCTGAGACTTCAAATTGCTGTAAGGAGATTGCCCATCTTCCTACCACAGAGCTGCTGTGGTTTTGAACTGTGGGAGGTGTGCAGTGTTTGGGTTATCAGCACAACACCCTATGGACAACACTACCAGAGGTCCTTAGTTATGACATAGAGAGAGATTATATAATTTGTAAACACCACGTAGCATAGACGCATTTAGGTGGTGTTGGCCTTAAATTGGTCATGAGAATACAGAAATATTTCCTGAGGACAAATGAAGAGTTAAACAGATGTGTTTGTGTGTGTGTGTTTGATGGAAAAGCAGGGAAGGAGTTTAAGGAATTCCAGGCAGAGAAATGATCAGGGTCTCTAGGAAAGAGAGGGTTTGGCAAGTTGTAAGAAATTCATGTAGTTCACAGAGGAAGTTGGGTTACAAGGGTTGTTGTTGTTATGTGCCGTCGAGTCGTTTCCGACTCATAGCGACCCTATGCACAACAGCCCTAAACCCTGCTCTAGCCTGCGCCAACGGCACTGCCTCTGACACACCTATCCCTATTACCCCAGTCACCAAATCAATCCATCTCATAGAGGGTCTTTCCCTCCTGCGCTGTCCCTCTACCCTCCCAAGCATGATGTCCCTCTCCAAGGACCCATAGTGAGGTCAATTTTTAAGAAATGAGAAAATGGATACTCATTCTTTGTCTCCCAGTTAGCAAACAGTGGAATTAGGAAATGATTCCAGAGATTTTGACTTTTGATCTTGTTCTCTTCTCATCACATCATATAGAGGTTGAAATGATTATCTGTCAAGAATATTGTAGAGTTGAATCTTTAATTAAGATAGTTTCTAGATAGATTTTTTTTGTTTTATTCTGTGCTAAACTCAGTAAAAAGTGTGATTTGGAAAAGGGAAAAATAGGAATTTATGTCCTTTACTAATGTGGCATTAGTGATTCTACACAAGAGAAAACAGATGTAAGGAACAAAGAGATAAATGAATCTAAGGTAATGCTGGAATTTTTCTTGTCACCAGAATAAAATATTACAGGCAAATCAAGAAAAATGAGAAGACTAATTAATTTGGTGAATTATATGTTCACATTGCTCTTAGAGGAAGCACTTCATCTAGTGTCAAAGGTTCTGTATGTCTCAAATGTCAATAAAGAATGAAATGAATGAAAGCATCTTTTTGGAGGAGTTTGGTGATGTGGGAGAATGGGCAAAGTAGATTGTGAGAGTTAAAGGAGAGGTTTTCCCCCTTTTTACATACTTGGAGAAACTCTGAGCTTGTTTGTTGGGAGAAAAGAAGGATCTAATGAAGAAAGAAAGATTAAAGAAGGTATAGAGGACAACAGATAAAGTTATATTGTGGAGGAGATGAGTGGGAACATGTGTCAAGGGAAAGTTGGAATAATTAGAGTTAAGAGTAGACATCAACAAATAAATAGATAAAATTGGTATAGTCATACAATGGAATACTATGCAGCACTGAAAAACAGTGAACTTGTAAAATATTATACAATATGGGGGAACCCTAGAGAACATCATGTTGAGTGAAGTATCTCAGTCACAAAAGGACAAACACTGCATAGCACCACTGTTATAAAGCAGGTCTGACATGGGGAGTTGAGAGGAAAATAGGATAAGTGTGAATAGATAATGACCACTGCATTGGAACAGATGACAGAAAGAACTGTCTAATATGCATATATGATTAGGCATTTTACGTACAACAGTAGCCCGGAATAAGAGATAAAGAGGACTGGGGTGTGTGTGTGTGGGGAGGTAGGTAATTGTACAACAATGAATGAATAATTTTTTTTTAAAGTGAACTGGGGGAGGGGAAAGGGAGGGAGAGGGTAAAATGTGCAACAGTGAATGAATGAAAAATCTAACTTCTCTGTATATGTTTGTTAATATCACAATGGAAATAAAATTTTATTAAAGAAAGAATAGAGCCTATATCCTGTTTATAGAGTACTTTTTAAATCTCTCTCAAACCTGAACAAATACCTTGACTCTTGGAGTACAGGATAAGAAGGTAAGGAACACAGCCCCAGCTTTGCCATTAAAATCTCTGTAACTTTGGTCAAGCCATTTCCTGGCCCGAGGTATGAGATTCCTTATCTGCAAAATAACAAGGTAAAACTGATTGATCTTTAGCCAGGTGAATCTTTCATTATATGTTATGTTGGAAAGATCCTGCTGGTGAGGGATGTCTGTTTCCTCAGGCTTGGAATCTTTGAGGGCTGGGGAGAGGATCAAGGTCTCTAACTGGTGGTATGACCAACTTTTTGTGCTTGTCTCTACTCAGGTATGGCAAGCGAGTGGCAGACATAAAGGAAAGCAAGGAACATGTAATTGCAAACAGGTAAAGATAGAGAACAGGCTCTCCAAGAGGAGACAGAATAGGAATCTCTCCTGACCTTTGTTCTTACCTAAATCACTTCGGGTTTCTGTATAGCCTTTTTGCCTCAACACAGGAATTTCTACTGCCCCACAGAGTCTTACATTATCTCACCAATTCTAACTTTCCCACTGAGTGTTCTTCTGCTTGACACTCTTTTCTAAATGCAGCTTTCCTCTGCACTGCCTGTGAAAGGTTTAATGGCACTATTTTCTAGTTTTCACCTTCCTTCCTCAGTGGCCAGTTTCACTGTCAACGGCGACAGTTCCTACGGATAGCAGTGAAGGAGCTGGAGATTGTGTTAACTGATGAACCAGGACTACTGGGTCCCAAGGTAAGAGAAAGAAATATTGGAGGGGAGGGTGTGAAAACTAAAGGTAAGGCACTGTGGGGAAGGAAATGATTTATATTAATGAGATTTTATAATCTATATGTATTTATGCTATTTCTAGAAATCTTGGAGCAGTATAAATTTTCTTTGAGCACTAATCACATATAGTTATATATTATAGTTATTTGTGTACTTATCTTACCTTCTATCTGAGAGTGAATGAACTGTAGAAGAGCTTTTTTAAAAAATGTTTTAAAATCTTGTAGAAGTACATAAATTCCCAGTAAATATTTCTAAAATTAATTTGATAGGGAGGGAGTTCTGACTGTGAGCTAATGTTAACACATGTACATGTCCAATTCCGGGCATGTGTTGAGGTTCTCCCCATGTCTGTGTGTTTATTATTGGACACTGTTATTGGCATGGCTATGCAATGGTATCCATATCTATATCATCATAGTAGTTTCCCTATCCTTTGGGATGCCTTTTTAAAGATGAAAATACTTAACACTCCCTGTACTTTCCTTAGGCTCTTTTGGCTTTCATGGCCCTATCCTTCATTCGTGATGAAGTTACCTGGCTGGTTCGCCACGCAGAAAACGTCACCAAGACAAAGACACCTGAGGACTATACTGACTCGTTAGTATTTGACATGATTAAGAACCTTGACTTTAGCTGGACTTTGCAAAGGGTACAGGGAGAAGGCAAAGAATTTTCAGGATGTCTTTATAATCTGTATTGTTACTGTCTTTGTTTCAATTCGTATTTCTAATCTCATTCTTACCTACTCCTTCGTAGAAGCATTGCAGAACTGCTGTTCTTGTTGGAGGAGATTAGAGCTCTAGTCCGAAGACATATCAAAGTGATACAACAATACCACCTTCAGTACTTGGCCAGATTTGATGCTCTTGTGCTCAGTGACATCATTCAGGTGTGTTTAAAGGATGACACTGAGAATTTCAGAGTGATTTTTGGCCATTTTCCTTTTGGAGCCACCCTGCCTCATGTTCTGTATATTGGATGCCAGAAAGCTTGATATTTTTCCTTCTGTGTGTATATATGAGACCTGCTGGCATGGTGGTTAAGTGATTAGATATTAATCAAAAAGTCTGCTGCTTGAATCCATCAGCTCCTCTTTGTGAAAGATGTGCAGCCTGCTAGATGTGCAGTCTACTTTTATGAGAAAAAAAATCTTTTGTAAAGATTTACAACCTTAGAAATTCTATGCCTATAGGATTATTATGAGTCAGAATTGACTTGATGAAGGTGTATGAGGTAGACATAGATATAATTTTAAAAGATTGATAATCTTAGTCATCTTCCTCCCCACCTCAAGCAAAAGCAATATATAAATACTACTACTACTATTCATTACCATCAAGAACTGACTCATAACTGACCTCCAGCAGGTTTCTGAGGCTATGAGTTGCACAAGAGGAGACTGCCCATCTGTCTATTGTTGAGCCCCTGGTGCATTCAAATTGCCAGAGAGTCATAGCCTTTGAGTTAGTAGGGTAATTCTCTACTGAGTAGGCCACCAGGAAGCCCTATATTGAAATTGTAGAAAAACGGAAAACGAATCTGGATGTTATATGCCAGGGAACCCAAGAAGTTTCCTCTGTCTCGCACTCGTAATTGTTTCCTTTGGGACACTTACTGTTCCTTCTACCTTTTTTACAGTGACTGAGCCTTTTGGTCTTATTTTCTGTCCTAGTTGGACTTATGTCTACATTTTGTTGTTGTTGAGTAATGCCGTGTTGGAACCGATCCATAGCTCACAGAAGCAGTAAATTGCATGGAAGGAGATTGCTTATCCATCTCCGTGGAGCAGCTAGTGGATTGCAGTGCAGCTTTTTACTATTAGGCTAATTTAAATTCTCTTTCAGAACTTGTCAGTGTGTCCTGAGGAGGAGTCCATCATCATGTCCTCATTCGTCAGTACTCTCTCCTCTCTGAATCTCAAACAAGGTAACTGGAAGGAGCTGGGAGAGTAGAGCATATGTGATGGTGAATGTCTTTTCTCTAGAGCTATTGACCTCTTAAGCCAGCATATAACTTGGAAGATCTATCAGTTCCGGCAATCTGGATATTAGAATGTTGTCATGTTTTTTGTTTTTTAAACTTTCTTCTGTTTTTCTTGCAGTTGATAGTGGAGAAAAATTTGAATTTTCTGGTTTGAGGCTAGACTGGTTTCGCCTACAGGTAAAAATCCGTAGCTGTTAATGATCCCTTATCCTCATATTTTTCCTCCTCACAAGCCTTTCTAATTTTATTTCCTCTGTTATGTGGAGTTACTTAACCCCAGGGAACTGCTAATTGGTCATATTGTGGCTACCCTGTAGCCCCAAGACTGGGAGCTCTTTTCATCATTCTTTTTTTTTTTTCCTTTTTGGCTCTTTTCAGTTTATTGCATGAAAGTGTTACACTAGTCCATGTTAAAAGTGGACCCCAAATGGTCACATTATACAAGCTGTGAAGTTTTAAACTTGTGACAAGGGACAGAAGGGAAATTTTCTACTCATTGCAAGGAAATCCTCACTTAAGCTTCAGTGAGCCACAAGCACTTAAAACCCGTGAACCTTCAGCTGGTCGTCCTTAACCAGTCCAACCTCTACAAGAAACTGGCACATGTTCTTGTCTGGTCACCCTGTAGCTGAATTACTGCTCCATATTATGGATGCTCAATTACAGTACCATTGCAGGCAAACTTCTTCTTAAACGCCTTCACTAGTTGCTTTTTATCGTAATCATCAGCGATTCTTTGGACAGTTGTAAGGGTTTTTCTGCCGTTTCTCTGTTGAATTCTTATATAGATATAATCCTCAGTCCCAGCAGGAAGCAGGTCATCTCCCTTACTTGCATCAGCAAAGGGGTCAAAAGAGTGGAGGTTCTGGACAGCGGACATACGATACGATTCCTTTTCTTTGGTGGAAACGGCCTGCGGAAGGCGGTGGCGGGAGAAGGCGGGCAGGGGGCACGGATGGAGCATTGGGAAGCGAGGGGGCTCGAGGGGGAGGCAGCTGAGTCCTCGGCGGCGGTTCAGTGACTGGGGCCCTTTTCATCATTCTTGTTTTTCTTCACTTTTTCTCTTGGCTTCAATCACAGGCATATACCAGTGTGGCTAAGGCTCCCCTGCACTTGCACGAGAACCCCGATTTAGCCAAGGTGATGAACCTCATTGTCTTTCATTCCCGAATGCTGGACTCAGTAGAGAAAATTCTGGTGGAAACTTCTGACCTGTCTACATTCTGGTATGTCCTGGCTCAAAGCTTTTTGTCAATTCATCTGACATGTTTACCCTCTGTAGAAGATTGCAGTTCTCCTAGACAGATGGGAAAGTATATTTTCCCTTTGAGATCTCCTTAAAGCAGCTGCTCAAACTGCACAGTTTGCTTATTCAGCTTCTATCAATAACCCTAAGTGATACAATTTTGGAGTTTATCCCCTTTTGTTTCACAGTCATCTTCTTTAGGGAAGCCATTTACATTTTACACAGCTTTCTCTTCTCTAAGATAATTCAGCTGCATCCTTTTCCCATTCTTTTCTCATCTTCACTGGTATCTTTGAAACATTCTTCAGCTCCTTTGTACCTTTGGGATGTTGTGATTTTAAAAGAGAGAGATGGAAAACTTAGAGATTCAGTACAGAGAACATAAAGTAATTACGAGAGTTGGAGAATAGGCCTTTAGAGAGTGAAAATGAGTTTGTGTTCAACACTTACTGGATGACCATTGTACTGTGTAATTCTACCCTTTAGGATAGAATAAAACTCCTAACATATTACCTGTGTTATAATAATAATAATAATAATAATAATAATAAAAATAAAATAATACCCAATAGAAACAAACAAAACAGAAATAATTGCTGTTGTATCAACCTTAATTTCTACCAACTGTATGTGTGGTAGAGTGGAACTACCCTTCACAGGGTTTTCAATTGTTGAATTTTTGGAAGGAGATCAGCAGGCCGTCATTTTGGGGTACCTCTGGATGCACGCTACCGCCAACCTTTTGGTTCACAGCCTGGCCTATTGTTTGTACCACCCAGGAGTCTATATTTAGTTGTCTTAGAGGAAGTGCAACCAGGGTGTTTCTTCGAGGCAAGGATGGTAAAACTCCTTTCAGCATAATTTCACATACATGGGCATGTTATTCTGAGAGGCCAGTCCTTAGAAAAAGATAGCCTTCGGGAAAGGGAGAAGATCAGAAGGAGAGGAAGATCCTCAGCAAGATGGATTGACACAAGGACTGTAACAATGGGCTTAATCTGGAGGAGATCATGAAGATGGGTTGGGTTAGGGCTACGTTCAGATCTGTTGTTTTCAGGGTCACTAAGAGTCATAGTTTACTCAGCAGCACATAACAACAACAAAACAACAACAGACATAACAGCTACACATGTACAGAACACACTGACACTAACTTATAGCTGAGCCTCTAGCAGGTTTTTGATGCTGTGAATCACACGGGAGGTGATTATCCATTTATCTCCTGCAGAGCTGCTGGTAGATCTGAACTGCCAGAGCGACACTCCCTTTGGGTTGGCAGCCCAACTCTCTACCAACTATGCCAGCAAAGCTCCCTGAAAAGAGTTGTTGTTGTTAGATGCTGTATCCATATGCATATAAGGAAGATCTTTTAATACGACTATTATCCAAATATATGTACCAATAACTAAAACCAAAGAAGAAGTTAAAGGTTTCTATCAACTTTAGCAGTCCAAAATTGACCACACATGCAATTAAGATGCATTTATAATTATTGGTAACTGAAATACAAAAGTTGGAAACACTAAGAAAGGAATGGTAGTCGGAAAGTATGGTCTTGGTGACAAATTGAGGCTGGAGATTGAATTTTGTATATTCAATGATTTATTTATAGCAAATATCTTTTTTAAAAAAACACAAAAAGTTACTTTACACATGGATCTAACCCGAAGGACTGTATAGGAACACGATTGAATATGCCTGTGGAAAGAATAATTGGAGATGCTGAAAAGAGTAGTGTCATGATAATTACAAATGTAAAAAAAGTAAAATGAGTGCACGATACTGAGAAAATATAGTCAGAGTCACTGCTTAGTTAGTCCAGACTCAGCAACCTTCCATCAGGTTTCTGAGGCATATAAATCCTAACAGAAGATGACACAATTTTCTCTGGGTGAATGCTTGTGCATTCAAACCACCAGAGATATGTAGCCTTTGGGTTAGCAGTGCAACTTTCAACAGACTATGCCATCAGAGCTCCTAAAGGCCTGTAGCATTTGGTATTTCCACATAGCTTCTAGTCTGAGTACCAACTAGGCCAAACTCTGCTCAGCTTCTGAGATCAGATGAAATCTGGGTGATATGGTGGTAGACTGAGAAGATAAAGGGTTGACAAAAGGATAAGTTTAATGGAATTAACCTGAAAAGGTTTTCTGGATCGGCAGTGTTGAATTTTGGGAGGCATATGAATTAGCAGTACCCAACCCCAAAAACTAGACCCACTGTTTGTGAGTCAATTCCAACTCATTTTGACTCTCCATGGGTTTCCAAGGCTTTAAATCTTTACAGATGGAGACAGCCCGTGTTTCTCCCACAGAGAACTACCAGCTTTTGGATTAGCTGTTTAACATTCATTTAATGCTCCAGGATACAGGGTCTCCTTAAGTGGTACTCAAGAGGTTCTAAATCAGGTGAGGATGATTCAAATAATGCAAAGATTTTGAAGGAAGAATAGAAAGTTTTATACAAAGAAAGGGAAGAAGTTTATCATTAAACCATCTTGAGATCCATGATAAAAGAAACTGAGAGAATTAGGTTTCCCTTCTTCCTTAGGGTAAGAGAAATCAAAGAGGGAATCAGAGATCAAGCCATTATGCTGAGTGAGGTATCTCAGTTACAAAGGGACAAATGCTATATGGTGCCACTGTTGTAGAATGAGGCTGACATCGGGATGGGGGTAAGACTGAGAAAAACTGGATGAAATATGTTTACGGCATTGAAGTCTTTGGGGGAGAGAATATTTTAAAAGTATT
>NW_006399780.1:20041173-20048897 GCF_000299155.1 Elephantulus edwardii
AAAAAAAAAAGAAATAGTTGAATGACTATTCACTGCCCTTCAGAAGACACACTTCTAAGACATGGATCTAAATAAATCTCCTTCCTCTTTCTCCTCAGCTTTCACCTCCGTACCTTTGAGAAGATGTTTGCTATGACCCTGGAGGAACCTACCATGTTGCGCTATGGCATTGCCTTCCCCCTCATTTGTGCTCATTTTGTCCACTGCACTCACGAGATGTGTCCAGAGGAGGTAGGTGCCTGGAATGTCAACCTTGTCATCTCTCTACTGACATTTCACTCTTATTCCTTCAAGTGGAAAATGCATGCTCATGGGTTGATTTTGATTCTAAGAAGCGTACAAATAGGTATGTTACTCAAGTACCTCAATATCTCAGCTGAGTGAGGAACGTGGCCTTTCTATCCTTGGGTCTTAGTTTCTTCCTTTTGTATGGATTGAGTAGCTCAAGCAAGGGCATCAGAACATGGTGAGTGTTACGAGTTAAGAGGTGCTGCCCCTGGTGGTGACAATTCCTTCCTCTATCCAATTTTCCTTTTCAGTATCCTCATCTGAAGAACCATGGTCTGCACCACTGCAACTCCTTCCTGGAGGAGTTAGCCAAGCAGACCAGCAACTGTGTCCTGGACATCTGTGCTGAGCAGCGAAACCTGAGTGAACAGGTAGCTCAGATTTGTCTTTATGTCTGTGTCCCCTCTGCCTTTCCTCTGTCTACTGGCGTCTCTTTTACTCAGATGACAAGTTTTCCAAATCTTTTCTCAACTCAGGCTTTTGTCTTCTTGTGTGTATTACATAATTCTTTCCTTACTGCAGTCCCTCCAGTCTTTACTTTTTTATGATTTGAACAATCAACATTTTGTTTAGTAGTGCAACACATAACACATTATGCCACCAGGGTGCCATCAGGACCAAAAGAGGTGACTAAAATTACTATTACTTGAACAGTTACACTCCAACAAAATCTGTGCTCGAGATTATTGGGTAGTTGCAAATATTTAAATAGTTCCAGGAGATGAGTCAACTTTCTAATTAGCTTTTCTCTCTCTCTCTTTCCCCAGGGTACACAGACTTAGGACAGTCGTCCTCAGGCCAATCATAGAACATTTCATCTGCCTTTTTTATCTGTCAGGCACCTCATATACGTTTGTCCTCAAGATTGCTTTCTTGTCTTTGTGTTCTCGTTTCTTCCTCTACCACCCCTTCCCTTGACCAACCACGGCACCTGGTCATGGTTAGTTCAACCTAAGTTTCAGAAAATCTGAAAATGAGAAACTTGTTTTGCTCTTGCCCTGGAGTCTTTTATGTTGCCAAGACTACCAACCATTCTGAGATTTGAGTCAGGCTTATTAACAACTTTTGTGGGAGGTTGTGTGTGTGTGTGTGTTTGTGTGAGCATACATATGTATAGTTATATTATTTCTGTTCCTATTTTCTCATACATAAAATGGGATAATATTATTTTATTCATAGAGGTTTAATAAATATTAAATGAAATAGAGTACACAAAAATGTTTGATATACAGTAATCAGTAAATGTCAGCTGTTGTATTACTTGGCACTTACTAGGCAGTAAGCCCTGTGCTGGGATTTTGGGGTCAAGTTTCAGAAGGAAGGTACACAATCCTTGCCCTTAGGGAATGTTCCAGTCTAATAGGAAAGAGTACAAAAACATGTTTGAAGAAATTTAAATAATTGATGCAAGGAGAATATATAAGCCAGTACAATGGGCGTATTCATCACTTAGTTTGAATAGCTACTACATGCAATGGGTATAGTTAAGGAGATTTGCTCAGTGCATTATCAAGGATGACTGAAACATGATGTGAATAATATTTTTTCCACACACACCAGAATGTTTCAATCCAATAAATATTGATTGACCAGTCCAAAGTCACCATTTTGAGTAAATAATTGTACTAGTGATGTTGCAATTATTATTGTAGTTACCTTTTTTTAAAAAAAATGTTTTAAAAAAATTGCTTTCAGGACCCATCACAGTCACATAAAAATTTTGTATATATAAAGTTTATATATATAAAATATAAAATTATATAAAAAGATATATGATGTAGTGGTGCAATAGTTAAGGACTTTTCTGTTAACTGAAAAGTTGGCACTTCGAGTCCATCAGTCATTCTGCAGTAGAAGAATGTTGCAGTCTGCTTCTGTGCAGATTTACAACCTTGGAAACCCCAAGAAACAATTCTACTCTATTCTATAGGATCTTTATGAGTTAGAATTGACTCAGCAGCAAAATATATATGTACGTACACACACACACACACACACACAGAGTTATAGTTATGTACCTTCAAGTTGAGTATGACTCATAGCAATCCTATGAACAAAAGGTCTGAACCCTGTTTTATCCTGTATCTTTCTGACACACTAGAGCCCATTGTAGCAATCACCATGTCAATCCACCTGGTTGAGGGTCTTCATTTCCTTTGCTGACTCTCCACCCTTCCTAGCATCATGTCCCTCTCCAAAGAATAGTTCCTCCTAGCAAGATGCCCAAAGTATGTGAGGCAAAGCCTCATCATTCTTGCTTCCAAAGAGCACTCTGGCTGCCCCTCTCCAAGATGTATTTGTTCGTTGAAAACCCTATAAATACTATAGATAGATAGAGATAGATAAATAGATATAGTTGTTGAGCATTATTGAGTTCCTTGAAACTCATAACGATCCTATGTGTACCATCTCTGAACCCTGCTCTATCCTATGCCAACCTCATCGTCTCTGACACACCCACCCCCATTACCCCATTCACTGAGTCAATTAATCTCATCCAGGGTCTTCCTTTCTTGTGTTGTCCACCCCACCCTGTGTATAATTTACTGGAGAGATGAACTACTTATACAGAGATTTTTATCACATGATGTTTTAAGAGGATACATGAAATACTTGAACTCACTGTAATAGCAAAAGGAAGAAAAAAAAAGTCCATTTAAATGTGAGTTTGTACATTTCAACTTGTTTAGTGCTTACCTGTAAACAGTGTGTCTGCATAGGTGGTTGGTACCGCTAGCCCTCATACTGTGCAAGGGACAACTGTATATATAACTAAAATTTGATAGTCTTAAGTGTTTAATTAAGTGATATTAACTATATTCACTTTATATAACCATCACCATTATCTATTCCCAAGTTTTCATTCTTCCCAACAGTGTTCCTTAAGCAATAATTCCCAATTCCTTCCTCACCACAGTCACTGGTAAGCACTGATGAACTTTTATCTCTACACATTTCCTATTTCTAGATATATCATATATTATTTGTCCTTTTGTGTACCTCAGACACCTTTGAACAATTTTCTGGTTGACATACTATCCACCATACATCAAAGTGGGCTTGATTTTTTTAAGCAGTCAAGAATTTGGATTAAAAAAAAGAAAAAGGTGTGATTTTGTTGTTGTTTTTAGATGATGTGAGATTGGCTCTGACTCACAGCAACCCAATCTGGCACCATCATCACCATCACTGTGGTGCGTAAGTCCACTACTGCAGCCGATGTGTTAGTCCATTTCATTGAGGGTCTTCCTCTTTTTGCTGGTTCTCTACCAAGCATGAAGTGTTTCTCCAATAACTGACTCTCCCTGATGACAGGCCCAAAATATGTGAGGTGAAGTCTTGCCATTCTTGCTTCTGAGGAGCATTCTGGTTACTCTTCTTCTAAGATAGAGTTGTTTGTTCTTTTGGCAATCTACATTATATTTAACGTTCTTCTTCAGTCTTCCTTGTGCGTTGTTTGCATGCATATGACTCATGCTCACTCACTCACTCATTGCTGTTGAGTCTGTCTGACTCATAGCAACCCTCCATCAGATTTTGCAGGCCATGAATCACATTGGGGGGGAGACTGCCTATATTTCTCCTGGAAAACTTCTGGTGGGTTAGAACTACCAGAGGTGCACAGCCTTTGGGCCAGTACACCTTAGTTGTTGCTCTTTAACACTTTAAAGAGGTTCTTTGCTGTAGATTTGTCCTATACAATACGTTGTCGATTTCTAGACTGTTACTTCTATGTGTATTGATTTTAGATCCAAGCAAAATGAAATCCTTGACAACTTTACATCTTCCCTTCATTAATTGTGATGTTGCTTATTTGGTCAGTCAGCTGTGTGGATTTTTGTTTTCTTTGTTTTGAGGTACAATCCATACTGAAGGCTTAGTCTTACATAACCAACTTTCTTGTGCTGCTATAAAAGCAATTCCAAATGAGGCATTTCCAAGCACACCGTGCATATTGGTAGCAGCATAGGAATAAGTGGAGAGAATTCCAAGGTGATTGCCTTGAAGAAAATACCTTAATACAAAAATTTCCCATCTTGTACTTTCTGTATGGCTAACTGGTGAATCTCAGGGAGAAGAAGAAATGCAGGACTGATGTTTAAGCCAACTAACAAGAAATATAATACCTTATTTAAAGGAAAGAGGAAGTAGGGAAAGAATGCTGTCTATATTGTGAGCTATATCTTTGGAGGGCTGACAGTGTGAGACAGAAGAAGAAGGAATGTAGCGAGGGAGATGATTATTTCATACTAGCAAAAAGAAATCTTTCCAGGTTGGAAGACCCTAGAAAGTACCACTGAGTGCAGGTCTTAGATCTTTTTTATGTTTTTTTTTTTTTAACTTTTATTTTTCCATTAGGAAATCTTCTCAGCATGTGGACGGTGGGGTTGATGACCAGATCCCTGAAAGGCACTGTCACCTTGGGACTTTGAACTGATAGATGGTGAAGTGTTTAATGAAAGGTACAAGAGGAGAGCATTTTAGAAATAGGCCCCCATTAGAGAAAGAAAGGCAGGAAGGAGGAGGGTAAAGACCAAATGAACAAACATATGTTGGCTTTGATTTTATAATGGTCAGATGGGATTTTCTGTTGTTCAGAAACTCATCTTGTTTTTCCATTTACCTGTGTTTGTTTCTAAAGCTACTACCTAAACACTGTGCCACTACCATCAGCAAAGCCAAGAACAAGAAAACAATGAAGCAGAGGCAGACACCCAGAAAGGGAGAGCCTGAGAGGGACAAGCCTGGTGCTGAGAGTCACCGGAAGAACCGGAGCATTGTCACCAAGTAAGGACATGTGCTCCAGCGGGAGGAGTGGGAGGAGAGAAGGTGATAGAGCAAAAGAGTGTACAAATGATGGTGAGGGATGTTCTCCAGATGTGGGAAAACAATTAAATATGAATTTTCAACTTTTTTCTTTCTTTTTTAAAGAATTGTGATTTTTATTCATATACTTTCTTTTGTTTCCTCTCTCTACCCATCAAACTCTTTTGATCCCATGATCCCCCCTTCCCATCCTTAGCTCTCCAACCCCCTCCTCTTCCCCCTTTGTATATCCATACACATCTCACTGGTTATCCTTCTGTTTTTACAATAATAGTCTTATGCACCTAAGTTAGTTCACTCAGCATAATGCCTACATAACTTTTGAAGTCAGCATCAATGTGTACTATTCTTGGCTGAGTATCCCTAGATGAAAGGAGCCGGAGGGTCATGGGTCCTACAAATCCTTCCTGAATAATAGCTGGCAGTGCCAGACCTGTGCTGAAGGCTCATTCTACTTTCTCGATTTTACCCAGCATGGACAAGCTACACCTCAACTTGACAGAATTGGCATTGACAATGAACCATTTACCCAGTTTTTCTGTGTTTGAACATACTATCTTCCCTTCTGAGTACCTCAGCAGCCACCTGGAAGCCAGACTCAACAGGTAATTCTCTTTCCTCTTTCCTTGTTTTCTGTTTACATAGCACAGTGGTTACCAAACATGGGGTTCCCCCACCCCCTGACTCATTTTGGTGATTATGCCACACCTTAGCTATTATGATACAGTCATTATTGATAAAAAAACAAATAAAAAGGGCCCTAAACTTCTACAAACAGGTTTTCTTTTTACAGTTTTGATGAACGGCTACTATTGATTACCACTGCTTTAGCTGAATGAGTAGGGCCTTTGTAGTTAGAGGTCTTTTGCTGACATCCTGGTCATTAGCTAAGCATCTGGAAAAGGTTATCTGACTTGTTTAAGCCTTCATTTCCTCTTCTGTAAGGTAAGACAGATATTTACATTGTAAGTAATTGAGACTTATCTATAATTGAGAGTTGGTAGTAAGTATTAAAGATAATAAATGCAAAGTTTCTTACTTTGATATGATAAAACTCAGTAAAATGAATTCCCATTCTTGCTGCTTCAATCTTCTATTACTCACCAAAGAGGAAGGGACACCATTTATACTAGAATTGGGCTTTATCAACATGCATCAGTGGTGTGGGAGCAGGAATTATTAGATATATAATCCCTTTACATTTTCTTAAAGCAGTGTATCCACTCGTTCATTCACTAAGTATTTATTAAATACCTTCTGCCATCTGTTTCCCACATAAGTGTTGAGTTGGAATGAACCCATAGCTGACCCTCAGTGGGTTTCTGAGGCTGTAAATCACACGACAGGATATTGCTCATCTTTGTCCTGCAGAGTGACTGTTGGCTTTGAACTACCGGACAGGTGTCACATTTGGGTTAGCAATGTAGTACCCAGAATATGCCACCAGAGCGTTAAAGAAACTTTTGACATAGTAGTATACAAAGCAGATAAAACCTTGCCCTCATGAAGCTTACATTTCAGTGAGAGAGACTGACAAAAGCAAAATAAGAAAATAGAATATATACTATGTTATAGTGGTAAGTGTGAAAGAGAAAAAGAAAAAGAAAAAGAGAAAGAAAGCCAGAAATGGAGATAGCAAGCATGTGAGTGTAAGGATGGTAGTGGTGGGGTAATAATATGGCTAGGGAAGGCCTTCTTAAGAAATTGACATTTGAATAAATTTCTGAAAGAAGTGAGGAAACCAGGTAAGTGTTAGGAGAAAGAACATTTGGGGCACAGTTTTCAAACTCAAACTCATTGTTGTTGAGTTGGAAACAACTCATAGCTGGCCCTCTGGTGGGTTGTCAGAGGCTGTAAATTGCGTGGAAATATAATGTCCATCTTTCTCCTGAGGAGAGGGTGGTGGTTTTGAACTGTTTGTCTTTGTGTTGGCAGTGCAACTCCTTACCCAGTAGACTCTCAGAGAGCTCTCTGGATATGTTGTTAGAGAGAAGGTGGGAGAGCTGAGAAGGGAAAGAAGACCCTCAATAAGATGGATTGACAAGTCTACAACAATGGGCTAGAGCAAGTGGAGATAGTCAGGATGGTGCAGAACCAGACAATGTTTAGATCTGTTCATCAGGTTGTTATGAGTCAGAGTTGACCCAACAACACCTAACAACAACAACAACAATGATGTCAACAATTGTTTGTCAGGAAGTTGACCCATGGAAGTGAATTTTGTTCCTGGTTCAAAGAGTAAATAAAAGCCATAGTCTAGGAGTTCCATCAATCCTTATTGGACTAGTGAACTTGACGGTTCTTTTTAAAAATTATGCTTTTGTATCTTGTTCTTCATTCTCCCTGCTTTGCCTAAGATCTTCCACTGTTATAGCAGTCTGTTTTAATGGTAAGAAATACAGATTTATTTTTATTTAAGATTTTACTTGAATGGTAGCAACATTACTTTGTTTTGATGATACATATATTAGAGATGTTGTTGTTGTGTGCCATTGAGTCCTTGCGACTCATAGCGACCCTATGTACAACATCCCTAAACCCTGCTCTATCCTGTGCCAATTGCACTGTCTCCGACACCCCCATCCCGATTACCCCAGTCACTGAATCAA
>NW_006399780.1:20050102-20129793 GCF_000299155.1 Elephantulus edwardii
TGAAGAGATTGAGATTGTTCACAACTTTTAGTCTGCTTGGCTCTATAATCAACACTCTTGGCACCAGCAGCCAGGAAATTAAAAGATGTATTATGATGGGAAAGTCTGCTGTTAGGGACCTCTCTCTAAGGTGTTGAAAAGCAATGGTGTGTCTATTTCCTCTAGTATTTACATTTTAACCAAGAAAACAGCCGGAGGTCAAACCCTATGTGACAGAGTAGAACTACCCCACAGGGTTTCCGAGACTAATCAGACCACCAAACTTCCAGTTATTCTACCTTCCTCTATTTCCCTGCCTCTAGGGAGTGGTTAGTGAGTTCAAACTGTAGACTTTTCAATTAGCAACCAAGAGTGTTTAACCACCAAGGTCATAGGTATCCATGGAAGGCATTTTGGGAAATCTGGGGGATTAATGGGGAGAAGAATCTTTTGTGTCCTTGAAATAATACAGTGTAAGCAGTTACTGGTTTCCCTTAGGTTAGCTATAGCTGCGTGCCAGCCAAGCATGTTCTCTATCCAGTCCTGGCTCCTCTTACCACTTGGAGATTACAGTACATTGCGAAGGATTTATGGGTGTGATTTTCCATATCTGGCAATGATTGGAGAAAATTCTTTCCAAGGAGAAAGACAAATGCTGGCACTGATAATGTAGGGGGTGTGGCCCTTGTGTTGTTGAGTCAGATGGAATTTGGAAGCCCAGACCTTATAGTCTCTATCTCAATTTCTACAGTGGAAATAGATGAGCCGAATGGTAAGGAAGCAAATATTATTAGATTACGATCACCTTTGCTGGCGATGTGATCACAAGAAAGTCGTTTAATACTTCTGTGTCTCAGTTTTCGCACCTGTAAAATGAATATAATAATAGTACTTAATTTATTTATTTATTATCTGGTTAAAATGAGATAATGCATGCAATATAATCTCAGTATAGCCCCTGAACGTAGCATACACGCTTGGAAAATGCTGTTCTGTTTATAACTATGACTTTTATCACCCAGAGCTATTGTGTGGCTGGCTGGCTACAACAGCACTACGCAGGAGATTGTAAGGCCTTCTGAGCTGTTGGCAGGAGTCAAAGCGTATGTTGGTTTCATACAATCTCTGGCCCAATTTTTGGGTGCTGATGCTTCCAGAGTCATCCGCAATGCCCTCCTGCAACAGACACAGCCACTGGACTCATCGGGGGAGCAGACCATTACCACTCTCTACACAAATTGGTTAGTGTCACTAATCTTTTCTCAAGGGTTTACCTCTTTGTTAAGCGAGCTCTCCTTTATACAACAGGACCTCAGAGTTCAAGTATTTTAATTCCTAGGGTTGTTGTTGTTATGTGCCGTATGTTTCCTAGGTTTACAGACATTAAAAAAAAGTGGATCCTCCAGTGGGATTTCAGGGGCTGTGAATCTCATGGGAGGTTTATTTTTGCTTGAGGATTAGAGCAATAAACTGAGCAAACCCAGATCTCCCTTAAGATCTCTGTGAGGTTTCATTTTAACTCCCCAAGTAACTTCCATCAACCTTCTAGGAACAATTTGACTTCTTTTAATCTCTAGTTCTTAACCTTCTCTGGCTTTTCACTGAATTGCAAATAATTTTTCTTCCTCTTTCTGGAATTCTCTTATTCATTTTTTCCACCCAGCTTCTCCTTGGAGGTGCACATTCTGTGTACCACCATCTCTCTAAAGTACTATCTCCTCACTCCCAGACCTGACCATGTCAAGTCCAGCAGACTGTCTGTCCTTGATAAGGAAGGGAACTTTGTCCCTGGAAAATGTGGGAATCAGAACAATTTCCCTCAAAATTTAAAGGAAAGAGAGGGGGAAGCCAGATTCCTGCCTCCCCAAGCCACTGGGTGGCGCTTTAATACAATATCTCAATAGGAGCCAGGCTGCAATAAAGAGTGAGTATGGGAACAGCCTGAGAGAAGGCTTATAAATACAAATGCCTGTAGGAACTAGGCAGGCAAGGTGTTGGGAGGAATTAGAGGAGTTGGAGAGGGCGTAGCTCTCTAAATAGACAGTACCCACTTTGTTCAAGTTGATTGCTAGCCCATTAAATATTTCTTTTTAATGCAAAATGTTTCAGTTTTAAAATTTTGACAATGAATTAAAAAAAAAATTGAGGACTGAGGTTAGCCAACTTGCAATTAGTTTTTGACCTTTAGAACACACAGGCCAAAGCTAGAGCCAAGGTAAGTGGTGGCCAAGTCCTCTGACACATGGCTGGAGCCTCACCACTCTCAGCTTGTCCAGAGGTCAGGGGGCAATATTTCTGTCAGAAGATCTGACTTGAGACTGGCTTCCAGGACATTTGGGACCTCATTCCAGTATTCTCGTTGGAAAGGCTGAGGCTAGGTGTATTTCCGAGGAACTCAATTAGTGACGATTTTTTTTCTTGTCAGGTCAGGCATATGTTACCTCACAGAGTAAGGTCGTGGGTGAGGGGAATGCATTAGTTAGACAACAAGGGGGGCAGGAAAGGAGATGCAGTGCGTTTTGACTAAATGAATAGTGAAGTAGGATTAGAGGTCATGTGGAAGCACATCATTGCCAGTTGTTTTTGAACCAACAGCTTGAGGTGTTAATTAGAACATTGTACAACTTCTTTCAACATCTTTCCCATACCAGGTTTGGCGGTGTTTTTCTTTTTGAGCCCTGTAGTCATGATGGAAAACAGTGGTGGAAGTGATTTTCTGGTCAATTCTATAGGTACCTGGAAAGCCTGCTTAGACAGGCAAGCAGCGGGGCCATCATCCACTCCCCGGCTGTGCAGGCCTTCATCAGCCTCCCCAGAGAGGGCGAGCAGAACTTCAGTGCAGAGGAATTCTCTGACATCTCTGGTGAGTCTGGAACCTGGTCCCCTTGTCGAGGAGCTGGCCCTTTTTTTCAGTGTAATACCTCAGTGGTGGACCCCACTTAAATTATCCCATCTTCCCAGAGGTCTGCTCTACATGCTTCTGGTGTCTCTGCTAGACTCCGTCAGGGAGTAGAGGGAAAGGATTCTAAGCAAGAATTGAAGAGTGGCCTGGAGGTTAAAGGTGGAGGGAGAAAATGAGAGGAGTCAAGGGTGTCATTATTAAGTGTCATTGGAATCAACTCAAACTGACCCTCCTGTGGGTTTTCAGAGGTTGTAAATCACACAAGGAGATTGGCCATCTTTCTTCTGTGGGGTGGCTGCTGGATTCATGCTGCCTGACACTGGGTTGGCAATGCAGCATTTTACCCACTAGGCCACCAGAGCCTAGTGTACCTATAGGTGCAGAGGCATTGAAGGGAGTTATTCCTAGAGTAGTGAGTGGTAAGCGGTTATTTTTCATTTCCATAAAGAACGAGAGAATAAGGCATATAATAAAGGGCAATGGATAAAGTGTTAATGGGACCTCCTCATGCTTGGAATTATAGTGGTCTGCATTAAATAGCATCTTTTCCCTTAGTAATAAAGTTTAGAGCATTAGCTAGTGCTTAGATTGCTAGTGTTTAGTATTTGTTAATGCGTGCTGTTGAGTCGATTCCAACTCATGACGACTCCATGTGATAGAGTAGAACTATCTCATAGGGTTTTTAGTTGTAATCTTCTCAGAAGCAGATTGGCAGGTCTTCTTCTCTGGATGACAGCTGATGGGTGGGTTTTAATCACTAGTCTTTCAGTTAAGAGCTGAATATTTAAGCGTTATATCATATGTGTAATAATAATAATACTTAAGATAATAATGATGATGAGATAATGGCAGGCAGACATTGATTTGTATTGTAGGTGAAATTCTCAATGCTTGGGCACATTAACCCATTTAGTGCTAACAACAGCCTTGAGGTAGTTCCTTCTATTATCCCTACTTTACAGATGAGTAAGTTGAGGTAAAAAGATAGCCCTTGCTTAAAGTCACACTTAGGCCGATGGTGAATCGAAAGTATAATGATGAATCTTAGGTATTCTGAACCTCAAGTTGATTATACAGTCACACGTAGTAAGCAGTAGAGCCGAGATTGTTATTTAACTCTACAAACTGGATGCTTAGTCACTATCCAGTGTTGGTTTCCAGTGTGTGAAAGAATACTTGTGTCTAAAGCAGGAGAGCGGGAGGGAAGGAACATGTAAAGAATGAGTTGGGAAGTTGGTCTCTTTTTGGAGAAAGCTTGAAATCATACAGATTATCTCTTTAAAAAAGGATGTTAAATTTGCATAATAGAAACTTAACTATAATTTAATAATTTAAATGAACATTGTTGAACAATTCAGTGACATATGGAGTACCTTCAGCATGTTGTATAACCACCACTTCTGTCTAGTTTCAAGCATTTTTATCACCCCAAAGGGAAAGCCTGTATCCATTGTAGGAGTTGCTTCTCACATTCTCAGCCCCCAGCTCCTGGTAACCACCAATTGCATACGAAGATATTTTAATAGGTTTATTTTACTGACGGATTCATGAACTATCTTACCTAGCTGCTACTTACTTATCTCCATATAAATCATGAATCCTGCATGATGGGTGGGTTAGATAAGAGGTATTTCAATGATCTCACCCTCTCAAGTCTCCCCTTTCTTTGAGAGTCCTAAGAATGTCAGATCATATAGTTCTGTTTCCCAGCTCTGCCTTCCTCTTACTCTTGCCTCAACTTCATCAGTAAGCAGACCCTACACTTTACCTGATGGAAGTTTCAGATGTCCCCTTCTCATCATCTCTACCCACAAACTGTAGGCAGCCTCTAAAATCAGCATTAGGTCTTGCTGACAACTGACAAGCAGCAGGAGGTAACGCTGATTCCCCCTTCTACCACCCTACCCTGATTTCACTGGGTTGCCATGGTGATGGGGCAAAGCTACTGTAAAAATAGATAGATGGAAAGAAAAAAATGCCCTAGGGTTACTAGCCTGGAGTAAAGAAGACTGGAGTAAGGAGGTCTGGCAAATTCAAAAGGATAGAGCAGTTTGTCTTCACCAGCAGCTTCAGAGAAGGTGGTTCAGGCTATATGAGCCATTTTAACATTATCTAAATTTACCAGTTAGGAAATCCTTTTAATAGTTCTAATCTCAGTTCTTCCTATTGTAATTGAAACCTAGTGGTTAAGGAGTTGTGCTGTCAATCCAAAGATTGTTTGAATCCACTAATTACTCCAAGGGAAAAAGATAGTTTCCTCTTGTGTGATTTTCAGCGCCTGTTCTGACACGATGGCAGTTGAATTGACCTTTGAGTAGGTTCCTATTCATAGTGACCCTTCACTGGATTTCTAGTGCTGTAAGTCTTTGGAGGGGCAGATTGCCCATCTTTCTCCTGAAGCAGCTGGTATATTTGAACCACCCACCAACCTTTTGATTTAGCAGTTTGGTGTGGTACATTATGCAGTAAGCTAGTAAGGGCTCCTCATAAATGTAAATGGATAAGTCTAAAAGTATCTGATAAGTATCCACTCTTAACAAAATTCTGTGTCAACTGCTGTGACTAGTTCCAATTCCTCTGTCATTCATGGAGATAGATGTCAACTGATCCTGGCTTCAGAGACTTGAATGTGAAGCATTAACTTCCTTTTATATCTGAACTCTTACTGACTTTATTAAACTCGCCTTTCTCCTACTGGTCTCTTGTTACTTCCGTTTTTTTATGATTTCCTCAGCTGGATGGGCTTGTAGCCAGAGATCATAGCTAGAACTTCTTCTGGTCTGTGTTTATTTCTAATGTTTCTAATATGGCAGTTTCTATTTAATTCACAAGGAATCATGGGCAGGCTGTATAGGAAGGAATATGGTCTTGGAGCATACTGAAAGGAAGAAGGATTTAGAGGAGAAAACCCAGAGATTTTGGGGATGTGTGTTGATTTTGAGGGGAGCAGCATAAGGATGGTGGACAATGGTGGAGCTCCCCAATTGAAACAAGCTTGGAAGCAGGAGTGGCATCCACTTCCAAAATAGCTAGCCTCTGGATACCCTATGAACTTGGAGAAATGATGACTGTTATATAAGTGTTCAGGTCTTTGGTTCATAGGGTTGCTATGAGTCATCTATGACTTGACGGCACTTACCAACAATGACAAGCGTAAGGAGAATAAAACTTTGACAATGAAGCATTAAATAAAGGAAATGTATTGTGGTTGCTACATGCCATCAAGTTGAGTACAACTCATAACAACCTTATCAACCACTGATTTGAACTCTGCCTTTTTCTGTACCATCCTCATCATCTTTGACCTATTCAGCCCATTACTGCAGTTGCTTGCTGTGTCAATCTATCTTGCTGAGGGTCTTCCTCTCTTTTACTGACCTTCTACCTTTCCTAGCATGATTCCCTTTCCAAGGAATTGGCTTTCTAGCAACATGTTCAAAGTATGTGAGATGAAGCCTTACTATCCTTGCCTATAAGGAACACTGTGATTGCACCTTCCCCAAGACATATCTGTTTGTCTTTTGGCAAGCCACAGGATATTCAGCACTCTTCTCCAACACCACAACTCAAAGGCATTGATTTTTCTTCTGTCATCCTTATTCATTGTACACCTCTCAGATACATAGCAAGTGATTGAAAAGATTATGGCCTGAATCAGGCACACCTTAATCCTCGAACTTACATCACTGCTCCCGGTACTTTGGAGAGGTCCCTAAGAGCAGATTTTCCCACTGTAACACATCTTTTAATTTCTTGACTGCTGGTAACAATGATGTTGTTTGTGGATTCAAGTAAGATGAAGCCAACTGATTGAACTTCAATCTTGTCTCAATCTAGTTCAGTTGTGAGGATTTTTGTCTTCTTGATCCTGAGCTGTAATCTATATTGAAGGCTATAGTCTTTGATCTTCTGCAGCAGGTATTTCAAGTCTTTATCATTTTCAGCAAGCAAAGTTGTGTCATCTGTATAGTACAGGTTGTTGATGAGTCTTTCTCCTATTCTAGTGCCACAATTTTTTTTCATAGAGTCCAGTTTTGTTTTTTTTTTTTAAATGATTTGCTTAGTGTACAGATTGAATAGATATGGAGAAAGGATACATCCCTGACACATACATTTCTTGATTTTCAACCATGCATTGTTTCCTTGCTCTGTTAGGACAATAGCTTCTTAGTCCAGGTATAGGTTTCATATGAGCATGATTAAATGTTCTGGGATTCTTATGCTTCTCAATGTTAACCATAGTTTGTTATGATCCACAAACTCAAATGCCTTTTCCTAGTCAATAAAGCACAAATAGACATTCTTCTGGTATTCTCTGCTTTCTGCCAAGATCCATCTAACATCAGCAATGATAACCCTGGAGCCATAGTTTCTTCCAAATCCCATTTGGACTTCTGAAAATTCTCTGTCAATGTTCTAGCCTTTTTTGGATGATTTTCAGCAATATTTTGTTTTGTTGTTGTTATGTGCCATCAAGTTGACTGTGACTCATAGTGACCCTATGCACAATAGCTCTGAACACTACCCTATCCTGAGTCATCTCACTGTCTCCAACACATCTACACCTGTTACCCCAGTTACTGTATCAATCCATCTCATCCAGGGCCTTCCTCTCTTGCATTGTTCCTTTACCCTTCCAAGCATGATCCCTTCCCCCAAGGACTGGTCCCTCCTGGCCACGTGCCCAAAGTATAATAGGCAGAGCTTCAAAATCCTTGTCTCTGAGGACCAACCTTGTTTCACTCTCACCAGGATAAACCTGTTTGTTTTTTTGGCAGTCCATGAACAGGATGTTCCGCATCCTTCAGCATTACTACTTAAAGGCATCAATTCTTTTTCTGTCATCCTCATTTATTGTCCAGCTCTCTGCTTGCATATGATATTAACAATATTGTTCAAGAATTTCCGCATTGTACTGGATCATCTTTCTTGGGAATGGGAACAAGTCTGGATTGCTTCCAGGCAGTAGCTGTCTTCCAAATTTCTTGGCACAAACTGGTGAGTATGTCCAGGTCTGCAACTGTTAGTTGAAACACATCAATTGGTATCCCATTGATTGCTGGGGCCTTATTTTTTGTCCATGCCATCAGTACAACTTGAACTTCTTCCTTTATTACCACTGGTTCTTAATCATATGAAATATTTAAGTATTAGCCAATTCTTTTTGGTACAATGATTTTGTGTATTTCCTTGTTCTTTGTTTGATGTTTCCTGGATCATTTAAGATTTTGCCAGATCTTGGATAAATAGTTGTGGTGTCTGCCAGGGCATAATAAGCAATAGTGAGAAGTGTTGTATTAGGTTTCTATCATAAGTTCCTAGCTTGGTTAAGTAATTTTGGGCAAACAATCTTTCTTGACCATAAAACAAAAATGACAGAAAATCCTTGTGTTACATACCTTAGAGGGCTGATAATAGTAATCATTATGATAATCTCTTATTTTTACATATAGTTTTATAAGGTTCTTATATCTTTTTTTCTGCAAGATATTTAGGGTAGATATCAACTGCTTCATCTTAGAAAGAGTTAAACTTGGACTTAGCAGGGTTCTTACAGTTCATAAAACTGTTGTGTTTTTGTTATTAGATGCCATCAGATTGGCTCCAACTCACAGCAACTGCATGTACAACAGAACGAACCCTTTACTGATGCTGGGTCATCCTCACAATCTCCCCATTGATGCATTCATTGTGTCAATCTGTTTCATTGAGGCTTTTCCTCTCTTTTACTGACCTTTATTTTTCCAAGCTTCATGTTCTTTTCTAAGGATTGTTCTTTCTTCACCCTTGCCATCCTCACCCCCAAGGAACACTCGGCTGCACTTCGTCCAAGACAGATTTGTCAGTTGTTTTGGCCAGCATATGCAATACTCTTCGCCAAACCCAAATATGAAGATGTAGGTTCTTCTGTCTTCCTTATTCATTGTACAAATTTTACATATTTAGGAAGCAACTACAAATACCATGACTTGGATCAGGCACATCTTTGTCTTTAAGGTGACATCCCAGCTTTCTAGCTTTTTGGAGCCGTCCTTGGTAGCAGAATGGCCAGTGCAACTTTTTGATTTCTTGACTGCTGCTTCCATGGGTGTTGGTTGTGGATCCAAGTAAGACGAAGTTGTTAACAACTGTAATCTTTTCTCCAACTGCCATAATGTAATCTCTTGGTCCAGTGGTGAGGATTTTTGTTTTCTTGATGTTGAGATGTAACCCATATTGATGGCTATAGTCTTTGATATAAATATTTTTCATTTTCAGCAAGCAAGGTTGTGTCATCTACGTATCATCTGCAGATTGTTGATAAATTTTATACCACTAATATAAGCATAAAGCCCAGGAATGATGTGTAGGGGTTTGAGGGTGGATCAATTCTTAGAATAATATAAAATAAAATAGTTATAATTTGTTAAAAGTTTTAGTGTCAGTACCAATGGAGAGAAGATAAACTATCCTAAAAGCAGACCAGATCTGACACATGAGTGCAGGGTTTCACTTTTGCCTCTGAACTTTCCACTTCCTTTCTTAGCTGGAAAAAGTTTTAAGCATTTAAATGAAAATTGCCCTGCAGTTGTTGCACAAACACTTTAATGTCTTATGACTCCATTGCAGAGATGCGGGCCTTGGCTGAACTCTTGGGACCCTATGGTATGAAGTTCCTGAGTGAAAATCTCATGTGGCATGTGACTTCTCAGATCGTTGAACTGAAGGTACTGTGGTAAAAAGTCCTGGGAAAAGGTCCAGACTCAGGGGGAAACATGTAACATTGGACTCTATTTCCTGCCTAATGTCTCTGTGTTTCATGGGCTGCAGAAGCTGGTGGTGGAAAACATGGATGTGCTTGTTCAGATCAGATCCAACTTTAGCAAGCCAGACTTGATGGCTTCTCTGCTACCCCAGCTGACGGGTAAGTTCCTTCTCCTATAGTGGGAAGTAACTGTGGGTAATGCCCTGGAAATAGCGATGATTTTCAAGGACCTCAGTGCTAGGCTGGATCTGGAAATAGCAAAGCTATCCCAATTCTCCTATTAAAATCTCTTATCTAACAAACACTTTTCTTTCTCCTCAGGGGCTGAGAATGTCCTGAAGCGCATGACCATCATTGGAGTGATCCTCAGTTTTAGGGCCATGGCCCAAGAGGGACTTCGGGAGGTAAGAGTGGGGAGAGGGACTCACTGAATTACAGACACCTGTGGGAATAGAGTTCATATAAGAAGCCGTGGAAAGTGTTAGTGAGCAATGAGGAGAAATAAAGATGAAGATCCCTGAGAATAATTGAGCTAAAGAAAGCTTAAGTTTTTATGGGGAAAGATAACATGGAAAGTTAGCTAGTTTCTTGTCTAAGTTGTGTTTTTCTTTGGTTTGTTTCTTTGAAGGCACTGGCCACTATCCTGTGGACTCATTGATCTCTTCTTTCTTTCAGGTTTTCTCCTCACATTGTCCATTCCTTATGGGTCCCATTGAGTGCTTGAAGGAGTTTGTCACTCCAGACACAGATATCAAGGTATGAGGGAGTGCAAAGTACAATCTAATTAGGTGATCACTGTTGAAAATGGATATGTTGTTGCTATTATGCGTCATCAAGTCAGTATCTATGTATATCTATGCATACCTTCCACTGGGCTTTCAGAGGCTGTAAATTGCACAAGAGGAGATTGCCCATATTTCTCTCACAGACCAGCTGGTGGATTCAAATCATGTGCTTTTGGATTGCCAGTACAACTCCTTGTCGCTTTGCTACCAGAGCTTCCCTGAAAACAGATATAACCAGAATATTTTAAGGAAGAGAGAAGCAGTTTTGAGGAGAAGAGCTGGGCTTTGAATAGGCAAACACTGTGGGGATCATTAGTCAGAGAGATTGAGCAGAGCTGAGAGACATAGAGAACATGGAGAGAATGAGAGTCAGGGTGACCCTGTTGAGGCTGGGGAAACATTACTAGAGGAAGAGGTAAGATCATGGATCGAATCTGTAGGTTTTCACCTGAAATGAGAAATGTGAAAATTAATTACCAAACTATACGCAAACTAGTTTTCATTTCAGTCGGGTATTTGGGTACCTTTTGTAAAAGAACTTGTTCTGTGCATCACCTGCCAGCCCTCAAACAGTCTTCCTTTTCCTAGATGTTTCTTCCTCCCAGTTCTTCAACTTTCTGGTTCTTCTATGTTTGTATCATCTGCCTCACATCTTCATTTGCTACAGGAGATGGAGATACAAAGAGAGGCTTTTGCAGAGACTAACATAAACAACTATTTCTCCTGCCTGTTCCCCTACCTTTGAGTTTTACCTTTTGAATTACCTGGAACAAACAAATGTACTATACAGGAAATGCAACCAAAGACTGGAAGCAAAAGTCTTCAAATGCACAGGGCATGCTGCTTCTCTTATATTTGATTCTTTTAATGGCAAGAGATCTGTGTTGAGAAAAAACTGATAGCAAGATGATTTAAAGTTAGATGTTAAGAAAAACTTCCTACCTTGAGACCAAAGATACATACAGTTCTTCCCTCTCTCTACCTACAGTCATATGAGGACTAAGTTGTCATGGGGATGATGAGAGGGTAATGTTTCATTGTGATGACTGGCCTTCTTGAATGGTCTTCGATTTTACAATGAGTCTGGGTTTCTTGCAGCAGCTGATAATGGGGCCAAGTGCTCTAGCCTGTCAGGAGCTTGTCTAACTGATATCTCCTGGGCATCTCTGAGCTTTAGGCTCTGCCTGCTTGTGGAAATAAGCAGGCAAAGGTAGAGAGGAGGGGCGGCCTGCCCATCATAGATTTTGTTGTTGTCTTGCAGGGGTGGGAAGATTAGGGAAAGAGTAAAGAAAATTTTAGTCATCGCTTTTTCCCTTCAGGAAACCACAGGCTGTGGACAAAGTGTCTACCATAGCTGCTGTAGCAAGGTCATATAGGTAGTAGGGGATTTAAGTAAGCAACAGGGCAGAATGTGACTAACATTTTGGCAATTTGAAATATCATAGGCAAAATATTTGCATGTTGTTATGGTCATATATTTAGTAAGTGCTGGTACTTAACAATAACAACCACAGCAGCAACAATAACAATGTACTTGGGAGCTCTGGTAGCCTCGTGGTAAGAAGTTACATTGCCAACCTTAAGGTATGTGGTTTATATCAACCAGCAGTTCCGTGGGAGAAGGGCAGGCTCCTCCTTTGTGATTTACTGCCTTTGAAAACCTGCTGGAGGGTCAGCTATGAACCGGTTCAGACTTGATGGCGAACAGCAACACTGTACTTAGCATTGCAATAAACACGAACAAAGGTATGAGGAAATGCAAAGTTACAGGCTTTGAAAAAAAGGAGGAAGAAAGAAATGAATAATATTTATTGAACATAACTCTGTCAGCCACTAGAGTAGATACTTTATATATGTGGTCTAATTTAATCTTAATACCAACTCATTGAGGTAGGTATTGCTGTCCCAGTTTTGTAGATGAGAAAACAGACTCAGAGAAGTTAAATAACTTTTTGCCAAGGTCATTTATTTAGTAAGTGGTGGCGTTGAGGTTTGAACCGAAATCTATTTCCCTCTGAAGTTTTTTTTCTCTCTTCACTATGTTTTGAAGTCTTAAAAAAAGTGTATGATTTTTCTGGGGAAGATAAAGAATATGTACTACCTTCTGTCTGAAATACCAGGTCTTGAGTGTGATAAAAGTGAAGCGAGTGATACTAATTTAAGGAGGGCAAAATGCATTTGGGCTGAGGCATTTGGGGAGGACTTCATAGAGAAGATGAGGTTTGGGTTAAGGCTCAAGGGATGAGTGTCACTTAACTGTAAATTATTATTAAGTGCTGACAGGTTGATTCTGACCCAGAGCGACGTTATGAGACAGAGAACTGCCTTTTAGGTTTACAAAGCTTTGATTCTTTGGAAGAATGGACCAACAGGTCTTTCCTTCTATGGAGCAATTGGTGGGTTTGATCTTTTGTTAGCAGCCAAGTGCTCAATCATTGTTCCACCAAGGCTGTTTTAGCTATAAGTTGAGGATAATGAAGGATATTATAGAAAGAGGGGAAGCAACATGAAGGGAAGTTCTATTATTGGAACAGTGAGTAAATTACCCTGGCTTCATTAACTGCTAGAAGTATTTAGGGAAATAAGGTTGAGAAGGTGAATTTGTACTGTGGTAGGTACTAAATTCCAAGCCAAAATATTTGATGACCTACCTCCCAATAGGTTGAGGAGAGAAGATGATAATGTACCAGGAATTAAAAATCTAGTCTAGGCATTTTTGGTATCCATAGCTTTTACTATGCATTCCCCCCCCCTTTGGAATCACCTTCAGAATTGTTTTATTTTCAATCAGGTAACCCTGAGTGTCTTTGAGCTGGCATCTGCTGCAGGGGTGGACTGTGACATTGATCCAGCCTTAGTGGCTGCTATTGCTAATTTGAAAGCTGGTAAGATAAAGGGAAGGGGATAAAGGAGGGCTTGGGTTGTATTTTGTATGGGAAAATGTCATTGTCAAAAATGCCTTTCCTTGGGGTTGTGAATTCTGTGGATATAGTTTGGGAGTTAAGAAAAACTTATAGATCCTAGACCCCAGAAAGTACTTACATAGACAAATTAGATTTTGCCTCAGGTTCCAACAAATTGATCTGTCAATCAGCTAACAAGTATTAAGTGAGAGTCTGATACTTAGCAAGAACCCAGAAGAAATAGCAATCTGGTTAGGGAAATAAGATTAATGAGAGACAAAATACAAAATGGTATATGATTTGTACTATATTGATTGACATATCATCTTAAGCTCCACACAATGATCTTGATCTCTTCTGTCCTATATAGTCACTGAAACACCATTCATTTCTTCCTCGTCTCACACTTGTCTGTTATAATATAACACACATCTTTTTATTAGCACACTCATACTTACCCATTTCTTAGAGTAGGATGCCACTGAATGACCACCACATAGTTGCCAGTTTATCATACTGTTGTGGCTTGTGTGTTGTTGTGATGGTGAAACTGTGCCATGGGTATTTAAAAGACCAGCATGGGAAAGTGTCAGCAGAGACTTTAGACCAAGATAGACCAAGAAGGAGGACCTAGATCTCTAAAATACCAGCCTGTGAAAACCTTATAAATAGCAGCAGAACATTGTCTGATACAGTGCCGGAAGTTGAGCCCTTCATGTTGGAAGGCTTTCAAAATATGACTGAGGAAGAGCTGCCTCCTCACAGTGGAGTCAACCCTAATGATAGGGCCAGAGTAAAGCTTTCAGAACCTGTATTTGTTGATAAAGCTTGGCTAACATTGAGAAGAAACAGCTACAAATATCCATTAATAATTGGAATATAGAATGTACTTGAGTATGATGTTAGAAAAATTGGAAGTCATAGAAAATGAAATGAAATGTGTAAAGATGGATGTCCTAGGCATCAATGAGCTGGAATGGACTCAGATTGGCCATTTAAATTCAGACTGTTATGTCAGGAATGACAAATTGAAGAGAAATGGCATGACTTTCATTGTCAAAAAGAATATTTCAAGACCCGTCTTGAAGTTCATTGCTGTCAAGGATAGATAATATCTCTATCTGTACAAGGAAGTCCAATTATTCAACTATTCTTCAAGTTGATACACCAACCACTTATATCACAGATGAAGAAACTAAAGATTTTTAACTAATGTTTGTAGTCTGAAATTGGTCAAACATGCACTCAAGCTGCCTTAATCATTACTAGTAATTGGAATGGAGACTAAGAAGGATTATTAGCACTAGGACTGGGGGAAGACTTATTAAAAACATGCACTATGTTGATGACACAACTTTGCTTGCCGGAAGTGAAGAAAACTTGAATTTGGTATGAATTGCAACTCAACATAAAGAAAACAAAAAGTCCCCACAGCAGGACCAATAAGCAACATCATGATAAATGGTGAAAATGTAAAAGTAGCCAAAGATTTAATTTTACCTGGATCCACAATCAAGGCTCATGGAAACAGCAGTTGAGAAATCAAAGAACAGATTTTGTTAGGAAAATCTGCTGCAAAAGACCTTTTTAAAGTATTCAAAAGAGAAGCTGTCACTCTGAGGACTAAGGTGTGGTGTTTTCAATCACTTCATATGTGTGCAAAAACAGGACAGTGAATAAGGAAGACTGAAGAACTGATGTTTTTGAACTGTGATGTTGGTGTAGACTATTGAATATATTATGGAATTCTAGAAGAACAAATAAATCTATATTGGAAGATGTATTGCCAGAATGTTCCTTGGAAATATTCCAAGGGATAGGGAGACTTTGTGTCACTTACTGGGATGTATTATTAGGGGAAAGAAATCATGTCTGCTAAAGTAAAGAGGGCCAGTGTAAAAGTGGAAGACTTTTAATGAAATGGACTGACCCAGTTGCTGCAACAATGGGTTCAGACATGGCAATGACCATGGGGATGGTGCAGGACACGGCAGCGCTTCCTCTGTTGTACATAAGGTTTCTATGAGATGGAGCTGATTGGTAGCACGTTCCAAAAATGAGAAGGATCTTTCTTCTGTTCCTTCAAAATATCCAGATTCACCCTCCTTTTTCTTAATGGATGAGAGACTCCCTTCCCCTCACTTTCCTCTCCTTTTTGCTTCTCTACTCCATTTGGCAGCTGGCAGAGAGCCCTGAGGACTGCATTTTAGCAGAACCCTTCACTTAGTTACCAGAGGATGCCTCCAGGAGCTCCCTTACTATAAGTGGATACTAGTCTTCTTCAGTAACAATAACTTGCCGATTGTTGTTGTTAGGTGCCATTGAGTAGACTATGACTCATAGCAACCCTATGTACAAAGGATCTGAACTCTGCCTTGCCCCGTGCCATCACCATCATCTCTGCTATACTTCAGCCCACTGGTACAATCACGGTGCCAATCCTTTTTATTGAGGTTCTTCTCTTCCTTTGTTGACGCTTCACCCTTCCCAGCATGATGTCCTTTTCCAAGGACTGGCCCCGCCTAACCACCTGCCCAAAGTCTGTGAGGTGAGGTTTCACCATCCTTTCTTTCAAGCAACATCCCGGTTGCACCTTATTCAAGATGTAATAGTTTTTTGGCAGTCCATTGGACACTTAGTGTTCTTCTCTAACACTGCATTTCAAAGGCATCGGTTCTTCTGGTCATCCTTAGTCATTGTTCAACTTTCAGATGCATAGCAAATAATGGTAAAGACCATGGTTTGGATCAGGTGCATGTTAGTCTTTAAACTGACATCTTGCTCTTCAGCACTTTGTAGAGGACCCTGATGACTGATTTTCCCAAGACAATATGTCTTTGAGTTCTTTGCTGCTGGTACTAAGGGTGCTGATTGTGGATCCAAATAAGATGAAATCATTGACACTTTCTATCTCTTCTCCATCTGTCATGATGCTGCCTACTGGTCTGATGGTGAGGATTTTTGTTTTCTTGATGTTGAGATGTAACCCGTATTGAAGGCTGTAGCCTTTGATCTTTTGCAGCAAGGTATTTCAAGTTCTTCTCACTGCCAGCAAGCGAAGTTGTGTCATCTGCATAATGCAGGCTGTTAATGAGTCTCCCTCCTATCCTGAGGCCACATTCTTCTTCATACAAAAGTATGCCTATAGTGCCTTTTGAAGTGTTTGCATAGAAATTTTCTCAAGATACAGTAATCCTGTGAAGTAGGATCTGTATAGAAGATAATTCCCATTTATTAATTTTATTAACATTTATTCTTCTTTTTTTCTTTCACCAGACAATTCATCCCTTGAAGAGGAATATAAGGTGGCCTGCCTTCTCTTGATCTTTATTGCAGTTTCTCTCCCACTTCTTGCCACAGATCCTTCTTCCTTCTATAGTGTTGAGAAGGATGGTAAGTTAGGAGTAGATTTGAGGGGTCAGTGATATTTAGATTATTAGTTCATGGTAGGGAGATGAGATGACAATTGTCTGGAAAGGACAGACTTGTAACTCAGATATAAAATTCTGCTAAAAAATTTGAAAGGAACTTTACATTCAGTTAAATTTTGATGAAATTTCTTTGGAGATCTGGTAGCCTAGTGGTAAGGAGTTGTGCTGTTAACCCAAAGGCACATGGTTCAAATCCACCAGCTGGTTTGTGGGAGAAAGGTCATCTCCTTCTATGTAATATAAAGCCTCTGAAAACTGACTAGAGGGTCAATTATGAGTTGTTTCTGACTCGATGGCATATGGCAACAATAACACTCATAAAATTTGGAACTCTGGTGGCCCAGGGATAAGGAATGGCACTATCGTCTCAAAGGCAGGCAGTTTGAATCCACCAGCTGCTCCTTGGGCAACCTGCCATGTGATTTACTCTGAAAACCCAGTGGAGGGTCAGTTGTGAGTTGGTTCCAGCTTGGTGGTACACAATGACTATGACACCACCACCACCACAATCTTAAAATGCGTTCTAACCCTTTTGGAGTCAAATAGGCATAAGTCAGCCTGAAAAAGTAATATATTACCAGTTAGAGTCTCAGGAAGTGGCTTATTTTGTCATTCTTTGTTTCTCTCCCTTCATCAATAATAACCTAGGTTACAACAATAATGTTCATTGCTTGACCAAAGCCATCATCCAGGTGTCTGCTGCCCTCTTCACACTCTACAACAAGAACATTGAAACTCATCTCAAGGAATTCCTGGTGGTGAGTGCATCTAAGTTACAGAGGATGGAAGAATGCAAGGTCTGGTGAGAAATGGTTTGCTTTAATTTCTTCGATTTGTTGTTGAACAGGCCTTTGAGGTCATGCAGTCTAACCTCCCACTTAACTAATGCAGTAAATAGTGAGATTTTTACTTGATGAAAAGGCAGCAGTTCCTTCTAAATTTTCTGACAAATGGTATTTCAGTTTCTACCTGAGCCATGGTGGCGCAGTGATTTAGCATTTGCCTGCTAGCAGAAAGGTCTGCAGTTTGAATGCACCAGTTACTCCACAGGAGAAATTAAAGTTGCCACAGCCTTGAAAAGGTATAGAGACAGGGCGCATCCTTGACACATTCCTGTTATGATTTTGAACCATACAGTATTTTCTTGCTTTGTTCTCATGACAACCTTCTGATCCAAGTATAGGTTTCACATGAGTAAAATCAGGTGCTCTGAGATTCCCATTCTTCTCAAGGTTAGCTACAATTTGTTGTGATCCATACAGTCAAATTATGAGGAGGAGCATCAAGATTAGAGGAAGACTCATCAACAACTTGCATTATGCAGATGACATAACTTTACTTGTTAAAAATGAGGACAGCCTAAAGTATTTGCTGCAGAGGGTCAAGGACTGTACTTTGTAGTATTTATTGAAGCTTAACATCAAGAAAATAAAAATTTAGTCTATCATTACCTTTTCTTTTTGCCTGGATCCTTCCCATTTGCTCCCCCTGCCCCAATAGTGTGAAATACAATATATACAGACTTTGTAAGCAAACCAATTAAAAAAAAAATAAAATGAAGATTCTTACCACTGGGCTAATTGGCAGCACCATGATAGATGGAGAAGAGATTGTTAACAATTTCAGTTTGCTCGATTACACAATTAACACTCTTGGCACCAGTAGTCAGGAAATCAAAAGATGAATTGAATTATGAAAATCTGCTGTCAGAGACCTCTCCAGAGAGCTGAAGAGCAAAGACGTCAGTCTAAAGACTAAGGTGCACCTGATCCAGGCCATGGTCTTCACAATTACTTGCTATATATCAGAAAGCTAGACAGTGACCAAAGATAACAGAAGAAGAATTGATGCCTTTGAGTTGTGGTGGTGGAGAAGAGTCTGGAACACACCGCAGACTGCCAAGAAAACTAAGAGATCACTCCTGGAGAGGGTGAAATAAAACTGTTCCTTGGAGGTAAGGATTTTGAGACTCCGTCTCACATCCTTTGGGCATGTAGCCAGGAGGGACCAGTCTTTGGAGAAGGATATCATGCTTGGAAGGGTGGAGGGACAGCACAGGAGAGGAAGACTGGATGAGATGGATTGACACAGTAACTGGGGTAATAAGGGTAGGTGTGTTGAGGCAGTGAGATTGGCTCAGGATAGAGCACTAGATTCAGAGCTATTGTGCAGAGAGTCATTATGAGTCATAGAGGACTTGAAGGCACATAACAACAACAACCTTGAAAGCATTGTAGGGAAGTTCTGCTCTGTCTTCCAGGGTTGCTATGAATCAGAACTGATTGGATGGCACATAACAAAACCACTTGAAAGCTTGGAAAGATTGTTGAACTAAAAGTCAGAAATCTGCGTTCTTATTCTAGATCTGCTGACTGAGGAGCCAAACTTTCAGGGCCTCAGTTTTACAATCTGTAAATAGGAGCAGTGAGTTGAAGCCATCCCTGCGTGTTGCATGTATTTGGCTGCTGACCAAAAGGTTGGAATTTTGAGCCCACCCAGATGAAAACCTACTGATATGCTTTTGAAAAGTCAGCCGCTGAGAACTCTATGGAGTACAGTTCTCCTCTAATATACATGGAGCAATGAGTTGGTGTCTACTTTATAGCAACTGATTTGGCTTTTGGTTATGGTGAATCCAGTCTTCTGCACTTTAATTAGCTCACCAGATGATCTGATACATCTCAAAGTTGAAGAGAAACTGATTTTTATCTTCTATGTGGCCCTTTTCAACTCTATTGTTGATAGTCACTGGCTAGTGTCTTAGTTCTTTAGTGCTACTGTAACAGAAATACTGCAGGGAGATGACTTTAACAAATGGAAATTTATACTCTCACAGTTCAAGAGGTTAGACATCCAAATTCAAGGCTCTAACTCTAAGGAAAGGCTTTCCCTTTTTGTTGGCTCTGTGGGAAGATCCTTATCACCTTTCAACATCTGTGGGTTTGGCATTCCTTGGAGATCTCCAGGAATTTTGGCATTAATAGTCCCCTGGGTTGAGGAGATTCTCAGTGTGGGTACTTGGGGCCAAAGAACAGACTCTGTGTCTGGCTCCTTCCTGATAATTCTGCGGTCCCTCTTTCTCTTTGCTCTTCTCATTTTTTATCTCTTGTAATTAAAAGGCGATACAGACCACACCCCAGGGAAATTCCCCTAATATTATCATAGCTCTGACCTGAGTGAGATTGTTGCATCTTACTGTAAACTCCTTTCAACTGATTGGCTGATCATATCATGGGGATGATTGTATCATCATATAATTGCCAAACCCCTGAGAATCACAGTCCAGCCAAGAGGATACATATCTTTTGGGGATACAATTCAATCCATAACAATTAGTGTAAATCAGAATTACCTGAAGAGTTTCTGATTTAGTATATCAGAGATTGTTGTTGTGTACCATAGAGTTGGAAGGGATCCATAGCTGACACTCCTGTGGGTTTTCAAAAGTGATTTCAGAGGAGATTGCCCATCTTTCTCCTGTAGAGCAGCTGGTGGTTTTGAATAGTGTGGCTTCAGTATTGCAGCACAGCTTCTTGCCACTAGGCCACCGAGGCTCTGTTGTTGTTGTTGTTGTTATTATGTGCCGTTGAGTTGCTTGCAACTCATAGCGACTCTATGTACAAGAGCCTTAAACCCTGCTCTATCCTGTGCTAACCTCATTGTTTCTGACATACCTACTCCTACTAACTCAATCACTGAGTTGATCCATTTCATAAAGGGTCTTCCTCTCCTGTGCTGTCCCTCCACTCTCCCAAACATGATATCCCTCTCCAAGGACTGGTCCCACCCTGCAACATGCCCAAAGTATGTCAGACAAAGCTTCAGAATCCTTGCCTCCAAGGACCAGCCTGGATTCACCCTCTCCAGGATGAACCTGTTTGTTCTCCTAGCAGTCCATGGTATATCCAACACTCTTCTCCAGCACCACAGCTCAAAGACATCAATTCTCTATCATCCCTAGTCCCTGTCCAGCTCTCTGATGTGTAGCACACAATTGTGAAGACTACAGCACAGATCAGGCATACCTTAGTCTCCAGCCTGATGTCATTGCTCTTCCATACTCTTGAGAGGTCCCTCACAGCTGACTTTCCCAATGCAATTCATTTCTTGATTTCCTGGCTGCTGGTACCAAGAGTGTTGACTGTGGAGCCAAGCAAACTAAAACTTAACAATCTCAATCTCTTCACCATCCATACTGATGCTGCCAGTTGGCCCAGTGGTGAGAATCTTTGTTTTCTTGATGTTGAACCTCAATCCATATTGAAGGCTGCAGTCCTTGACCTTCTACAGCAAGTGCTTTAGATCTTCCTCAGTTTCAGTAAGCAGGGTTGTGTCATCTCCATAATGCAGGTTGTTGATGAATCTTCCACCAGAGCTTTAGAGTTGGATAATTTACATTTACAAGTTGAGAACCACTGGTCTATATTTCTAGCAGAGCTGTGAATGAGTTCATTCTGGTTTGACCTTGGCTAAGTATTTACATTACCACTCTGGATGTATTGAATTAGAATCCCCAGCTTAACAAGATCCCCAGGTCTTTTTTTTTTAAAGGAATTTTTTCCTTTTGTGCTGATTAACATACAAAGTTTGTATACATTGTTTTTCACACTGGATCTGGAGATTTTTGTCAACCTACATAAATTTTTTATGTATTCATAAGACTCACCTGGGGAATTGTGTTAAAATTCTGATTCTATATATCTGGGTTGGAAATGCAAATTTTCAGCAGGATTCAAAACAGAATAAAATAGAAGGTTAGAAGCCTTGATTTCTAAGGCCTAGAGTTTTGAACCAGCTAGTCTGTTGTCCATGGGTTGCATCCAAGTGTTTGGGGGAAAAATTAGCCAAAGTTAGACTCCCTATTTCTATCACTATTGATTGATCTTAGTTTTTTGCCTTTGGAAAAACATTAAGTAAGCTCTTTGCAGAGTTAAATGAGGCCTCAGAGTTTTTCCATTCTTAATCTTCCATAGAGGAATCCTGTCCACATACTTGAGGTACATAGTTCATTACCCACTGTCTACTTGAGCCTTTCAGTCATAAAAGGCTTATTCCTTTGCAAGACATGATTCTGATTTAAGAACTAGATCCTTACAGGAGGGGGGAAAAGAACATGATTTTGATTTAAGAATTAGATCCTGTCAGGAGCAAAATACAGTTCTGTCAGAAATTATAACTTTGTCTTGAGAGATACTATCCAGTTACTGGAAGCTTAATTGGAAGGTTTAAACAGGGACCACCAGTCTGTACAGAAAGGGGACTGACTCCAATTGGTAGTCCTGGTGTGGGGTTTCCTTTACAAAAGAGCTGGTGGAGCTGTAGCTAAGGCATCCAGCTTTATTAACCAAGAGGTCAGTAGTTTGAATCTACCAGCTTCTCTGCAGAAGGTAGATGCGGAAGTCTGATTTCATAAAGATTTACAGTCTTGGAAACCCTATGGGGTAGCACTGCTCTGTCCTTCAGGGTTACAATGAGTCCCAATGGGTTCAATGACAGTTTTGATTATCCCTTCTAAGGTCACTTGTTGTTAGGTACTAGCAAGCCAATTCTAAGTCATATCCACTCTAGGTACCATGGGATCCAAACCTTGCCTGATCCTGCATCATCCTCACAATCTTCACTGTGATTAAGACCATTTTTGCAGACACTGTGTCAATCCATCTTGTTGAGAGTCTTCCTGTCTTTCACCAACCCTTTTAAGGACTGGCCTCCTGACAACATGTCCAATGTGAGATGAAGTTTACACTGATTATCAGGAGCACTCTGGCTTTACTTCTTTAAGACAGCTTTACTCGTTCTTTTGGATATCCACGGTCTATTCAATACTGGTCAACACCATAATTCAGGCTCTTTGATTCTTCTTCAGTTTTCCTTATTCATTGTCTAATGTTCACAAGCATATGAAGCAACTGAAAATACCATGGCTCGAGTCAGTCAGTCTTTGCACTGACATTCGTATTCATTACCACTTTGAAGAGGTCCCATTTGCCCAATGTAGTATGCTGTTTGATTTCTTGACTACTGCTTTTATGAGTGGTGATTATGGATCCAAGTAAAATGAAATCTTCGACAACTTCAATCTTTTCTCCATCTATGATGATGTTGCCTATTGGTTCATTTGTGAGAATTTTAGTTTTCTTTATGTTGAGGTGTAATCCACATTGAAGACTATATAGTCTTTGATCTTCAGTAATTGCTTCGAGTCTTTTTCACTTGCAGCAAAATTACTTTGTTTCTTTAATTGTTATTGGTATAAATGCAGGTTGTTGATTGAGTCTTCCTCCAATCTTGATGTCACATTCTCCTTCATATAGTCCAGTTTCTTGGTTTATTTTCTCAGCACACAAATTGAATTCATATGGTGAAATTACACAATCTCAACACACATTTTCTGATTTAACACCATGAAGTGTCTCTTTTTTCTGTTTGAACATTAATTCTAAGTTCATGAACTGTGCATATACATGTAAGTTCATGTACAGTTCATGAGCACTAGTGTTCTGGGATTCCTACTCTTCTCAGTGTTATCCGTAACTTATTATGATCCACATAATCAAAGACATTTGCACAATCAGTGAAACACAAGTTAACATCTTTCTAATATTCTCTACTTTCAGCCAAGATTCATCTGACTTCAATAATGATATCCCTCCCTTGTTCCAAAGCATCTTCTAGTTTTCAACTGCCAGTCTTTGTTTTACCTTTTGTATTCCAGTCACCAATTACTATTAATGATTCATGATTGCATATGTAGTCAATTTTAGATTGCAGAAGTGAGTTGTTGTTAGGTGCCGTTGAGTACAACTCATAGTGACCCTATGAACAGAAGATCTGAACCCTGCCCTATCCTGTGCCATCCTCACACTTTCTGACACACTAAGCCCATTTTGGCAGTCACCCTGTCAATCCACCTAGTGGAGGATCGTACTCTCCTTCACCAACCCTCTACTCTTCCTAGCATCATGCTCCTCTCCGAGGAATAGCCGCTTTTAGCAACATGCTCAAACTATGGGGAGGCAAAGCCTCATCATTCTCGCCTCCAAAGAGCACTCCAGCTGCATTCTCTCCAAGACATATCTGTTTATTCTCTTGGCTGTCCATAGGATGTTCAGTGCTCTTTTCTAGCACCACAGTTCAAAGGTGTCAATTCTTTTCTTATTATCCTTTTTTATTACGCAGCTCTCAAATGCATAACAAGTAATTGGAAAGACCATGGCCTGAATTAGGTGCACCTTAGTCCTCAAACTGACATCATTACTGCTCAATAATTTGGAGAGGTCCCTAACTGCAGATTTTCCCAGTGCAATGCATCTCCTTATTTCCTGACTGCTGGTACCAAGGGTTTTAATTGTGGATCCAAGCAATATGAAGCTGTTGACAGTTTTAATCTCCTTTCCATCCATCATGATGCTACCTACTGGTCCAGTGGTAAGAATCTTTGCTTTCTTGACATTGAGATACAATCCATACCAAAGACTGCATCCCTTGATCTTCTGCAACAAGTGCTTCAAGTCCTCCTCACTTTCAACGAGCAAGGTTCTACCATCTAATAATGATGAAGTCTCCCTCCAAACCTGATGCCACACTTATCTTCATAGAGTCTAGCTTCTTGACTAATTTGCTCAAGATACAGATTGAATAGGTGTGGAGAGAGAATACAACCCTGACACACTCCCTTCTCAATTTTAAACCATGCAGTGTTCCCCTGCTCTGTTTGCTCAGCAGCCTTCTGGTCCAGGAATAGTTTTTGCATGAGCACAATTAAGTGCTTTTGATTCCCATTCTTCTCAATGTCAGCCACAACTTATCATGATCCTCGCAGTTAAATACCTTTGCATGGTAAATAAAGCACAAATAAACTTTCTTCTGGTATTCCTTATGTTTCAGCCAGGATCTGTCTGACATCCACAATGATATCCTTGGTGCCACAGCCTCTTCTAAATCCTGCTTGAACTTCTGGAACTTCTCTATCTACGTACTGTTCTAGCCATTTTTTAATTGCTCTTCAGCAGTATTTTGCTTCCATGTGATATTTATGGTATTGCTTGACAGTTTTTACATTCAGATGGATTGCCTTTCTTGTAGACGTTAGTAGAAATCCTCAATTTTTTCATCTATGGCTTTTATGCTTGGTATGCAAATTTGAATAATAGTTTTATTAGCACATAATGAAGTGTTCTGTAATTCCCACTCTTCTGAGTGCCATCCATAATTAGGATCTACACAGTCTAATTCCTTTACATAGTCAATAAACTACAAACATCTTTATGGAATTTTCTGCTTTTAGCTAATATCCATCTGACATCAGCAATGCTATCTCTTGTTTTATGGCCTTTCTGGCTTCTGACCTGAATTTCTGGCAGTCCCCTGTTCCAGACATCTGTGAATAATCTCCAAGCAAGATTTTAATTGTGTGTGATACTAACAGCATTGTTTGATAACGTCTGCATTCTGTTGGCTCACCTTTGTTTTGGAATGGGAACCAATATGGAACTCTTTCAGTTAGCCAGGTGGCTGTCTTCTAAATACAATGTCTCCCATACTTTGGGCATGTTGTGAGGAGGTGCCAGTCTTTGGAAAGATGACAATCCATTTGGAAAAGTAGAGGGTCAGTGAAAAACATAAAAACTCTCAAGAAGAGGGATTGATTGTCATACTTACTGCCGCTGTGGGCTTAAGCATGGTGGAGATTTCGAGGATGGCACAGTATAGGGGCATGTTTTAATCTGTTATTCACAGTGTTGCTTTGAGTCATGGTTGCCTCTATGGCACCTAACAATTAATTAACAAGCCTTTCCTGTAAATGCATGGATATTACTCTGTTAATGATAGGATTGAACATTGTCTTTTCTACAACATTGTATTGAGGAATGATGTTGCATTCATCATCAGAAAGAAAAATGTCTGCATCTGTCCTGAAACACAGTGTTGTAAATTACAGAATAGTATCCCTGTATGTACAAGGAAGATATTTTTTAAAGGAAAACCTTTCAACATGACCTGCATAAAGTCTTGAGGTGGTGCAAATGGTTTGCACTTGACTGCTGACATAAAGGTTGATGGTTTAAACCCACTCAGCAGTTCTATGGAAGAAAGTCCTGGTGGTCTGCTTCCATAATGATTGCAACCAAGGAAGCTCTATGAAGCAGTCCTGTACCTGAGTCAGGATAGCTGGGCTGCAATGGATTTCATTTGTTTTTTTATTTCCCTATTTAGTGTCTCTGCTAAATGCAAGTAGTCTGGGGCTGGGATACACAGGCAGTGATGAAGTAGATCAGTTCCCAATTGTATCTTTAAGAATTTGTAGGTCAGTTGGAAGAGGTGCATACAGTTCTTATGTAGTCTTACTTTAATGCGAGAAAAGCCTTGAAACCTCTTCAATGATTTAAAAGCTGCACACGCAGCGAATGAAGTTGATGAAGATTTTGCCTCAAGTAGGGTTTGGTTCAATAGATTCACAGTGAGGGCAAATTTACATAACATTAAAGGTCAAGTACAAGTTATCCCTAAATTACACATTCATAACCCAGAGATTGCCTGTAATTAATCATCTTTCTCTCTTGATATGTTGGGGGCCTAGAGGTAAATAGAAATGGCAGTCATTTGGGATTTGACAGGCAGGGATTACCAAGAGCACTGGATTTGATTCATAGGCCAGCTCTTTCTCTGATAGGGTGGAGAATCAGCTGTAAACCAGGGAGACTTATCTTCTGACAAACAGTATCATCTGTCTTTATCATGGGTTCTTTCCTTGCCCCTTGTCCCCTTTCCTCAGCCCCCAGTAACCTTCTGGGTATGTGCTCTGGCAGATCAACAGGATCCAGACTGGTTTGTAGTCAGTGTTTGTCTCTGAAGCCTAAGGGATTTGCCACTTTGCATCCTGAGTCTCTAGGAATGTCGAAGTGCTCCTTAACTCTCCTTGATCTTTCTTTAACTTCCTATAGCCTGAGGCTGTCCTAGTCTGACCTCCATAAAAATATGCTTCCTTACAAATTCTTCTTTTACAGGTGGCCTCTGTCAGCCTCCTGCAGCTCGGCCAGGAGACTGACAAGTTGAAAACCAGAAATCGGGAATCCATTTCTCTGCTCATGCGCTTGGTATGTATTTGGTTCAGGCTGATCTGGGGAAGGAGCAAAGAAGGGCCAGAGGGAGAGTCATCTTTAAGGTCTTTGGGATTCTGTTATAATCATCACTAAATATACGCCTGACCTTCTGGGTTTGGTTCTCACATTCTAGTTAACGTCTAGGGTTGTCCTGTAATCCTAGAATTTTCGATAGTTTCCTTGCAGGAAGTGACTTCCTGTTGCCTAGCTGAGTGGGTTCCTTTTCCTGAGGTATAGCTGAGACTTACATTTTTCTACTACTGGCTTTGTGGGTAGCACGAAAAAAGACCACTGAACTGAGTTGAACTGGGAGAGACAGTACAGGGGCACGGAGGAGAGATTTTAGCTGAAAAACCACAGGCAGGGAGCCAGTTGGGCCATGAATCAGGTGGCTCATGCTACCTCTTCCTTGTGTCCCAAGCTGTTTGTTTTCCCAAGCTGTTGGCTTTCCCCAGTTCTGGCAGAAAGTTCTGGGACTTCTGACTCAGTTAATGGTTTTCTCTTTCCCTTATGACCTTGTTAACCTCTTCCTGCTTACTCATGCTCTTGATCTAAAAATCAGGTCTTTCAGCCTAGCCCTGCCCTTAGTTATGGAGGTGAGGGGCTCCTGCCTTGAGTCTCATGTTTAAGAAGCCCTCTTTTGGCTTTTTGTTCATGAGTGACTAGATGGAACCTATAAGCCCCCTTGAAGACCATACTCAAGATATCTGTGGTCCCCAAATTTCTTACTAAACATTTCCAGTCCACTTGCAAGACCTATGTACAGAGAGGCAGCCTGTGCTACTGAGAGGAGGTAAGTATCCTAGGGGATATCCTAGTCCTCCAGGATGGTAGTTGGAGTTTAGATGTACAGATAGGAAAGTCACTATACAGAGACCCTGAAGCTGGGGGTGGTGAGATAACTGAGGGGAGCTGGGACAAATTCTTTTTCTTTATTCTATGATGGTCAAGAACTCTGAGGAGTCTAGTCAAATAATTCTTAATTCAAACATGGCTTCCCAAGATATTATAAAGATACGTTGCAAAGGTAGAACATAACAGTTTGTTAGCTTTATTTATTTAAATGTACAGCACATGGGCCCCATTTCTATTCTTGTTCCAGGCCCAGAATCCTAAGGAAGAATGAGCATGGCTAGGATTCTCTCCAGGTCTTCTCTTTGAATACACAGGCATCACTTTCTGTGGTGCCTCAGTTTCTCCAGCTTGAAAAAGGTCCATGTTGGGCTAATTAGGGATGATGATGGAGGTGTTGTTGTTTTTAGGTGCTGTCGAGTCGACTACAACTCATAGCATACAACAAATCTGAATTCTGAGTGCTCTGGCTATGTTTTCACACACACAAAAAATATATTTTTTTTCCAAGATATTCAGTGCTTTGCTCCAACACCACAGCTAGAAGACATCAATCCTTCTGTCACCCTTATTCATTGTCTATCTGTTAGATAAACAGCAAGTGACTGAAAAGACCATCACCTGAATCAGGTGGACTTAAACCTTCAGGCTGATATCATTGCTCCTCACTATTTTTGAGAGATCCCTGATAGCAGATTTACCCAATGCAATCCATCTCCTGATTTCGTAACTGTTGATCCAAGTAAGATAAAATCATTGACAACGTCAATCTTTTCTTCATCTACCATGATGTTATTGATTGGCCCAATCTCAGAAAGATTAATGAACTTGCTCAAGGTCATGGATTCCAAAGATTGTGTTATATCTGGCACCTGCTGGCATTTGCCTTTCCTTTGCCTTCATAGGGAGTTCTGTTGGCCTGTGTGTAAGGAGTTGTATTATCAATCCATAGGCAGATGAGTCGAATCCACAAGCTGCTCTGAAGGACAAACATGGGCAATCTTCCATGCAATTTATAGTCTCTGAAAACCCATTGGAGAGTCAGATATGAATGGGTTCTGACTTGAAGTCATGTAACAACAGCTGGCCTCATCCACACTCACCACACATCTCTTCATCCATGGTCTGACAAAAGAATAAGCAGATACATTTTGAAAAAAGGTACAGCCAGAGTGCTCCTTGGAGGCAAAGATGGCAAAGCTTTACCTCATATAATTGGCATAGTTGTTAGGAGAGGCTATTCCTTAGAAAGGGACATCATCCTTGGAAAGATGGAGGGTCAGGGAAAAATCAATGAGATGGATTGACACATGACTGCTGCAATGGGCCCAAGTATGTCAGAGATGATGAAGTGGCATGGGATAGGACAGAGTTCAGGTGTGTTGTTGATAGGGTTGCTATGAGTCATACTGGACTTGACTGCACCTAAAAACAACAACATCTATAAAGTGCGTAATGATACTTAAGAGGGGCTAGGATTCATGAGATAATAGATATGAAAGTATCCATAACAGCTGCTCAGCAAATTTTAGTTCCCTCTCTGCTGCTCCTTTCAGTTTCTGGTTCATTTTAGCCTCTTCATTTCCTCTGCAGTTTCCACTTCTGTAAGATTGGAGATGACTGTCTATTGCCCTGCTTCTTCGTGTTTTACCATGGAACCTCAGCCCTGAAATTGTAGGAGGGGTCTGCCCCTCGTGGCCTAGAAGGAAGGCCAGAGCAGAGCTAGGACCAGACATATTTTCAGTGAGAGAGGAAAGCAGAAGAGACTAGCTGCTGCAAAGCTATTTAAATGCAAATGTTTCCACAGAGAAATTGGAAATGACTGAAGGGAAGAGCTGTATTCTGAGTTAAGAGGCTACTCATGTGGCCCCAAATCCTGGCCGAGCAGAGCTCCCCTGGGCTTTTCCTGTCTTGGCTGTCAAGCCTGGGCAGTGCCAACCCTCGATGTTGCCAGTCTGTGCCTGGCATGGATTTCATGGGGAAAGAGATTATTCTCTCATAGAATCACTGAATTCCAGACTGTCAGAACCAGACCAGGTCCTGGGAATTAATACAGTCTTTAAAATTTATAGGTGAGCAAACTGAGGAAGAGGGAGAGAAAGAAGACAGGCAAAGTCTTAATCAATGACAATTAACATTAAAAATATTATAACATTAACTATAAAATAAAATGTATATGAATGAGCCAATGAAATTGTAACTAGTGTCATGAAACAAAGAGTGTCTGATTAGTTGGAACTGTAATTACAATGTTATTAAATAAAATGTGTATGAATAAGCAAATGAAACTACAGTGACAGTGTTATAAAACAAAAGGTATATGAATGAAAAGAAATTAAAAGATCTCCTCTAAAATATGTGGGCAGATTTTAGACTAGAACCTGTTCCTGACTTTCACTCTAGGGCTGTTTCTACCAACTGTAACTTCCTCCAGTTAATCAGAAACCTTGTTGACAAGATGATTCTGGCACATGGAAAGCCCATGGCAGTAGAAGTGCACCTCATAAGGTTTTTAGTGACTGATATTTTTTGGAAGCAGATTGCCAGACCTTTCTTCTGAGGTATTTCTGGGTGGACTTGAACAGCAAACCTTTAAAATTTTTATATGTATCTAATTATTGTGATTTGAATGAAACAAATTGGTTTTCCAGTCAATCATTCATACACATTTTGTTTTATGACATTAACTACAATACCCACAATGTAATTGTACTTTCCTCACTTCCTTCTTATAATTCTCAATAAACCTGCAACATTTTGGAGGCTTTTTACTTGTATTTAATGGAGTGAAAAAATAGTAAGTCTTGGGTCAGTGAATTCTTACAGAATTCCTTTCTCTGTACGTGAGTGTGGTGGACTGGAAAAGAGATCATATCTCTCGTCTGCTTTATGATTTGAAAGTATTGCTTAGCAAGGAATTCTGGTATCAAACCCAAGATCAAGGCTTGAGTTTCATATGCATTTCCTTTCTTTCAGCTTGCAGAATCTGCTTTGCTGAAGCTGTTGTGTGCAGTATGTGTGCATGTACTTTAGAACAGGAGAATCTTAAAAATAAAAAAACAAACCCAACAACCTTGAAAGGACTTCAGAGAAACGTTTTAGAGTGATATGGTAGATTCTCTATCCTTTAGTGCTTTTTTCAGGGCTTGAAGGATCAGACATACTGAGGGGGCCCCATCTGTGTGCAGCACTGGAGGATATGGAAAACACTTCTCTCTAGAGTATGTTTTTTTTCAGTTCTACAACCTTTTGTATGATGAGAGTGCTTAATGGAAACACATCCTGCAACTTTCTCAGGGATGGGACCCTATAGTCTAACACTAAATTGTGCTGCTTTTCTTGGACCTACCTCTTTCTCCTGTGTGATCCTACCCTCAGTCTCATCCAGATCTCATGATCTGTTTTTCTGCTTGACTGTGGGGGCTTCTGGGACGACTATAGCATGCAGGCTTCTAATTAAACAAATTAATCATTCCTGCTCCTTTATGCAGCATCCTTATTGTTCCCCAAGCACTGTACTGAAAGAGAGAGAGGAGACTGAGGCCCCAGCACAAGAGAACTCAGTGGATCACGGGCGTTTCTTCCATGGCTTCTTGTGATTGTTTTCCTCTCTGTAAAGCTTTGCAATTAGCGCTTTTATCTATCCTTACCTGCATTTGTGCTGCCCACCTACAGATGACTTAGCATCCAGATGGGAGAGAATAGAGCTTTTTCTGGCACAAGGGAAGCAATTTTTTCCCTGTCACCTGCATTTGAACCCTTCCCATAGCCCTGAGGAGAGGAACAGGGGCCCTTTTAATGGAACTGGAGAAACCACCTTGCCTTTGCAGATTTAAGCCTAGTGAGGGAAGGAGCGATTTGAAGATCTTAGAAGAGTCAGATTACTGAGGAGAAACAGGGTGTGACAGAGCTATGCCCTGTCTCAACATTCTCATTTCTTGGCTTTGTATCTTTCAGGTGGTGGAGGAGTCATCCTTTCTGACTCTGGACATGCTGGAGTCCTGTTTTCCTTATGTTCTGCTGCGAAACGCCTATCGAGAGGTTTCCCGGGCCTTCCAGCTAAATCGGGTGCCTGCCAGCACACACTGAAACCCACTGAAAACCGTGCTATAATGGAAATGGAGGCCTCTATCTCAAGGGGTGGGAGTGGGGGGTGGGCCACCAGAGAGAGGCTAAGGAACCAGAGAGGATAAGCAAGCATTCAGAAGAAGAGTCCAGAGCAGAGAAATCATAGAGAGGTGGAGCAGGCCTGGGGGATGTTTACAGGGTGAGGGAGTAGAAAATGAGGGGCTGAGGCCATATTTATGAATTTTCACAATGAAAAAAGAGGTGATCTACAAGTATGTTTGTTTCTTTTTTCTTTTCTTTTCTGGTAACTGGAGCTTGCGCTGTGACTGGCATGGGTCTCTCCGACCTTCATCACTATTCTAGGATGATGCTGGCGGGCAGAGATGATCAATCATCATATTAAACCGTAATGAGCTTATAATCCTCCCACTGGAGCTGCTATTGTCTCCTGCACATTCATTAGGACGATTATTTCCTCTCTTCCCTTTCCAAATGGGCTCAGCAAACATTCAGCCTGCTCCCACTGCAGAGTAGTAGCAGAGGAACCCCTCTTTTCCATGTGGGGGCACTTTACGGAGTCATTGAGAGTCTTCTCTGGCTCTAGCTTGATGATTACCATTCCTATTAGAGTCATAAGGAAGTGGTCTTTGTTTTGTTTTTTAGATTGTCACTGTCCCCAACCCCTCCCATTGCACCTTATGGGCAACGAGTGAGTCTTTTCATCTGTTTAACTTTAACCCTTTATGCTTTTCCTTAGCATTTCCACTACTCAGAATAGAGGTTTAGTCTAGGCCAATTCTAGGATACAGAGCAACAATTCTAGGTTACCGGCCCAGAGCCATGTGGGTTTTTACTCTCATAGCATTTGGGGGTACTTTCCCCCTGTTTGGAGGGACTCATTTAACCCCACGATACCTTTGCCAGCCTGGGTACAGCTGTTGCTCCAGGCAGGGATTTCTCTTCTAAATCTTAAATTTCACAGACCTCATTAGGTTGTAGGGCCCAGAGACTGAGTATCCTTGGGGGAGTACAAGCTGTTTCAACTTAGCCCTTTTCTGCACTAATTAGAATTTCAAGTGTCACAAAGCCTGGGGCGTTCAAGCTAGTACTAAACTAGGTTTAGTTAACTCCTTGGCAGGAAACAGTGGCCCCCATCCATCACTTCTCTGCACCCACTGCTAGAGGGAATGGGAATAACAGATCATACATGTTACAAGTCTAGAGTGGTTGAAATGGGCAAATATAATTAGTTGATTAATTAGGGTCATGTTCATACTTCTGTGATGGAAGAGAAACAATTGTTGCTTTTCAGCAAAACCATCTGGCCTTCGTTAAAGCTATTTGATAGCTATTTTGGAATTTTGTAGGTGTATGTGATCTTTATGTCTCTTGCATCCCAGCAGAGATCCAGGCTTAGTCAATACTTTTCTTAACTTAAGCACACATAACACACAGTTTTTTTCTGAGATACCACAGCAGATCATGCTTTGTGTGTGTAGCAGCTAATTGTCCTTCCTTGCTATGAGAAGGGCATTACATTTGAGAGGTGATTTAGCATCAAGCCCACCATCATATGCAGTAGAGTGGATTCTGACTTAGAAGAACTGTCCATTGGGGTTCCTAGGCTGACATCTTTACAGAAACAAATCTCTAGGTCTTTTCCCCTACAGAACAAACGATGGGACCTTTCAACTGCATCATCGACTCCTTAGAATCAAGCCCACTGAGATTGTGGTAGTTGAGGAATAAGAGAACACTTACAAGTAGCTGAGCTATGGCCCTTCTGCCTTTGCTAGGTTCTGCTTGAGGAGACTGAGGTGCATTTCAGTCTGCATGAACTACATAAGAATCGCCCAGAGACCAGCAAGATAAGTAGCTGCTGCAGGAAGATAGAGAGTAGAGCGTCCATGCATGCGCGCGCGCGCGCGCGCGCGCACACACACACACACACACACACACACACAGAGAGAGAGAATTGGGATAATTAATTCACATACACTTGAAATAGATAATACAGAGAGAATTTATACACTCATTCAGCTTCCTCCATTGCTGGTGTCTTTAACACTATATTACTTTGTCACAACTAGGATATTTATGTTGACACAATTTGCTGATCTTTTTCGGATTTCCCCAGTTTCACTTGTTTCTGTGTGTACTGAGTTCTGTACAACGTTATTGAATGTATTGCATATTGAATTTGAGCGTATGCCATTACCACAGGGAATCTCTGTAGTTAGTCTTTTATAACCACACCCACTTCCTTCATGCACCATCCCACTCCTGGTTCCTAACCCCTGGCAACACTGATCTATTCTCCATTTCTAAAATTTTGTCATTTGACATAATACCTTTTTATAAACATATAATTACACACACATATACCCTTACCACGTATGCTTTTCAAAGTGCTTTTACATTCTCATAATTCTGCAAGGGCAGGCTTCCCTACTGTCAGATCAGGAAACAGATTTAGGAATGTTTAAGGATTGAACCAAGTTCACTTAAGCAGTAGCCATGCATAGGAGCCAAGTCTTAGGTTTGATTCTAGCCCATTCGACCTGAATGTACTTTCTCTCCTGTGACAACTTAGATGATAGTGTTTAGGTGTCTTGCTGAAATGAACAAATAGGAGAAGAGAGAACATAATGACCTTTGCCACCTGAAACAAGGTGAACGTATAACTTGAGGCGAAAGGACAGGTCCAGTAGCAAGTTGAATCAGTATTTCGGGCCATTTGCTTCCGTGTGTAGGAGAGTCTCTGACCTCTTAGAACCCGGGACACAATGACTATGAACTGCTCTCTGCTCTCAGATCCCCGTTAGTCCTGCGCAGGCCTCTCCAAAAGGAAAGAATGAATATCAGGGAGAAATTCTGACCTCAATTGTTTTGTCTTGCAGGCAGACAGCAGCTTCTAGCCTCAGCATTTTCATTAGCACAGTGTTTTCATTAAAATCTCCATTAACTTGTTTGCAGCAACTCGATGGAATTATCCCTCCCACCAGGCCTGGGGCGAGATGGTTGCAGCGAAGCTTTTTCTCTTTTGGCCTATGGAAACACTGCCTCCAACAACCACATATCACGAGGGGAGCAGGGACCCACTTGCTGACACTATTAGAGGGGGGAACACCAAAAAGACTATTAATATAATTTTTGTGCACTGTTTAGGCAGAAATTTGTCCTTTAAAATATTTTTATTTATTTTTTCCTTGTTGTGTGCCATCAAGTCAGATCCAGTTGGCACAGGAGGAGATTGCCCCTCCTTCTCCAGCGGAGCATCTGGTAGATTTAAACTGCGTGCTTTCAGGATTGCTGCACAGCTTCTTGCCACTAGGCCATCAGAGCTCCTTTAGAAATTTGTCATTTTTAAATAAAAATATGCCTGCTTTGTTATGAGTTAGAACAACCCATAGCTGACTTTCCAGCAGGTTTTCAGAAGCAGAAGGAATTGCCCATCTTTTTTCCACAGAGCAGCTTGTGGATTCAAACCCAGTCAGTACCTTTGAGTTGGTAGCACAAGTCCTTACCACTAAGCTTTTAGAACTATCTGTGTTGTTAGGTGTCATCAAGTCAGCTCTGTCTCAGAGACCTTGCTGGCTTATGGATTGGTGGTGTAATTCTTTTGGCACCAGGTCACCAGAGTTCCCTGTATTGTGACTAATGTTAGTTCCCTTGAACTCGTTGCAGCTAATCTAATAGTGTAGGAAGATCTTAGCAACTCATTGTTAAAAAAACTATAAACAAACAAAACCACACACACTCAAACTCACTGCCACTGAGTTGATCCTGACCAATTAGGGTTTTGGGCTGTCAGTCACAACTGGAAGAGACTACCCATCTTTTTCCCTGTGGAGCTTCTGGTGGATTCGAACTTCTAGAGAGCTGTGATTTTTGGGTTAGTAGTGAATTCACTGTGGACCACCATGCCATCAGAGTTTCCTAATTTGTTACTAGTATTCATATAGCCTGGGGCTTTGGTGGCCTAGTGGGAGCTGTGCTGCCAACCTAAAGGCAGGTGGTTCAAATCTACCAGCTGCTCTAAGGGAGAGAGAAGGCAATCTTCATCAGTGTGATTTACAGCCTCTGAAAAGTCATTGAAGTGTCAGTTATGAGTCTGTTCTGACTCGATGGCACATGACAAGTACAACAATAACGTTCATATAGTCTAAGAAATACCACATTTAAGCAATTTAAAGCTGTACCACACATTATCCTGTGACTAAAATGGATAATAATCATTACTGAGGATTCTGTGTAGTCTGGTATGGAGGAGGCTCATGGGGAGGAAGATTCAATGAGTTAATTACACTGGGAGACATCAATTCTAGTAACGTCACTGTCTCAGTGGACAGCTGAGGGCATCCTCAAAGTACAGTAGCCCTGGGACCTGGACAAGAGGATCCTATCTTCTATCAAACACTTTGCTTGAGAGGAAGAGAAGAACTGCAGTTTCAGTCACAAGAACGAGGGTTAATGGCTAGATCTAGCGGACTGGTTATTCCAAATCTGATGTTGTTATGTACCATTGAGTCACCTATGACTTACAGTGACCCTAAGTACAATAGCTCTGAACTCTGCCCTATCCTGAGCTAGTCTCCATAATTCTGACACACTTATCACTATTACTCCAGTTACTGTGTCAATCCATCTCCTCTGGAGTCTCTATTGAACTAACAAGTCATTTAACCTTTACCTGTTTGCTCCCAGAGCTTAATCTTTTTTGTTTGAATCAGAATCTCAGAGTTCTTAAATGTTAGAGCAAGAAGAGAGATGATATTTAGTCTGATACCCTTATTTTACAGAAGTAACAGATACAGAGAAGTGAATGAAATGACTTATACAGGCTCATACATACATACATACATAAATACGTACATACGTATGTACGTATGTACATACATACATACATACATATTAGCATATTCAAGACTAGAACCTTTGTTATTTAACTTTCATCATTTATACCATGTTGTTGCTAGAGATCAATTACAGCTAGTTCAAGGGGCACTAATGAATTTAGGACAATTTAGCAGCTTCGTGGACAAGATCATTTGAGTTGAGGATTTGGTTAGGATGCAGGTGGGACCTGTGAAAATGTTGGAATGAAGCGAGAGGAAGGTCTCAGAGACCAAACTAACCAGTTATTATTGTGTCTCTGAGACATGTGTTACACAGTAGATCTGTATGTGTATCTGGTTTTCAATGGCAGTGACCTTTTGGAAGATTGCCAGGCCTTTCTTCCAATGTACCTCTGGGTGGACCTGAACCACCAAACTTTCAGAGCAGAGCACTTCATTGTTTGGACCACTCAGGGGGCCTCAGCAATCTTATGTCTTAATCTTATGTCTTTATTCCTATGTCAGTTCTTCTCCAACAAAGTTTGACTTTGAGAAGCTGGCACATGGCTGAAATGTACTCACATGGTAGGGGGAAGATTGTTCTTCAGTCCTCCTCCCTACAAGGCCTCCTGCTTAAGTACCTGTCATCAAAGGAGATGAAGATGAATCCCCCCCTCAGCCCCCACACCTCAATGAGTTGTCAAGAAATCTCTCTCCCACCTGAATAGGAAGCAGGAACAGCAGGCCAGGTTGCAGGTTGAGGAAGTCAGAAGTGAACTTGAGCTGAGTTTGCAGCTCTGGAGAGACTCAGGAGCAGGCTTTTCTCTTGTCATTTTGGAAAGAGAGGATTTTGAGGCAGCCCCTTTAAATAGCATTCCCGTAGGAGGCAGTTCACATCTATCCGTCACCCGCTGCCAAAGCATCATTTTTGGTCTCGATCAAACTCAAAACTTGTTGGAAGGGATCATTGGGGTAGGGGTGTGAGGAGGCAGGGTCTCCAGAAACTGAAAGGGAGAGAGAGGACTAAGGCTGAGTGGAATGCTTCTGGAAAAGGTGGGGGTGGGGACAAGAGGAAAAGACAGAGAGAATAGCAGTCTTTTGAACGTATGAATGGAACAGGTATACCCTGTTCTTAACACTTTTGAGGTAGATTAAGGAAGAAACAATTGGATTGCAGCATGAGAAATAAAGTTGAGGTTAAATACCAGAACTAGTGACTTAATGAAAGAAAAAAGGCCACATAGTATAAAAGACCCTGGAAAAACGTTGAGAGACTTTTTTGAAGGGATTTATTTTCCTATTTAAGAATCATATTAGGATAGGTTTTAAAATTTCTTTCAGGAATAACTTTGATTTTTCCCCCCTTTAAATAATCTTTTCTTAAAATGAGTTGAGAGTTGGGGGTTGGAAGAGTGATATGCCTCTGTATTGGCAAGAAATAGTAAGAGATCCCTTTGGAAGCACATTTGCTCTTTTCTCACCTCTTCCAGTTTAAATATCTACTTAAATTGGGAAACTCTTTGGGTCTAACCCTGGGCACTAGTCCACCCAGCTCATTTCATTTTCAGTTGGTAAGAAATGAAATTGCATCCAATTTTTGAGAATTTGATTATAGGGGAGGGTCTCCATTGTAGGTATTTCTTGGCTGGCACTTTTCTCTGGCAAAGAAGGGGTGGGGGTGGGGGTGGGTAGGATAAGTTAAATGGACAGATGAGGGAAGTCCCAGTGTTCTTCCTATTTTTGTCTCCATTTCTGACTGCCATCTCCTTCTGTTTCTGTATTTCCCAGGATCTGGTGCTGCTGAAACTTCTGTCTTGCCAGATCTGAAAGCCTGGTCTAACTTGGCAATTCTTTTATGTTGGGAGTCTCGACTGTGATTAACTTTTTCTTCTTCCTGCCCATTCACTTCTCTTCCACTGTCAGAGAAAGTGAGGGTTGATGGCCTACCAGATACTGAAAACAAGTACTTTCTCTTGATCGTCCTTCTGTCCAACTTTTTCTGTTGTTAGGTGCAATGGAGTTGACTCTTTTAGCAGCCTTGCCTAAACAGATCAAAACCAGGCCTGGTCCTGCATTATCCTTACCAATCTCTGTTGTGCTCAAGCCCCTGGTTGCAGTCACCGGGCCAATTCATCTCACTGAGGGGCTTCCTCCAGGTCTATGACCCTCCATTTCTAGAGTTCCTGAAATTAACATTTACGTTCTGGGATTCTGTATTAGTGGCCCATTCAGGACTCAGCAGTTAGAGTATACATGCATCCTCATCTTCTATTTACATAGGATTCTCCCAAATGCCTAAGTCTGTGGTCATTAAGGAATAGAACAATACGAAGGAGGATGGGTGGTTTCTGCAGAAGTTCCACAGCAGATTCAGTTGAATAGGAGGGAAAGGTCTTAAGTCAAAATTTCAGCTTATTTGTTTTGTAAATGCTTATTAAAACAGCTAGGCTGTTTCGTGTTGGGCCTTCAGCTCTTTGATTTCTTCCATTGAGGAAATAAGCTGGAACGATGCATGAGAGGTCGAACTGTCTGTCAGGAAATATTTCATGGCTATAATGGAATCCTGTGGAATCAAGGACAGCCTGATCTGGAGAGCGTTGAACTTGGGAGAAATTCCCATCTGGCCAGAAGTGTAGTTGAGGAGTGGGGTGTAGTTGACGGGGTCAGAAAGATCAGACTGGGAGAGAAGAGAGGTGTGGGAAGCCATCACCGTTCAGGATATTTCCTGAACTTTTCTTTTTCAAGAAAGGCGCTTACGTTTGAGGGGTTGGTGTGAGGTTGGGTTCACGCAGCCAGAGTGCCCCGGGATCCCCGGGGAGCCATCTGGGAGCGTCTCTACTCGCCTTCACATTGGAGTCATACACACAGCTTGGCACACATGGATACATGAGAGCGCACACACATACACGGAAACTCAAAGGGCTCACCAAGGGAATCCACACACCACCCTCCCGGTGTCCAGCGCTCCGCCCTGCACTGGGTAAACACATTCACAGAGCTGGGGCACACGCAGCCACTCGCCCCGGGCGCCTGTGTGCGTGCGTGCGCTCGCCCTTGGGCTCTCCTGTCTATGTGCGCCTCGGGCTTCCAATCGTTCCTTTGGGAAAGGGAGGAGAGGCGGTGAGGAGTGAGACAGGCAGGCGAGCAGAAGAGCAGGGAGGGGGAGCGGGAGGGGGAACCTGGCCGGGGAGGAGGAGAGAGAGAGGCGAGGAGGCGGCTCTGGCAGCGCGCGGCGGCGGCGGCGGCGGCAGCAGCGGCAGCGGCGGCGCGGAGAGCTCGGACTGGGAGCCCAGAGCTCGGCTGGGCAGCGGGAGAGGAGGAGCCGCAGAATCGCAGCTTTGCCAGCTTGGGCCAAGCCTACAGACACCAGCCTGGCTGATCCACGCCAGCCGCAGGTGGGAAGGCACCGGAAGGGGGCTGAGGGTCTCCTGCTAGGGATGATGCTGAGCCGCGGTCCTGTCCCCCCCTCTGTTCCGCAGACCGAGACTGAGAATGGAGCTGTCCCCTCGCAGCCCTCCCGAGATGCTGGAGTCGGATTGTCCGTCACCCCTGGAGCTGAAGTCAGCCCCCAGCAAGAAGATGTGGATTAAGCTTCGGTCTCTGTGAGTCCCCGAACAGGGGATGGGGGAAGGGACCTTAGGGAGCAAATGGGGTGTGTAGGGGGGGGTAGTCGGAGCGGGCTGGTGGATTCTCTCAAGCACACACACTGGCAGGTGCGAGGAAACACGGCCCTCACACGCATGGCCAGGCCACATGTGCAAGGCATGTGCAGAGTAAGCCGGCTGTTTGGAGGGGGTCTAGGAGTTTCTAAGCTATCGGTATGCCAGTGGACGCCCCCCTCCCCGTGACCCACGCAGCGAAGAGATGGCACAGTATGTGTGGTGTGGCAGGGCTGCAGACGGGCAGTTAGTTATTCAGGAGGTGCCAGGCTGACTCACACGTATCCATGTGTGCAGGGTTGTGCAGCTGTGCGACACATCACATGTGTGTGCTTAAGTGTACGTGGGTTACAGATGCGTGAATAGTGATTGCACACAGCTGCAGACCTAGTGCATGGGGCTTCTTGTGCCAACCTGTGGGTAATATGCATCTTGGTTGGCATTGGTAGTTGCTAACTCCTGCAACCAACAGGGTATGAGGTTTGGGACCCCTATACCTGAGATGCTCTTCTTTCCAGAGACCTGGAAACTCATTCTGCATGTTAATCATGAGAGGAGGCCACCTGGGAATTAAAAGCAAAGGTGGAGGTGGAGGTGAAGAAAGATTGATTATTGATGGGACAAGATAACTGCCTTAATCAAAACCTTTTTGGTTTCTAAAGATCTCCAAGTACATTTAGGCATCTTTTCTCATTGTTGGAAGATCAGGGCAGGTGGGAAGGAGTAAATGGGGAAAGGTGTCGCCTATTCCAGTCCTGTGGGGTGAGGAGGAACTTTTCTTCTTGGTCCTTAAATGAAGGAGGAGAGGACTGGGTCAAAGACAAGCCTCCTGGAGTGTTTACCTCTCAGTTGGCCACCATTGAGTGGTTTCTGCAGTCTGTTTATTTTTAATTAGAAAGCAAGAGAAGGTGCCCCCTCCCTGAAATGACTCCCCACAGGCCAGGAAAGCCAAGGGATGAGAGAATATTCATGTTGAGTGAGGAAATACACTAAACTTAGTTCCCAAATCTATCCATTCCCCTCTATCCTCAATAGTTAGCACGGAGGCTTTCCATTTCTGGATTCTGGAGGAGAGCGAGATGGGGGAGGAGATGGGTAGATGTTTATATGATTGTGTCGTTCTTGAAATACTTTACCTGTGGCTATAAGATGATGCTTTTATATTGGGCAGGTGGGCCAGATTTATACACTAGCTGCTTAGAGAGGCCTGAGGGAGAACTGAGGCATAGTGGGCAATGAGGCTTGGAATCCAAAAGTACTTCTCCGTTCCCCTCCCTTACTGCCTCTAGCCAATGCAATTTAATGGGCTCTATGAAGCACAGCCTTGGAATGAGTTCTGGGATGAAGAAATGGAAAACTGAATTGAATTGATTTTTGTTGTTGTTGGGAGGAGCACTAGTGATCCTTGATGGAAAAAGATCTTCTATAAATGGTAACCAGGCTGGGGAGGTGAGCAGGTAAGGAAGGTTGAAAGGTAAAGAAGGAACCTCAGGGTCTAGAAACAGGACTCAAGGTGTCGCAGGGTGCCTTCCTCATAGCACTAATTGATCATCATTTGCTTATTTCCACCCCAGGAATCCAGATTCTTAAAAAGGGAGTTTTACCGTTTTCACTGTTTCTCACATTTTGCTTATCAGAAGTCTTCCCTGAGGGGAGGGGAAATTGCTTTTTCTTCCTTTAAAGTGAGAGACGTTCAGTGATGAGAGGAGAAGGTCCCCAAAGTGAGACGTTGAAACCTGGAGAGAGATGGGAAGTAGAGACAATTGGCCCTATAGAGTGTGTAAGCTGAGATGTTCTTCTATGACATTAAGGTGGACAAGGATCACTAATGTTATTGATTTGATTTTTCTGGTCTTCACTCACTCCAGTAATCTGGTTCTTAAGAATGCTAACTACATGTAATAATATAGCCAGAAAATATCATCTCCCAATTCTTAATCATCAGAAAGATATTCTCGAGCCCTCTTTCTTAGAGAAAGATTTTTATATCAATTCCAAACTGATAGCCCTGTTTAATTGGGAGGTTTAGACAATTGGACAAGAGGAAATAAAGAATTTAGGACCTTTGCTGAGTAGGAGGTAGAAACTTCCTAACTCTTAGGGTTGGGTGTTATTTGAAGAAGGGGACAAGGAAGTGTTCCTTTTAAAACATAAAAATAGAACTCTCTCCACTCCCCCCTGTATCATCACCTGTTTACAAATGGATCTGGAAAGGAGTTTGTTTAGTCTGGAAATAGGAGGCTGGACATGATTATCTTAGGACTGGGCACTGAATGGAAATGAGGACAGATGGATTTTATATATACACAATTTCTTGATTCCCTACTCAACACATCATGCTTTTTCCACCTCTACCTTTTCAATTGTATATCTAGAACATCTAGACTTCCTTCCAGGAGACTGGATCTGGTGTTTTTTTACCCTAGAAAACCCACACTAATAAAATTTGTTGTTTGGAAAGACTTCTAGGTATTCCATTTCCCACACTAGGACCCTGCAGAGTAAATTTAGAATCTGGAATAGGTGAGAGAAAGTATGAGTTAGAGTCTCTATTGTGGCTTTCACCTCTATGGGGGGGGGGGATTTTTTTAAACTAAGCCAACTCCTATCCTTCACCATCATCACAATTTCTGCAATGCTCAAGCCCATTGTTACAGTTACTGTGTCAATCTATCTCCTTGAGGGTCTTCTCTTCCTCTGATGATCCTCCTCCCTTCGCAGCATGATATATTTAGATCTATTGTTCATAGGATCACTATGAATCCTAGTTAACCTGATTGCACCTAAGAACAATAGTAACAAGTCAACTTATAAGCTCAGATGGCAGGGAGAGGTAGTCTGGAGATAATAGAGTGGCCAGGATCATTTTCAACATCTCTACCCCTAAGGTGAAGGGTGTGACATGCCTGTCCATTATTCTCTGGGACCAGGAGTAAGAAAGTGTGGGGAGGGTCAGTAGAAGTAGAAGAACTTTCCTATGACTTTCATGAATTGAGAAAAATGACAAGAGATAGGCTCTGTTCATTCATTCATGAGTTTATTAATTTTGTAATTCCTTTGTTTATTTATTTTTCACCCCTTCATTCATTTAATAAGAACTTTTTGAGTGGTTACTGAGCTAGGTGGTATTCTTAATGCTGGGCTAAAGTAATGAATAAGATAGGTAAGGTCCTTTCTCCATAGGAATTTGTAATCTGGTTCAACTCCATCAAGTGGTTGTGGGAAGAGTAGCACTCTATTTTATTTTACCACACCTACCCAGGGAATTCTGGCAGCTTAGTGGCAAGGAGTTGAGCTGCCAACCCAAAGACAAGCAGTTCAAAGCTACCAGCTGTGTCACAGGAGAAAGATGGCCAATCTCCTCCTCTGCTACTTACAGCTGTTGAAAATCCACTGGAGGGTGAGCTATGGAGTTTTCTGATCTGAACAGCAGCAGCACTGAGTGTAGAGAATTCTACCACTCTGGGTTCCTGCCTGGTCCTTAGAGGAGTTATAGACACAGGAAAAGCATAAATATTCATTCTCTTTGCTTCACCTTATCTTGAAATACTACACACAACAGACAGGACTTTCTTTTTCCTTGGGCATAGCGTAGACACAATCTCTTTCTCTTCTCTTCCCTCCCCATATGAGACACAGTTAGAAACCCCAAGGTCCAGGTTCAATCTTCTGAGCTGTGGCTCAAGGTCATTGTCACCGAATTGGAGCAAGGACTCAGTAGGCTTGGTTTTTTGTTCACCCTTTGGTACATTAGAGTCTAACATGATACCTGGGGCATAATAGAGACTCAATAAATGCTATTAATTAAAGAAAAGAACAAATAGATTAATAAATGTACATATTTGTGCCATGAAGCCCAGATCTCTGGGATCCTGTAGTGCGTATGTATTTGCATGGAGAGGAAGGAGGTAAGGAATGAGGGTGGAAGAAAGGAAAATGATAACCCAATATGATTTGCAAACTTTAACACAAATGAAAGAAAAGAAAATTTTTATAAAGAAAAAAAAAGAAAGACAGGGAGAGAGATGTTTTGTCTTTAAGGGGTGAAGCCCTATGGGTATGGTTTTTTGAGACTTAAGGACAGACACTGGAATTTAAAAAATTACAGAGAGGATACAGAGATGACGTTATTTGGATTGTGAGAATGAGACATGTTGGGATAAAATGGTGCATGCCTGTCGTGATGCGTGTGTGTCTGAGTGTGAGAGGTTCATGTGCATGCTAGGGACATTTTGTTCTCATCCTGTGTGATGCTGTCTCTTTGTTTATATGTTTATGCATGCATGTGTGATAATATATGTGTTGGGAAGCTATACACTCTACTGAGTACCTGAAATAGGCTTTCTATGTAGGTAGTGGAATAACACACATATGTGATCGTGTGTGTGTGTGTGTGTGTGTGTGTGTGTGTGTGTGTGCGCGCGCATTTGTGGGACACTCACTGTAATTTTTTTTACAACCTTTAGGAGATCCACTGTGCTAGGGGCTCTGCAGTTGAGGGGCTGGACTGGGTGGTTCATTGATTCATACCGCCTTTTATCCTCATTTTGCATGTACTCCCTGGAGTGAGCTTCTCAGTTTTAAAAATTGTGCTGCTGTCCTCCTCCTCTACATACGTAGCTGTGGAGCTGCTGTGAAGACTGCAGGATAAACTGTGGCTCCCTGGACTGCTAGAGAAAAAGGAGCATCATTTCTCCCAGGCCCTGCCAGCAATGATTTTCAAAGCCTTCGTCTCCAAACTAACGCCTCCTCCTTTATTTACAGGGGTAGCAGGGGCAATCTCACCTTGGTTTTTAACTACTTCAGGTGCCTTCAGCATCTTTCTTCTTCCATCAGCTTTGTTTTGAACAAAGATTGTGTAGTATCTGGAATGGTAAAGAGTGGATAATTCTTGCAGCAAACTGAAGGGGAGATTCAAGGGTAGAGGAAACCGAAGTGAGCTTGAAGGAAGACTATCACAAACCTGGTGGCCTAGTTGGTAAGGAGTTGCACTGCCAACTCAAAGGCTAGTGAATCCACCAGCTGCTCTGTGGGAGAAAGATGGGCAATCTCATCCATAGGATTTACAGCCACAGAAATGCACTAGAGGGAAGGCAATGAGTTGGTTCTGACTCAACCGCAACAAGGTTGCATTTTTCTGATTTTAGAGGTGTTTGGAAGGAATGAATGCATGGTGGTGGAAGTGGAAGAATGTGAAACACTGGAGTTAGGAAGCTTGAATTGGAGTTTACTACCTGTGTCAACTTGGAATCACATTACCTTTCAGAATCTCAGCTCCTCATTTGACATAATTCATATAAAAGATCTTTCAGCATGGAAAACATTACTATATACAGGGAAATGGGGATGAATGAATGAGCACTGGGTAGGATGAGGCAGAAAGATCAAGATCTGAGAGAGCAGAGTATGAATCACCTAATCGCTTTTTGAGTCCTGATATCTGGGTATATTATTTTATTAACACTTCCAATTGATTTGGAAAAATCTTGTTGATAAATATTTGTCTAAAGGATGTGAGGGGAGATGTTTGAATTTAGAGAATAGATGGGTAATGGGGCTGGAGGAGGGCTTTTCTATAAAGGATGTGGGCTAGTTAGGCCAAAATAAGGTAGAATAACTTAGTCCTCATCTCTTTCCTCATTCATCAATCTACAAGTGGATGGAGCAATTTTAGTTCTAAGACATGGTGGGTGTTGGAAGCTAGAGAAGTTTAATATGCTGGTTCTGTTAAGTATTATGTGACTCTTCCTCTGACAATTATCCCTAGACCTGAGGATGATTATTAATAGGTATGCCACATACTCTTTTAGAGAGTCTCTGAGGTTCTTTGGAACACAAATGTCATTCTGCTTGCCCCGTAATTCCAGGAAGTGGGCTGGGCAAATACGGAGAGAGGAGGTTGCACATGGGAGGTTGTCTTTGCCACGTTGGTCAAGAGGAAGGTGTAGGAGGTTGGGGATGTCTTGGGACTGGAAAGCCAGGTGAGGGACTTAGTAGGAGAGACGTGAGGACATCTCTGGATCTTCCTCCACCTGTCATCTGCCTACGTGCCCAGGGAGTTCTTGAAGGTGATGATAAAGTGAGTAATTGTCTTTTCAGCTTCCTTACTCTTTCTCCAGTCTCTCAAGCTGGGATGGAGAACAAGAATATTGAAATTGATATTCTCTTTAGTGAGTCTTTAAAGACAAAGCCTTCATGATTTCTCTGCAGACTCTTTCCTATTCTCTTCTCTGCTTCTTTATGTATTATCTGCCCCATCTCTTATTTGATCTCATCTTTCTCTGCTAGGTTCTATTTTGCTCCACTTCCTCTCTCTGTCTCTCTCTCCCTCCTCTTTGACTTGGCCTCTCACTCTCCTGTTTTCCTACTCCACCCTCATTTTGGCTGGAAGTCAGAAAAAGCCTTCATTCAGTTGTTGCTGTGGTGATGGTTCAGGATAAGTGTGCTGCAGGAACCCTTTGGGGCCTTCTTAGGAGTCCAGCCTCAGTTTCTGCAAGACTTCACTTTGCTTTCTCAATGACCTCACCTTCCCAGTTCTTCTGAGGAAGGAAGCCAGGTAATTGCCTTTGACTCTCAAGGGGCTTTTTTCCTCAGGTATGGGAGTTGAGTAGTTATTTTCCGACTCTCCTCAGGATGGTAGCAGAGGAAGGGGGCCAACGCAGGGGAAAAGGTAGGGCGGAGGTGAGACAACTTGGGAGAATGAAGTCATGAGATAATGAATTTGTCTAAGGGACAGACTTAATGGTCAGAGAACATCCTGAGAAAGGGTAAAGATGGGAAGTGAGAAAGGAAGAAGAGAAACTTCAGCTGCTATTCATTCAATTCATGGAGGTCTGTAATATCAGTGCTCGTGCCCTCTGCCTCCCTGGCAGACACCAGTCTTGTTTCTGTTCCCCCTCAGCTCCTGATGCCTCTGAGGAGCTTAGCCTTGTCTGAGAAGAGAATCTCAAGTTAGAGTCTACTTCAGCTTTCTGGGCCTGGTTGAAGTCCAGTGAGAGAGCTGGGGTTGTTAGGTGTCATTGAGTCCTGGACTTCATTTCAGAGCAACTCTGTGAACTCTAGATTGAAACCTCATCCATCCTCGTGGTCTCCACCATTCTCAAGTCCATTGTCGCAGTCACTGTGTCAATTTGTCTTGTTGAGAGTCGTCTTCTCTTTCGCTCACCCTCTATCTCTCCGAGCATGATGTTCCTCCCCCGCCTAAGAACCAGTTGTCAGGAAAGATCTGATATGAGGTTTTGAGGGAGAAGCAGTTTTGGTGGGAAAGGAGCCAGAGCATAAATATACAGTAAGAGACCTAGGGGTGTACAGCTGAGCTAGAGGCTGGGGGTGGGGGTGTGCTTCAGGTGGTACTGTTGGATATAGCCAAGTTTCCAGATCAGTTGATTCCACAGCTGTAATGAGAAGTCAAATTTGCCAATAATTATGGTGGCTTCATTGGGGTGATTAGGCTGCCAGCTGGTGTTGGCACCATTTAGGTTTGGAATGGAGCTTGGCTTATGGCGTGTGTGGGGGCTCAGTGATTATCTAGCAGGCAGGACCTGGGGTCTAGCAAATCTTCTTTTCTTCCTATTCCCTGTTTTGCCTGCTTCCCTGTGTACCTTTGCATCTAACTTAGCAACACCTCCTTCGTGCTTTCCTTCATGCCCACCTTGTTTGGACATTTCTTGGGCCTGGAGTGAGCACACATACCAACAGTGTTACCGAGTTCCCTCAACCCTGATCCTCTCTCCACCATTCAGCAGCTTTAGAAATTCCAATCTGAAAGAAATATAATAAATCAAGTTACACCATGCTATCTCAAAGGCTTATTATCCTTCTTGTTTGCTTCCTTTCTGCTCATCTTTGAAATGCCAAGAAAATCTCTTGTTTTGGTTGTAGCAAAATGGATTGAAGACAGATGTGCAGAAGAGCATCTTGGAAAGTTCACAGAGGCTAGGATGTGCCCTTCCTATTAACAAAGTAGAAAGCCAGCCTCCTCCCTTAAGCCTCAGGTTAGAGTTGGATTGGAGAAAGCTGTGGGCTAGTTAGGAGGGATGGAATATGGGAATGGAGACCTAGACATCCTACTTCCCTAATACTTCCAACTCCAACACTAACCCTGAGAACCCATTGTTTTATGCGCCATCACGTGGCTTGCGACTCATAGAGACGCTATATACAATAGCTCTGAATCCTGCTCTAGCCTGAGCCAATCTCATTGTCTCTGACACACCTACCCTCATTACCCCAGTTATTGTGTCAATACATCTCATCTGGGGCCTTACTCGCCTGTGCTGTCCTTTGACCCTTTCAAGCATGATATCCCTCTCTAAAGACTACATGACCTTCCTGGCTACATGACCAAATTCTGTGAGATTGAGTCTCAAAATCCTTGCCTCCAAGAAGCAGCTTGGTTTCACTCTCTCCAGGATAGACCTGTTAGTTCTCTTGGCATTCCATGGAAAATTGCTGTCTAGTGATGGGGAGGGGGACTGTAAAGGGGAGGGCTGAGCTCAGATCAGGATTAGATTCCACCAATCTATAGTCTAGTGCTACTCTTGTCATACCTTCAGTCAGTCTCATGCTTCCAACTCACTTTCCCATCCTAAGCCACCTTCAACATCTGTTAGGCTGCCAAGAAGCAGGCCATCTGCTGGGAACATCTGTTGGGATGTGGTTTGGAGGGCTGGTGAGGTGGTCCATTTGGAGGTTGGTTAATGAGCAGAATTAAATAGTACAGGAAAAGGAGAAGAGAAGAGTGGGCAGGGAACTAAAGGCTGTCCTTCAAATTGCCTTTCTCTGGCCACTTTCCTTCTTCTATCAAGGCCTGAAGAAGTCTGAAGGAGAAATGACTTATTTAGTGTGCTGAGTTGGGAGCTAGGGAACCTGGGTTTTTAGTAATTTGGGCTTAAATTCAAGCTGTTTAGCGTAGCCCCTTCTTCAGCTCACCTCAGCTATGCTGGGTTGCTGCTGGGGAAGGAACACTTGTTAGAAACATCTTCCAGCCAGGAGCAGATGGTCTTACTGAGAGAGGGAGCTGCCTTTAGACATGGGCATCTTAGAAGCCAAGCAGACTCCTCCTACTCTCCTTCATGTTCTCCCAGACCTCTTCCTTAGCACCTCTCAAATCTCCTCTCTTCCTTTCCTGACCTCTTTTTTCCTCTTGCCTTCTCTCCCATCCCCCTCATTCTCCTGGTTTCTAGGTTTTATCCATTATCATTAGCGGCTGCCCTTCTGCTAATGGTAACTTCTCAGGCCCTGTCCCTACCCCAAGCTCCTCTGGAAGTGCCTAGAGATTTCCTAGTGCTTGCCAGCATGGTATCACCATGGGGGCTGTTTTTATCTCTGGAGCCACCCCCGCGACTCTGCCCAGCCAGCTGCCAGTACTGGGGCTGCTTTCATAGCAATGGCAAGCCTGGAGAGCTCTCTGTGAGGTGGAGGCCTAATTGTTCTTGGCTTCTGGAACCCCATGCTCTGCACTCCCCAACTTCTTCCTCTACCTCCTTCCTTCTTGTGGAATAAGCAGGCAGTGAGAACCCTGGGCATCAGGAGTGGTGGTGGTAGAGAGACCATGGTTTTTGCAAAATGACTCACGTGCCAGTTGAAGCCTGGAAAGAAAACCAAGGGTCCTGGGCATAAGAGTAGCCCAATGGGAATTTGTTCATGGAGGATTCTTGGTGAACATTTGCTAAGTGAGCCAAATAAAAGGCTGATCTGAGTAATAATCCTTTGTATTTATGTATCACTTCATAGTTTCCAAGGCTCTTTCATATGGTATCTCATTTTATCTTTAGGAGAATTCTGTCAAGCATATATTATTTATATATTTTACAAAAATAAGATTGGAGTTTGGAATGACTTATTCACATTCACACACACTTGCAACACTTATGCAAAAGTTTTCTACTATTAACTCATAGTTTTCCCTATTAATTTGGATGATTTCCACAGTTCTTTCAATATCTGAGATTTTTGAGCTTTGAAATTATTCCAGAAACTCCTTCCCCATTACACATCCACTCTCATTTCTCCTCTGACCAACTCTTCTTCTCTAGTGGGGAAAATTGTGGATGGGGAGAGGGTGGATAGAGTAGCAGAACATTATGATTGGGCTCCTTTCTAGAAACTAATTTAAGGGCTAGAGGAAAAACAGTGCTGACTCTGCTGGGGTTATCACTTCTGTGACAGATAACCATCTCCAGAGTGCAAACTGTGGATTATGTGTAAGTGGAGATGTGCATATGTAAAATTCACATGTCCCTGCAGCCCCTCTAGTCCTAGGAAGGGACAGTGGTTTCCCCAGTGCTACCTCTTATTAAGAACATTTAATAATACTACGCTGGGATGAGTGATACAGTGTGTTATATGTGTGTGTGTAAGGGTAGGATGGTGAGAAGTCATTTGTTCAGCCTGCTTTTGTTCTATTGGACAAGAGACCAGAAGGATGGGTAAGATATTCTCTCAAAAGCTTTTCCTGTCTAAGAAATCTCTACCTTTTAAGTAGGATGGTTAGAGCTGGTGGTTACTGTCCTACAGTGGAAGGGCCTGCAGGGAGGGGGCCAGGTGAGGGAGCTACCCTGGTTTACAGGTTATTGGTATTCCAGGCTGGTACCTGTCTCCCGTCCTCCTCTTCTCCAAGCCAGCATATCCACAGACCAGGCCGAATGACTCATCCCCTTGCTTGTGGGGGCTAGGGGCACAGAGAGAAAGAGATGAATAAAGGAAGAAGGACCATTTCCTTTCTTCCGAAATCTGCAGCAGCACTGCTGCATGGCTCTCAGGACTTCACTAGGAAACAACTTCCAAATATTTAACCTCTACTTCTCTTGTTATTGTTGTCCCAGTATTTAGTGGAGCTGAGAAACAGCAGGTTCCCAAACTTCATTTGTTTATAATCCTTAGAAGCTTTGGCACAGTGACAAGGTATTTTAATCTCTCCCTGCTTTGCAGTTGTGTGTGCAAGTGAGGATGCAGACTTCCCGTCATAAAATCCCAGCTCTTGGTCTGTTTCTTCTCATTTAATTTTTTGTTGTCATACTTATCCCCACTAGTCCCCTTTCCTCATTTCCGTATTGTCCCAAATCTTAGACCTTAGAATAAGAAGATCACAGGCATCCGAACCTTCTCCACTGGATGCATTTGGCTTCAATTTTGCTGCACATTATTAGTCCCGCCCAAACCCTCGATTGTCCAATCACGGCCCCAATATGCTTGTTTTGGTGATGTCATCTCCCAGCCAATCGGGAGGCTGGCTGGGTTTGTGTGCGCACGTCCACTTCACTGCAGAGGCTGGGTTTCTTTCCTCCCCAGTTTAAGAGGGAGTCCTCCTCTCCAGGCCTCTCCTGGTTTCCTCTTTTGGCACCATCCCATCATTCTCGCCTTCTAAGCTGGAGGACCATTCAGAATTTCCAATTGTTAATTCCCAACTGTCTCCTAACCCCAGGTCTACAGATGAGGAGTATTAGCATAACTTGCTCAACTTCTTGGTTTCCATGTGCAGGTGCTCCAGACTTTCATATACTGCCTGGGAGAAGAATGTTGGGTAAGGATGAGGAAGTGTTCCTCCTCCTTGTGGAGGGGATTTCTGGGCAAGAATTCACTGATCCACAACTTCTGCAACCCACTTTTTATGTTTCTAATTTTCTGGGAAATTCCTCCTTCTAGTTTGCTTCCATTCATTAAAACGAATTTTGAAGAGTGGTCCAGAAAAGACCCGTTTGTCTAAGGAGGGAGTTGTAGCTGCATTAGTCCTCCTGTGGGACTCTTGCAGGGCCCCTTTCCTTTCTACTACAAACTTCCTGTCCATGCACACAGTCAGGCTGATTCCCGCTCCCTGCCCCCTTAAGCCTCCCGCTAACCTATTCTCCCCAAAGAGGAGCCCCACCTCCTCAGAGCCAGGGGCCGGCCTGTGCTATTTCTGTCCTTTCTGGGATTCTTCTGAGAACAGAGTCTTGTTTTCGGTCTGATTCAGATTTGAAACTTTTCCCTCCGCCTCTCACCCAGTCCTTGGAGGCTGGGTCTCTGCTTGATGATTCCCCTCTTCCTCCAGCCAGGCTCCTCCTTGTCTTCTTGGTCAGAGGTTTCCCCGGTCATTTTACTCAGTTCTGCTGGGGCCTGGAGGAGGAAGTCAAGAACTCAAGAGATACTCACTCTCCTTGGGGCCCTGGGGCCCCAGGAGGATCATTTTGAGCCTCTGAAGCAGGAATCTTTGATTCTCATGGCAACCACTGTTCCTGTGCAGAGGAGCTACCTCCAGGGCCCTATCCTCAGGTAGGTGCCAGAGATGAGGGAGAGGAGAAGCAGGGGACAGGTTGCTTTTGGATCCTTCAGTTCTTCTGGAGAAAGAGAGGGACAAAGGCCTGACAGACGGTTTGTGTGTGTTCCTGTGTGTGATGACCCATAGATGAGCTCCAATCTTACCCATCCGTCTTGCCATTCATCTTATTCTAGTCTTTCCATCTCCCATTCCTCCTCCCCTAATTGGAATCTCTCTTCTTTTCTATGGCAGATGACTTAGCAGCATTTTCTTGCTTTTTCTCCAGCCTTACCTCTAGCATCCTTAGGGCCTCTCAGCCTCCAAAACCTCTTCTTAAGAACCCAAAAGGTTATTCCAATCTTTTGCTTTCCAGGCTTGAAGCTGTTTTGTGCTAAGCCCACTATTTATGGTGATCTTTTTAGGAGTGTGACTTCTGGAAGATATGGCAGGGAGTTTTGGAACTTTCCAGAACATCAGCCATGTGGTCATTCAGAGAAGTGAACTGATGTTGTAGGATAGGAGGGAGGAAGCCATACTGTTCTGGGTGTTGGAATTATTACTGCTAGGAGCCTTTTATCTGGATGGCTGCCTAGAGGTAGAAGCCAAAGTTTTCCCGGGGTCATGATCTTTCCTCATTGTGTAGGAAGTGAAGGTAGAGGAGAGAGAGGTGTTGCTGGTGGAATGTGTGGGGATGATCAGTGTATGTGGGTGGAAATAGAAGGATTTCTGGAGGCAGCTTCCAGCTTTACTTAGGTCTGAGTGAGGACCGGATAGAGGGGAACATTTTATTCCGGTACTGGAGTCTCTGAGCACCGAACCAAAGGAAATAGATTAAAACGAGTATGAGTGGGGGAGAAAGTCTTTCCCTGCAGAGATCAGTACAATAAGGTGGATGCAGGGAAATCCTAACTTTAGTAGGACTTTTGTGTAGACCTTTGTCAGGCTACAAAGTTAGATGTAGGGGATTATAGGACTTCAGGAAGGTGAAACTGAGCACCCTGGATCGTTCCAGCTCTCTGAGTCCTTTCCCTTTCCTGGACTCCTAGTTTGTTAAATTTGAACTTTAATCTTTCTTCCCTCCTCACCCCCCTTCCTTCTAGTGTCTGGATCATGTTGTGTTAAGATTTCAACAGAAGCTATACTGGAGCTTCTGGACAAGATCTCAAAGCGAGGGGGGGGGACGGGGGACAGAAGTACGACTTGGAGAGGGGGTTGTTAAAGGCCATCCTCTAACCTCATCTTCCTCATTAGCCTCACTGTTATGTGCATCGAGTCGGATCTGACCCATAACTGAACATCTAGTGGGTTTTCAGAGGCAGTAAAGTACAGAGGAGAGAGTGCCCACCTCTTCCCCCAGAGCAGCTGGTGAAGAGGTCCAGAAACTCTGGCTCAGAAATCTGAATTGAGAGGTTAACCTCGTAACCAATAAAACGGCTCCTTCATCCTTTTATTTACTTAATGAACATTTATTGAGCACTTGCTATGTGCCAGGCTATAAGGAGGCCAAGATAAACAAGTCATCGTCAGTACCATCAAGAGAGTCATCAAGACAGTCTACCATGGGCTGACAGCTACATCAACATTTAATTAAGGATGGATTGACAGGGACTAAAGCTCCTGTGGCTGTGTTCCAACCTCTCTGAGCTAATTACGTGATTGAGTCTGCCTGCCCCAACCTAATTCCTACTTGGGGACACATTTGGTTTCATTAGTATGAGTTGCAGCCCTTGCTAACATTACTGCCATTGACCTACTGTGTGACCTTAGACAAGTCACTTTACCAGCTTTATAAGAGGATTTCAAGCCTCAAATGAAGTAGCCCACCCATTCTTGTTGAGTTGATTCTGACTCATAGCAACCCTCCATTGAGTGTCTGAGGCTGTAAATCCTTATGGGAGAAGACTGCTCATCATTTTCCCATGCAGCAGCTAGTGGTTTTGAGCCTCTGAGCTACCCAAATAGGAAAGAGTATGGCCATTATCATTCTCCTATTCTTATTAGGTAGCTTTCCAACTCCTAGCCTCTCTCTAGTCTAGAATGGAACCATATTGGCATGGTGAGTAATCACTCAGTTACTCACCAAAGGTCCCAAACCCATCAACTCTTCAAACCACAGAGGTAGAAAGATACATAGTGATTTACTTCCTTAGATTTATAGCTTTGGAATCTATGGCACAATTCACCTGTAAGGTGGAATGAATCCAATGGCAGTGAATTTGATTTGTATATCTAACCTAGAAAGAGCCCTGGTGCTTCAGTAGCTAAGCATTTGATGAAGTTGTTAGGTGCTATCGAGTATGACTTATAGCGACCCTATAAACAATGGATCTGAGTCATGTCCTATCCTCCTCACAATCTCTGACACACTCAAGCCTGCAGTCCCTATGCCAGTCCATATGGTTGCCGGTTTTCCTCTCCTTTGGTATCCTTTCCCATTTCCAAGGTGGTCTCCTTCTCCAGGGAATAACCTCTCCTAGCAACATGCATAACAATCTGCATTATGCAGATGACACAACCTTGCTCGCTGAAACTGAGGAGGACCTCATGCACTTACTGCAGAGGGTCAAGGACTGCAGCCTTCAGTATGGACTGAGGCGCAATGTCAAGAAGACAAAGATTCTCACCACTGGACCAATTGGTAGCATCAGGATGGATGGCGAAGAGATTGAGATTGTTCAGAGCTTCAGTTTGCTCAGCTCCACAGTCAACACTCTTGGCACCAGCAGCCAGGAAATAAAAAAACGTATTGCGATGGGAAAGTCTGCTGTTAGGGACCTCTCTAAAGTACTCAAGAGCAACAGTGTCTCTTTGGAGACGAAGGTGCACCTGATACAGGCCATGGTCTTTGCAATCACTTGTTATTCCTCAGAGAGCTGGACAATGACTAGGGAGGACAGAAGGAGAATTGACGCCTTTGAGCTGTGGTGTTGTAGAAGAGTATTGAATGTACCATGGACTGCCAAGAAAACAAACAGATTCATCCTAGAGAGGGTTACACCAGGCTACTCCTTGAAGGCAAAGATTCTGGGGCTTCGTCTGACATACTTTGGACATGTTGCAAGGAGAGACAGGTCTTTGAAGAGGGACATCATGCTGGGTAGAGTAGAGGGACAGTGCAGGAGGGGAAGACCCTCTATGAGGTGGATTGATTCAGTGACTGGGGTAATCAGGATGGGTGTGTCAGAGGCAATGTGATTGGCACAGGATAGAGCAGGGTTTAGGGCTGTTGTACATAGGGTCGCTATGAGTCACAAACGACTCAACGACACATAACAACAACAACAACAACAACAGCAACATGCCCAAAGTATGTGAGACAAAGTTCCACCATCCTTGCCTCCAAGGAGCACTCTGGCTGTGCTTTCTCCAAGACATACTTGTTTGTTCTTTTGACAGTCCCTGGAATATTCCATACTATTCTCCAACACCACAGCTCGGAGGCATCAATTCTCCTTCTGTCATCCTTATTCATTGTATAGCATTTGATAGCTAATGGAAATGTCAGCAGTTTGTAGCTACTGGGGGAAACATGTGGCAGTTGGCTTCCATAAAGTAGTCCTGGGAATCCCGTGGGACAGTTCTGCTCTGTTGTCTTGGGTCACTATGAGTTGGAATTGACTTCACTTCAGTCGGTGAACTTTGCTTTGATTTGTTTTTATGTATTCTAGGAAGCCCCTGATTGGTACACAGCTAATGTGCTATGCTGTTGATAAAAAGTTAGAGATTTGAGTCCACCTAGTGGTGCTTTCACAAAGATGGGCATTCTACTCTCATCTTTAATTTAACTGCCTCAGAAAACCAAATGGAGGGTGAGCTATTGGTTGGTTTTGACTCAATGGCTTATGACAACAAGAGGGGGTGCTTTAGGGAGCTCTGGTGGGGTAATCCATAGTGAAGTGCGCTGCTAACCCAAAGAACCAAGCTTCTCTGATGGTTAAAATTCACTGGTGGCTCCTCAGGGGAAAGATGGGTAAGACCTTCCTGTGTGATTTATAGCCTTGGAAACGAAGGCCCACTTCTGAGGCACCTCTCAGTCACAGTGTGGAGGGTCACTATGAAGGGACACGGACTCTTTGCAGTGACTAAGTGAGAGGTTCCTCAGAAGTGGGGCTTAGTGACCTACTTGCAAAAAATCAATCATGGAAAACTCTATGGATCACAGCTCTACTCTGACATGTGTGGTGTTGCTTTGAATCAGAATCAAGTTGATAGCAATTTGCATGTAACCTAGACTCCCTCTTCCCTGTCTGATCGTGGGAGAGAGAAGTAAAGTCCTGGTGGGTTTGAAGGGCAAGCAATGTGGGTCGGTAGTCCCAACACCATGCTGATAAGTTCATTCTAATGCAGATCTCATTTGTATGTGCTTAGAGCTCTCCTAGGCCCTTTTGGATCTATGATTTCATTTAATTATCTTATTAACACTCCTGCCATGCTGGTCTATAACCATCTGTGTATTTTATCAATGAAAAAAAACGAAACTATAAATAATGACTCTCAGATTTTAACGTGCATTAAAATAATCTGGGATGCTTGTTAAAAATGCCTATCTCTGGACATGTCCTTAGGGATTCTAGTTCAGAAAGTGTGAAGTAGGGACTGTATCTTTATCAGCCCCATAACCTAATCAACTGAGCTAACTGGCCACACTTAGACCCTAAATCTTTAACTTGTATCTTAGGTGATTCTGATGCTGGTATGTGTGTGTTTGCGCGCACACTAAATACAAATTTTATTAAGAGTTATTAAGTTTCACAAAGAAAAGAGGCTGGTGGTTGGCCTACCCCTTAGCAGATCGTCACTGCTCTGACCTGGGCACCTCCTAGGAACATCCATCCCTACGGGACTTGTCCAGCCATGGTGGGTCCCAATATATGCTAAATGTAGCTTGTTCAAGTAAGACCCACACTCAAACCACAACAATGAAAGTAAAAAAAGATAATGAAGTAATTACTTGTTTCAAAGGACAAGGTCATTTCATGGAAATGGTTACTGTCTTGCATACTTTGGGAATGTTATTAGGTGGCACTGACCAGTCCTTAGAAAAAGGCAAAGATGGAAAAAGAGAGGGTCAGCAAAGGAGAGGAAAACTCCAATCAGATGGAGTGACTACAACAGTGGATTTAATCATGGTAGAAATTGCAAGGCTGATGCAGAATTAAGCCTGGTTTCCATCTGTTGTACATAAGGTTGCTATGAGTCAGAATTGACTTGATTGCCCTTAACAACAACAGAGCACTTGGAAATAGTGTTTACGAAGTCGTATCCAACAAACCAGCAGCATGGATTTCGTATGGAAGACTATGTATTGGCTACACAAAAAATAATTTATGCAAGTTAATGGTAGTATAGCAAATAACACTGTTACTTTGGTTCTGAATTTTTATTTCCAGTTTTCCTTGTTCTTCCCAGGACAATCTGTTACATCTGTGACTTGCCCAAGGACTCCTAGCCCAAGATTCCTGCTCCTAGGCCAGCACTCAGCACAGAGATGCTCCTAAGCTGTGGTTTCAGCCTTAGAAATGGCAATAGCAATTCCTGCCCGCCTCCCTCCCTCATGGCCCATTGTGAAGCTAAAATGAGATGATGTAGGAGCAGTCGCTTTTTAAAATGTAGAGCTGGCAACTTTGTTAGTGATTCTGTGAATACATGCAGATGAGCACTCGTGGGTTTGGCTGTTCACTGTGGGAGCCTCTGCACTTTGGGATGCATGAGTGGTGAGTTGAGAATCAAACTGGAGGAATTGAAGTGCTGGGACTTGACCTCCAGAGATTGAATGAAGTGGAAGCTTAGCGCTGCCTTGGGAACATGCAGGAATGATGGAAGCAGAGGCAGCAGAGACCTTTCTTAGGCTGTGTGTCCCCAGGTTTGAAACTCCTTCTCTGAGGGAAATAACCAGAAAAGGGGTGTCCATGCTTGTGTCTAGCCCTGAAGGCAGAGTGTACCTTTTTGTTCTGTGATCTCTGAGTATGCTGGGAGAGACCAGTTCTGTACATCCTTTCCTATGGCTCAGAAAGTCTTTTATGTTGTCCAGCATCCATTTATCTTCTCTATTAAGCCTGAACTGGTGCCCACCTTTACTAAAACCTCTAAATTCACGTCATTCCTTGCTAAACAACCTGCTGTCTCCACTTGGAGACAGTAGAGCAGAAAGGCTGGAAGTAAGATTTGAAGATAAACCACTCAGGGGCCTGCTGCCCCATCTTTACCCCTTTCCTTCTCTTCCATTTCCTTTCAGTGCTGTTAGGCTGCTGGGTCCTGAGGTGAAAGCTGACCTGTGATGTTTTCTGGGCTGGCTATTTTGGGCACCCTCTCTTCTAGAGCTGCAAAGACCCCAGGATTCTAGAGCTCCGTTCTGTTCAGGAATGCCATTGTTCTCCCTCCCCCGGCTTCCCTGGGAATTGATGCTAATTTCAGCCTTTGGTCCCTGACTCATTCGCTTCCTGACTCATAGGGTGACCTTGGGTTTCTGAAGCCCCTCTTTGTGGGGACTTGTGATGGCCACTGTTCTCACTCCACTGGTTTTAAAAGTAGGGTAGGGCTGGGAGAAAGAGCAAGAAAAGGAAATGCTTATTTATTTATTTATTTTAAAAACCATCATCTAATATCTGAGAACATTGCTTGCTGACTGCCTGGGCTGGACTGGCTAGACTTCTAAGACACCTCCCAGTTAATCACCACCCTTTAGAATTCATAAGCACAAAATATGAGAGACCTGTCCCTTCAGGCAAAGCATCCAGTAAATGAAATCCTCTCCTCTCTGGCTCCACCTCCCCTACCACTTTTGCTCCTGGTGTAAGCTGTGACTGCCTGTCAGGGAGGCTGGAACCCACTGGCAAAGGTCCTCCCTTGCAAAGACTGGGGAGGCAGGGGTTAATCTTGCTTTATCCTGGCTGATGGATTCTGGAATCATAATCCATTAGCTCTGCCTGGATGGAGTGAGGCTGGGTGAAAGCATTTCATATTGGTCTTTGTTCTGTGTCTCTGCTGTCCCTGCCAAGGACAGAGAGACTGTGGCTATGTACTCCCCTCCCTACCGTGACCGAGAGAAAGAATATTGGGGGCTGTTCTGATTGCTGTTGATCCTAACATCCTCTACCATGGAGGAAATACACAGTTTTAGCTTGTGGTTATTTCAGACAATAAAATAGATCATCCTCAAAATATCACCTGTGAAATGTGTGCCTGCTTAATTCCCTTGGGCCTGGGCAGTTTAAGCAAGAGTTTGTAGGAAATACTGACAAAGAGGATGGCAGAGTTAGGAAAATGAAATTTTGGGGCTAGGTAAACATAATACAGTGGCTGTCAAGAACCTAAGATCAAATACACTAGCTGCTCTAATTTTTTTCTTGAATTATTTCTTATTTATGGAAGACAGACTCTCTCTGTAAAACACACCCTATTTGAGCGCCTTCTGATCTCATGACAAGGTGGAAGTGCCTAAGTGGGAGATCTGTGCCCACTCCCCACAGGTTGCGCTACATGGTGAAGCAGTTGGAGAATGGGGAGGTGAACATCGAGGAGCTGAAGAAAAACCTGGAGTACACGGCTTCTCTGTTGGAGGCCGTCTACATAGATGAGACACGGTGAGAGGGTGATGCTGGGCTACCGGGAAAAACCTATGTGCAGGGATGGAGGAAGATTTCAGACAGACACAGGGATTCAGAGGTGGAGAGCAAGAGAGAAAGCTGGAGAGAGGAACACGTGACAGGGACAGAGGCAGGGAGAAATGGAGTGGAAGGAAGATCTGTAGGTAGTAGTGCTGACTGAGATAAAGAAGGAGAGGGACAGATAGAGAAATGGAAAAAGAAACACATAGATCTCAGTAAGCAGAGCAGCTCATTTCAGAATGAGAAGGAACTTAATGCATACCTGGTCCCAGCCTTCTGCCTAGTGTAGGAATTCCTCTAGAGCTGCTCTCAATTCAATAGGAGCAGTCAGAGCTCTGGTGGTGTAGCCCCTAGGGAGTTGTGTTGCTAACCCAGAGGTGGCACTTCTATGATGGTTCAAATCCACCAGCAGCTTCTTGGAAGAAAGATGAGTTGTTACCTTCTGTTCAGTTTACAGCCTCAGGAACCCGCGAGTAGGCTCCTCTTTGATGGCGATGAGTTTGAGAGTTCATGTTTTGTTTTTCTTTTTTAAAATTAAGCACATGGTGTGGGGTTTGCATTTTTTTTTTTAATTAAACACTTGAAATGTGGCTAGCCAAATTGAGCTGCATATGTAAAAATACACACTAGATTTTAAAATCTTTGGGAGAAAAAAGTAAGTTAACTAAATTGCACCTATTTCTTTGCATCTTTTTAGTGAACTTATAAGAAAATGGAAAAGTGTTTTTGTGACTTGAATCTGCTGCCATTGGAGTTTACTGTTTGGTAGCCTCCTTGACAGGGAGTATCACATTGCCTACTTGAACACTTTAAGAGTTAGGATGTTACTGCCTCACCTAGTGACCCATTTCCTAACTGGAGGTGTGAGATAAAGAAGCAGAAAGAAAAAGACAAAGCAAGAGAAGGTTTACTAAGGTGTGGGTGTAGCTGAGGCCAGGTGTCCTGGCTATTGTCTTTCCTCTGTGACTGTCTTTTGGGATCTCAGGCAAATCTTAGACACGGAGGATGAGCTGCAGGAGCTACGGTCAGATGCTGTGCCTTCGGAGGTTCGAGACTGGCTGGCCTCCACCTTTACCCAGCAAGCCCGAGCCAAAGGCCGGCGAGCGGAGGAGAAACCCAAGTTTCGAAGCATCGTGCACGCAGTGCAGGCTGGGATCTTTGTGGAACGGTGAGGCTTGTCCACGCTCATTTCCTTCTTTCTCAGCTGTGCCCCTTTCTAAGACATCCTAGTCTTCCAGGGCCCTACCGGCTATATAATCCCATGTGGCTCATCCTTATACCCTTACCTGCCCAGACCCTTACCTCTCGGACCATCACACCTGGACTTCTTTTCTTTACCATTCCATAGGATGTTCCGAAGAACGTACACAGCTGTGGGTCCCACCTATTCCACTGCGGTCCTCCACTGTCTTAAGGTGACCTCTGGTTTTTGGGAAAGAGGAAAAGGTTGGGTCAAGGAATAGTCACTGGGAGTTCCAGACTCTGTTTATACCATGCCTGACTTTAACTGTCCTTTTTAGCCATCATTCCCATGTTCCACAAACAACTTTTGCCTGTTCTAGAGGCAAACCCTTGTCATGTTCTCTCCCCCATATTGAAAAATACTTGGGGAAAAAGAGAGGCCCATTTTATGGCCTTCTGTTTTCCTACCTCTCGAGTTTCTGTGCTCCTTGGGAAGTTCTCCTTGGGTTCTAATGTCAGCTCTTCCTGCTGCTGAGATGCTCCTCTAGAGAGTTACTGGTCTGTTGTTTCTCCACAGAATTTGGACCTCTGGTGCTTTGATGTCTTTTCCTTGAACCGGGCAGCAGATGACCACGCCCTGAGGACCATTGTTTTTGAGCTGCTGACTCGGCATAGCCTCATCAGCCGCTTCAAGGTAACCTGCCTCATTCTACCATTCTCCTCTCCTAGGAATCTTCTTCTAAAAGAAGTCTAGTAGATTTGTATGCTTCCTCACTCAGTCCTCACCATGGAAGCGGCTCACCTCCAAGTTTAGTCAGCATTTCTCTTGCTGCTGTCCGGGCCTCTGACTTCTTTCATTTACTGCTTTCTAAGGGGAGAGTCTGGGTCTGAAGTCATCTAGCCTGGATTCCACTCTTGCTCCCTTTACCTTCTTTCTCTAACTTGTCCTCTCCAGGATGGCATGAAGCTCACCTCCCTTTTCAGCTGTCCTGCCCTTGCCTGTGGAGATGGAGGCTTGGAGTCTAAATGCTGTCAGCTGGTGCCCTTTGAGACCAGAGTCTCTCAATTTGTTTCCTCAGGAGACTGTTCAGAGGAAAACAAAGTTGGCCACTTCCTCCTGTTCCCCATAGCTCTGGTCTCTGTCCAAGGAATGTTATAGAGAGGATTCGCTCTCGGCAGGGCGGCAGGGCTGGGATGCGGCTGTAGAAGGGTGTGTGAACTCCATTTGCTCAGTGTTTTGGCTAGCAATTTGGAAGGATATGGGATTAAATTTCTCCAGATAATATGTAATTTAGAAGCATCTTTTGGTGATAAAGTGAGGGGAGAATAACACCAACACTTCCACATGAAAACCCACATTTGGAGGGAGTGTAAGGGTGAAAAAGTCACAGAAAGGGATGTTTGGCCAGCATTCAGGTTGGAACAGGCAGTGAGAGAAAGCATGCATATTCTGAGAGAGCTGTGGAAGGGCTGGTCAGGGGGCTGGACAGTTGTAATGTCTGCTCCCAGACAGGCTTTGAAAGTCAACCCAGTCACCCTTCTGTCTCCATTTGACTATGACAGATGTGTTGTGAAGTGACATTTTTCTAGATCTTTGACACCTTTTCCTTCCAGCACTCCTAAGACTATTTTCAAAATGTCCCTGAGATGCTCAGTTGGGATCTTCTTCATGCCTGCCTGAGGCTTGCCTGTGTTCCATTATCTGGCCACCAATCCCGCCCTCTCCAGGACAGAGAAAAACGGGATCCACTTTCCCCTAAGACTTTTCTCAGCTCATGTTTCTTCAAACTGATTGTCAGATATACTCCAGACACCAGATTCTTCTGAACTCTTCTTCCTTATCTGGAAAGACAGAGTTTTAAGTACCCCAAGAGTGGCTGCATGAGGCTGGAGTTGGCTCAGCCTGTCTGCCTTACTTCAAGGCACTAAGAAAAGCAGGTGTGCTCATTGGTTTAGCTTTCTCTGCTGGTAGAGATCTTTTCAAGCTCCATATTCTCTTCCTGGGCATTTTCGCCCCTCCCCTGCTACTCCCCTTCCCTTCCTTCCAGGAATACCATGGCAACGCAAAAGCAAGGGCAGTTGTTATGGAAACAGTCCTTTAAAATTCCCTGAATTTGGGGCACAGCCCTCCAGGGGTGGGGGTGGGGGTAATGTAAAGGTCTTATAGATGATTTGGGGGCACAGCCTTCCAGGGAAGGGGTGGGGAATGTAAGGTTTTGATAGACCAGTGGAACATCCTTCTTTACTGTTCCTCTCTACATAAGAGTACCCAAGTCTCTAACCTCAGTCACCTCTAGCCTCAAGAGATCCAGGGCAGGTGAAGATACCAGCCTTGGCTTTGGGACCCTCAAGCTCTCTTAAGTCACCAGCCTTCCCTTTGGGAGCCATAAGTCTTTTGAAGAAGACAGGCATATCCAAGTCTATGACCCCAAAGCTATGGACAGAATTGAGAGTAGCTAGACAGAGTTCAGGGCCCAGGTGCTTGCACAGTATGGTAGTCAGGGGAGGATTTTCAGAGGAGGAAATGCTCCATATCTGGTTGGAAGAGTCCCCTTCGGGTTATCTTATTCTTTCTTCTGCTTCTGAGTCTTTCTCCAAACATATTTGATTTGGAGGTGGGCTGATTGAAAGGTAGGAGGCAAGCTTTATTTTTCCTAAAAATCTCCAGGGAAATAGTAATAATTATAGCTACTCTTTAGAGAGCATTTATTCATTGCTTTCTACTTATCTTATTAAATTCAAGGTAGGTGGTATTATCCTCATTCTGCAAATAAGTACTTGAAGCAGAGGGGAGGCCCCATGACTTTCTCAAGGTTACACAGTCTGTAGGTGGTAGAGCCAGGCCATGAGGCCAGGTCCTCCAGCAGGCAGGACCTATGTGCTCTTTCTCTGCCCCTTTGCCTTTTAATGAGATAATATTGCTAATCTCAGCCCCCTGGATCCTACCATTTCTGTAGGTCTTGGGCTGATCTCCCTTTCTCTCTGCTTCCTACAGATTCCCACTGTGTTTCTGATGACTTTCTTGGATGCTTTGGAGACAGGCTATGGGAAGTACAAGAATCCTTACCACAACCAGATTCATGCAGCTGACGTTACCCAGACAGTCCACTGTTTCTTGCTCCGCACAGGGATGGTGGTAGGTGCCCTGGAAATGACAATTGTGATTCAGGGCCTTCTGGCTATGAAACTGGGGAACTGGGGTGGGGGAGTCTAGATTGTTCTTCCATTCCTATTTTTCTCTTTTGGTATCCTAGAATCTTTACAGAGTCAAATTATGTTGCCTCAACTCTAGTAGATTTTTTGGTGACTGTAACTTCCCGGATATGCTGGGGTACAGCGGAGCTGTTGAAGGCTGGGATAGAGGAAGATGCATGACTATTGCAGGGTAGAGAATGCAGACTGAAAGCCAGCCCAAGAACTGGCTTTGAAGAATGGAGCAAACAGAATGGTCTGCTCCGTGTGGAAGTCTTTGGGTGGTGACTGGTAGGGGTCAGCCTTTTCTAATCCCATCATTTTCTCCTAGCACTGCCTGTCAGAGATTGAGGTCTTGGCCATCATCTTTGCTGCAGCCATCCACGACTATGAGCACACAGGCACCACCAACAGCTTCCACATTCAGACCAAGTGAGGGGTGGGGACGTGGCAGGGGCAAGGTGGGGCCAAATAAGAGATGGGGGAGGTATCCAGAGTTTCCTCTTCCAAGGGGTGGATACAGTGTCCTTTGATCCTGCAGGTCAGAATGTGCAATCCTGTACAATGATCGCTCAGTGCTGGAGAACCACCACATCAGTTCTGTCTTCCGAATGATGCAAGATGACGAGATGAACATTTTCATTAACCTCACCCGGGATGAGTTTGTGTGAGCAGACCAGGACTTGACAAGCCTAAGAAACCCACCACCCCAACACTCTTTCCACTACCTAAGTTTAGGCTTCCTCCTCAGCTGAAAAGAGGGAGCTGAACCTTTCTTTGATTCTGTTCATACAGAGAGCTGCGTGCCCTGGTCATTGAGATGGTGTTGGCCACAGATATGTCCTGCCATTTCCAGCAAGTGAAGTCCATGAAGACAGCCTTGCAGCAGTTGGAGAGGTACCACGTGATGGGGCTGTCTGGGACCAGGCCAGAGTGAGAGGTGTATGAATTGGGAGCATATACATTGGGCGATTGGTTTGCCAGGTCTTTACTGGGTGTGGAGACTCTATTGGCTTCAGACATCTGAATGCTTATCTGGTATGTATGTGGTGTATTCTGGGTTTATTCATGTACAGCCCAGACAGCTGGTCTGCTGGAGAAGGTTTTAAACTGGGAGTCTGAGTTGGGGTTCTTGTCTCAGCTTCAGGACAGGTTTACTCTAGAATGTTGGGAAATCCACCCAACCTTTTTGAATTCCAGTTTCCTTACCTGTGAAATAGTCAAAATAAAATGCCTTCTTCCTCAATAGCTTGCTGCTAGTCCCTGCTCTAACCGGGCTATTGGGAGAGTCATGTGAGGTAAAAAGAAAGCACAGAACAAATGCCGTAATTACATATAATGTTGCTCAGAAGTGGGTGGGAGTATACAAATGTGTATTAGAGAGAATAGACTGTGTGTGCCCTGAAGGTGTGTTCATCTCTGTGTGTGGTGTCTGTGTATGGGAGTGAGTGAATGTGTCATTGTTGGGGAAATAATAATAGTGATGATAATAATAATTATAAATCTACGGAGCATTTACTATGCACCAGACATACTTCAAAGTATTTATGTCATTTAATCTTCCGAATGTGGTAGATTCTGTTATTATTTTTGGATTGAGGAAATTTTGAGGTGGAAATTTCAGGCAACTTTCTGAGAGTCACACAGCTAGTGTGCAGTGTGTACAGTGGATATTATAATTCAGGTCCTCTGAGTCTAAGAGACTAGGCTTTCAGCTACTAACCTGTGCTATCCTCCTTATGTTTTTGTGTACCGTCGAGTCAGACCCAACCCATAGCTGACACTCCAGTGGGTTTTCAGAGGCAGTTAATAGCATGGGAGGAAATTGCCCTTCCTTCTCCTGTGGAGCAGCTGGTGGTCTTGAATGGTGTGTTTTTGCGATTGTAGCACAGCTTCTTGCCACTAAGCTACCAGAGCTCCTTATCCCCCTTATATAAAAATATATTTAAAGTATATGTATGTGTGTGTGTACACAGAATCAGAGGATGTTTGAAGTTTATGAAAGGATGTTTGTATGTAGGTGGGAGAAGCATATGGAGGGAAGTTAGGTAATGGTTCAAGATACTTTTCCTAAAAGATCAGTCTTCCTTCTCTTACCACTTGTCCCCAGGATTGACAAGCCCAAGGCCCTATCACTATTGCTCCATGCTGCTGACATTAGCCACCCAACCAAACAGTGGTCAGTCCACAGCCGCTGGACCAAGGCCCTCATGGAGGAATTCTTCCGTCAGGTAGCTTGGTCTCTTTGCCTATCATTATGCTCATTCTGTGTCCATTTTCTTTCTAAGTTCCTTGAACCCTGTACCTTCATTAACTACCTGTAGATTCAGACCTGATTCCACTGGATAAAATCTCATTATCCTTTGCAATAATTGCCAGTACTAATTTGCTGATCTCTTATTTCCTGATAAAATGCATAGAAGTTCCTTTTCTCCATAATGAACCCCCACCACCGCACCCTCACTCCGGATTGGTAGGTCTTGGATAACTCTCGGAGCTTTTCTACTGTGCCCTCTCTCCCCCAGGGTGACAAGGAGGCAGAGCTGGGCCTGCCCTTCTCGCCTCTCTGCGATCGCACTTCCACCCTGGTGGCACAGTCTCAGATCGGTGAGTGCCCTTTCCTCCAGGTTTCACACACTAGAACCATCATTCCCATCAGGCCAAAGCTCCTGTGCCAGAGCATAGCTTCTGGGGTGGAGGCTGGAGGGATGAAGGGGAGTTCTCTGGGGTTGCGAAGACATCTTTAAATCCTGGCCCCATCGGGAACTTCCTAGCTCTGTGTTGCCTCTCTGTCCTGTTTTACCTGCATCTGGTGTCAGGGCCATGCCAGCTGTGGGCTCTGCCAAGCTCTATGGGCAGGAGAATGCCACTGTGATTTTCTTCATTGCAGGTTTCATTGACTTCATTGTGGAGCCCACATTCTCTGTACTCACTGATGTGGCAGAGAAGAGTGTGCAACCCCAGGGGGATGATGACGCCAAGTCTAAAAACCAGCCCAGGTGAGGGTGGCTGGGGTGCTAGAGCTCCTGGTTCTCAGGAGGGGAAGTCTGCTCAGAAGTTTGACTCATAGGGAGGAGGGACCTCCATGGCTAGGGTGGAGGAGAAGCAGACTTAGTATTTATGTAGATTTTCTACCACTTGTCACCTAGGATGGGACCAGAAGGGTGTGGCCTACACCTGCATTTCCCTCCCCTGTTCCTCCGTTTTGTTGCATCCTCTCTTCAGTACTGCCTCCACTGCCTTCCCACTAACCTTGTTTTCTAGTTTCCTTTTACCAGGAGGGAAGGTGTAGAAAAAGGGGTGAAATTGGGCAAGAGAAGTACAGGATCTTGGGGTATAGCTAGTAGAGTAAAAAGAGGAGGACAACTAGGTTCACTCAGTAAACCTATTCCTAACCATCCATCCTCCACCCTGCCATCTGAGGCCTATCAAAGTCGCTCCAGAGTTAGTGGGGGCTCCCTTCTGGAGTCATGTGTATGTGTGTGTGGTGTCCTGATTCCAGCTTCCAGTGGCGTCAGCCTTCTCTGGATGTGGAAGTGGGAGAGCCCAACCCTGATGTGGTCAGCTTCCGCTCCACTTGGACCAAGTACATTCAGGAGAACAAGCAGAAATGGAAGGAACGGGCAGCAAGTGGTGGGTACCGCTGGGGCTGGGATGAGACCTTGTGGGTACAGATGTAACGGAGTGGTAGCAGGTCCATTTCCTTAAGCCTCTGGAGCAACCCTTGGAGTCCTAAGGTGGGGAAAGGAGCCATTCAGACTCAAAGTAGATTGCAGGAGAGCCTGGCTGAGTGGCGTGGACTGTTCTAGAATGGGGGCTGGAGAGGAGATACCCTTTTGCTGTTGATTCTGACTCATAGTGAGTTACCCTACGTTGTTATTGTTGATTGCCGTCAAGTTAAGCATGACTCATAGCGGCCCTATGAACAAAAGACCTGAGGCCTTTCTATAAGTATCATTGTTTTCAAAGTTCACAGAGTTTCCAGAGACATGTTTTTAGGAATTGGATAGGACAGAGTAAAACTGTGCCACAGGATTTTCAAGGCTCTCAGTGTTTGTGAAAGCAGACCAGCACATCTTCAATGGAACAGCCTGAGGGCTCAAGTCACTGGCCCTTTTGGTTAACTGAGTGCTAAACCTTTGAGCCACCAGTGGTCCTTGGAGAGAGACTAGAGATAGCCATAGTGTATAAACCCAGGGATTTCACGAAGGCATCCTAGTGGCCCTGATGGGGAAAATCTCGTCTTTTACCCATAGGTTAAGGGCTGGGAATTTTAGCAGTGCTGGCGAGGCTCTCTGCAAGTAGCCAGAGGTTGAGCGTAGCTCAGCTGGATGGCAAGAGGATGGAGGAGAACCCTCTTCTTTTCTCACATGCTCATTGGGTTCTAAGGAAAATACTCCATGGTCTGACCTCAGTTTCCTTCTTGGACCTCTGTAGGCATCACCAATCAGATGTCCATTGATGGGCTGTCCCCATGTGAGGAGGAAGAGGCCCCATCCTCTCCTGCTGAAGATGAGCACAACCAGAATGGGAATCTGGACTAGCCCTGGGGTAGCCCAGGTGAGCATGTGGTGGTGAAGGGTATGGGGGGAGAGAGTCTTAAGAGCAGAGCGTCCACCCTGGCCTCCTTGTTGGGTCATCTATGCAGTCCAGCAGATATGAAGTCTATTTCTCGGCAGGACAATGGGGAAGTGAAAACCTGCAACTGAGCCTAGGCATGAGTGAGAAGTAGGGAAGTCCTCTCCTGACCCACAGTCCCTGAAGAAAAAAAGGGATGGTTCCTCAGAACAAATGCTGACTAGGCTAGGGACTGAGCAAGGCTATAATTAACCGTACAGCACAAGGTAGGAGTTAGGAGAAAGGAAGATGCCTAGGGCAGAAGGCCCAGTGAGGTCAGCTGAGCATGGCGCTGATTTCAGCCCACTCACACTCCTGGTTGGGTAGCCTTGGGGGCCCACCAAGACTTTGAGAGGGTAAGCCAAGTTAGAAAGAAAGGGGGAGAAAATCAGTCCTAAGACTTCTTTTCATCTTTCCTAGGTTCTCATTGAGTCTAAAGTCTTCGATGTCATCAGCACCATCCATCGGGACTGGCTCCCCCATCAGCTCCAAGGGAGCCCAGAGGTCGTGGAACAGATAACCCACTGAAGGCCAAATACCAGAGATTGTGGGGTTGGGGGAGGGGCCCCTCCCCACCTGAAGCCCATTGGGACACTCTTTAATCTCCTGGCAGCAAGACTGGGAAACTTCCGGCTCCCAGTGGTCACTGTGCCCATCCCCCTGCTTCTGGACTTCCCCCTTGGTCAATTGTCTGGCTAGGAGGGGGAGCTTCCCAGAGGTTTCCCAGGGCTTGTGGGGAGGGTCAGAGATGCCAGCCCCCCTGGCCTTCCCCCATCCTTTTTGCCTCCAAGTTTCTAAGCAATACATTTTGGGGGTTCCCTCAGCCCCCCACCCCAGATCTTAGCTGGAAGGTCTGGGTCCCCCTTCTCCCCTGGGAGAGGCTGGAATAGGACAGAAAGCTGAGGGTTTTCAGAGCCCTTACATTTGGGAAGGGAAGTGGGCTCCTTCAGGGCATAGTACCTTTTTTAGGGCCTTTGAATGGGGGACATCCTTTTCACCCCAGACCTGCACTGCTTCAGTTCAATCCCCAGCTGGTCCCTCTATAGTCTTCTCTGTCCCCTGTTCCTAAATGGAGACTGAGGAAGAGAGGAGCTGCTGGGGCTAGGGACTGAAGGGAGTCTTTCTGGACTCCTTAGGAGTTTAGGATTGGTCTGTGGCCCCGGGACTTGTCACCTGTTCTGGCTAAGTTCTGAGCCCTTTGCTTCCTGCCTTTCCCCACTGGGACTGGGAGGCTCCCATCCGACCAATGTCTGTAACGTGCTTTGAGGTCTCCCCAGCAAAGCACCTTCAGGATGTATCTTATGAGCAGCACAGGCAGGAAACCAGTTGAGGGGGTCAGGGGTGCAGTGGGGAGGGTGAGGTATAATCCAATAATTCGGTGTTGTTACAGAGAAGGTCCCTCTTCTCCTCCAACCCCCTGAACTGGCCCAGGTGTAGGCACCAAGAGGCCCTTCCTTCCCCTGGGACAAATGGAGAGTGGCTGGTGGAAGGCTGATGGGGGAGGGCCTCAGGGCTACTACTGTCAAGGCCTCTGAATGGAGCCTAGCCAGGCCAATGCCCATTCCTCTCCTCAGGCTTCTCCTTGCCCCCTCCTTGCCCCAAGGTAGGCCAAAGTCCAGGTGACTGCCCTCCTCCTTTCTTGTAAATACCAACCATGCATTTGTACAGTGGGCTCTGTTCGTGTGAAGTCCATATCCATGGTCCCTGACACTTGTCCTTCCCACCCCACCCCACGTGGGGCAGAGACGCATGTGATTCACTCCTGCCATTGGTCTCCCAGACTCCTGTTATAGCCAGAGATCAATAAAGAAAGGAGACTGGGCCTGACCATGTGTAGTGTTTTACCCAGTGCCTTCATGTACATACTCTCCTTTAAGCTTGGTAATACCTGGTGAGGTATTCTGATTATACAGGTGAGGTTCTGAGGGTTGAAGTCACGGCCAAGGGTACACAAAAGGTACATAACAGAAGGGCTGACACTCCGCCCCTTCTTCAATAGCTTAACCTTTCCTCTTCCACTGAACCCAGCCTTTCTGAGAAGTTTTCCCTGGAAGAATCAAAAGCAGTGGGTGGTGAGGTCCAGCTGTGAGGCCTGTGCAAGTTTTTTCACCTCTGAATGACTTTTTTCTTTCACCCTGGCCCCTTAGTGTTGAGGACAAGGGAGGGGTGAGAACAAGGGGGTGGGCGGGTGATTAACCTCCCAGTTCTAGCCAGGACCCCTTCTTTAACAACCACTCTATTCTCAGTCCATTTTTGCTAATGGAGTGAATTCTCAGGGATTAGAATAAGGGGCGTGATCTCCTTGTAGCAGGATGGGGGGAGGGGGGGAAAACATACACCAGAGCTTTGACATCCAAAACAAAGACAGCCAGAGCCTGAAGGGCTGGCAAAGAGGCAGCCACCCAACACAATCTCCCATCCTTTCCTTAGAATTTCCAGGGTGTGGTTCTCCCCTTTGTCAAAGAACCAAAAATCCCATTGCTGTCCAATTGGAACCAACTCAGAGCTGATCTTCCCCTGGGTTTTCAGGAGGCTGTAAATCACATGAGAGGAGATTGCCCGTCTTTCTCCTGCAAAACCACAGGTGGGTTTGAATTGCCACAGAAGGGCTGCCTTTGGGCTAGCAGCACAACTTCGTGCAGACAACACCACCAGAGTTCCCTTTTATCAAAGAGGCAGTCACCCAAACCCACCTTCCCTTGAACTGCCAGGGTGCAGTTCTCGCCTTTGTCCAGCAGACGGCACCCACAGCACAGACATAGCTGGAGAGAGCGCCAAGGCTTCCAGTTGCAAGCAGCTGTGTCAGGTGGTCTTCAATTAGAAATGAGAACCTGAAGTCACCTGCTTTCTCGACACACTGAAGGTTAGTTACCTCACCTAGCTAACCCCCACCTTTCTTTTTGCAGGAAGTCTAGGCAGGTTTAGGGAAAGAACTTCTCCCTCCTCAAGATCCTGCCCCATCTGCTACTTGTTCCCCAGAGGGCCCTGGGCAGGGGTGTGGGAAGGTACAGACAGGGTGGACAGGATTCTCCAAATCTGGAAAGAAGAAAAATGCCAAAGACCTAACACCAAATTTATCACATTTTAAAAACGAGATTTTCCCCAAAAGTGAAGTAATAAACAAATTCAGTGTCCATGCCTTCCCGAGCTGCAGTCATGGTTCCGGGACAACTTCTTCACACTTAGACCTGATGGGCAGTGAGAAATGAGAGGACAGAAGGAGAAGGTGAGGGAGAGGTCACAGGGTCTTGGAGGGTTCTCTCCCCTGCTGAGTCTCCCAAACCATCCCCTTCATCAAGCATCTAACTTCTGGGATGGTTGTTCTCATGTCGGGTATCAGCCTCTGCCTCCTTGTCCATTCTATGCAGGGAGAATGTGAGTTATTAAAGCAAAATTCAGGCTTTTCATCAGTTGCTTCCACCTCCAGCAGAACCACTGCTCCCTGGGTTTAAGTGAGGAGCTCTCTCTTTGGGTTCCAAATACCCTTTACTGAAAAAGTCCTTGGCCTGCTTCCATCACCCATTCCAGGAGCTAGAAGCCCTACATAAAATTAACCTCAATCCTTTCTGCTGCAGCTTAATCCCGTTTCTCATTGTTTGCTTGCCGGAGACAAAGTCTGTTCTCTAAACGTATAGAATAAATTCTTGGTGACTGATGCTGGTCTTTTACTCCCTTCCCTCCTGCTCCTTCCACACTGCCTGGCTCTCAGGTACACCAGCCGACCACCTGGGGTCTTACCGAGTTGGCTCCTTGGGAATCCAATGGCTGTGTATGCTTGGAGGGCTCTTCTTTGCCTGGTTCCTTACTGTCCCTCTCCTGAGTTTTAGGGCTGGTTCCGGCAGGCTCTGTGGAGGGAAGTGGGGAGGGGAAAGGAGAGTAGTATCCATGGAAGCTTTGCAGAGAGGGGTGTTTCTGTTGACCTTCCCTCATGCCCTAATGACCTTATAGAGGCTCAGATCCAAGCTGGAAGCAATTGGACAAGACTAACAGGATTCATGTTGATCATAATTCCTACTACAGGTTCATTATTTTTTTATGTGCAATTAGAAATTTAAGAAAATATTTTCCCCCATTTCAACCTGATCTGAACTGATAGGCTATTTATAGACTTTATTTATCCCACTAATTGTAGCATTCACTGGCTTTTAGAAATACTTATGTGTTCAATTACTGGGTACTCTATGGGGGGTACTGTGTAATACACAGTATATGCATTTCTATCAGTTTCTTAAAGTAGCCAAGGAAATTCTGAGCTCTGAAATATATCAGAAATGAGGGACTGTAGACATATATTAACACCATCATTGCCAGCTTTTGTTATTGTATGCTTTCTTTGTTGCAGGTGCTGGTGTAAGACTCAATGTCATTTAATTTTTACCCAACTCAGTGAAATAGGCACCACCATTAGTTTATAGACTCAGGTTGAATCATTTCAGTTCTGTTGGCTAGCAAAGTGGCAGAGTCAGGATTTTAGCCTAGAGCTGCTGTATTGAGGACTTCCTCAATGCAGCTACAATAATAAGTCCTGGGAGGGGCTGTGTCCTTTTGTAAAGAGATATAAATACATGCAATACATGCAAATATGCCCCAACTCTCAGTATTGTTCCTGGGTACTATTAGACTTCTCCCAGGATTCAGACCCTGCCCCTCCTGGACTGGAGAACAGGATGCCTGTCTCCCTCCCGAGATGGAACATACTTTGCGCTGCCCCAGCAGTGCTCAGCCTTGACTCTGTGTCTTTGATCCCAGATGAGCAGGACTCCTGGGGCCCCGTTCTCTCAGAGGCTCCCTCAGGCTCCTCTCCTTGCTGCTGTTGCCCCAGGTGATGTTCAACCATCATTTGGAGCTCTGGGAACAGAGAAAAGGAGGAAGCATTGAACTTGACTACTAGATTCAGTCCTGTGAAACCCCAATTCCAGCCGTCTACTACTAAAGGGCTATCATGCTGTCAGGTATTTGATAGACTTTCCCATCTTTTGAGATCTGAACAAAGAGAGGGCATTAAGAAAACAATAATGAGGGATAGCATCTTTAAGAATCCACCAGTATTCTGAAGGCGATAGATGGACAATCTCCTCCTGGCTATTTATACCCTTTGAGAAACTCACTAGAGGATTAGTAATGAGTCAGTTCTGACTAGGCAGCAATGAATTTGAGTTTAAGTGAACCTCTTTAAAGTGTTAAAGAGCAAAGACATTGGTTTAATGACTAAGGTATGACTAGCACAAGGCATGGTATTTTCTATTGTTTCGAATGCATATGAATAAGGAAATTCAAAGGAAAAAAATCTCTCCCTCATTGTCATCAAGGTGGAACTAATTCATAGATGATCCTCCAGTGGGTTTTGGAAGCTGGAGAAGGTGAAGCCAAGTTTCTTTTTAAAGGCAAGGATTTTGAAGCTCTGTCTCACATGCTTTGGGCACATGGCCAGGAGGGACCAGTCCTTGGAGAAGGACATCATGCTTGGAAGGGTGGAGGGACAGTACAGGAGAGAAAGACCCTGAATGAGATGGATTAACATGGTAATTGGGACAATTGGATTTGGTGTGTTGGTGTCAGACTGGCTCAGGACAGGTATATTGTACAGAGGGTTACTATGAGTTGCGGGCAACTCGATGGCACAGAACAACAACAAACAACAACAACAACAACAACAACTTGACTGAGAAGAAGGTGTCTCTCTTTCTCCTTTGAAGTTGCTATTGCCTTAGAAGTGCAATTCTTTACAGACTATGTGGTGTGGACAAAGAGTATTGAATATACCAGGGACTGCCAAAAAAACAGACAGGTGCAACCACAGCGCTCTTTAGAGGCAAGGATAGTGAAACTTCATCTCACATACTTTGGGCATGTTGTCAGGAGATGCCGCCAATCCTTGGAAAAACACTATTCTTGGAAAAGCAGAGGGTCTTAGTGAAAGAAAGGAAACCCCTTAATGAGATGGACTGACACAGTGTAACAAAGGCCTTGAGCATGGCAGAGACTGGGAGGAAGGCACAGGATAAGGCAAGATTTCGACCTGTAGTTCACAGGGTCGCTATGAGCTGTAGTTGACTTGACAGCACTTCACAACTCCATCAAAAGCTAGAGTGGAGACGCTGGGTGGTGCAAACAATTAACATGTTCAACTTCTGATGAAAAGGTTGGAAGTTCATGCCTACCAAGAGGTGCCTTGGAAGAAAGGTCTGGTGGTCTACGTCTCAAAAATCAGCCATTGGAAACTTATGGAATATAGTTCTTCTCTACATGGGCTCACTGTGAGTCAGGATTTATTTGATGGCTCAACTCAAAACTCAACTCATTGCTGTCAAGTTGCAACTGACTCACAGTTGGTTCTCCAGTGGGTTTTTAGGAGGCTTTAATGCACAGAGGAAGAGATTTCTCCCTTGAGCTGTTGGTGGTGCCACGAATGCACCACTTTTGTGCTAAAAGCACAACTCCTTACAGACCAGGCCACCAGAGCTCCCTTGATGGCAACTGTTATGTTGTCATTGTCATGCACCCTCCAGCATGGCTGACCCTCCAGCAAGTTTTCAGAGGTAATATGTCACACAGGAGGAGACTGTCCGTCCATCTTTCCCCCTCAGGACAGATGGCAGTTTTGAATGCTTTTGGGTTGCCAGCACAGCTCCTTACCACTAAGTCACCAGGGCTCCCTGATGGGAACTGTTGTTGTTATGTAGGGTCTAGTTGGAACTGACTCCTAGCTGACACTCTATCAGGTTTTCAGAAGTAGTAAATCACACAGGAGGAGACCGCCCATCTTCCTCCCATGAGATAGCTGTTGGATTTGAACTACATGCCTTCAGGTTGGCAGTGCCACTCCATTTAACACTCAGCCATGAAAGCTTCCTCCTCTGACTGTTGTTAACCCTTCAGTGGGTTTTCAGAGGAAGTAAATTACACAGGAATTGATTACCCATCTTTCTTCCTCAGAGCAGCTGGTAGATTCAAACTGCATACCTTTGGGTTTTGCAGTGTGATTCCTTACCAAAATATAGACTATAAAAGTCCCTTTTTTCCGAGAAAAAAAATATGTGGGGAAAAAAACTGTAAGAACAAAATCCCTCTCCTGACTTTCTGGGATATATGGTCTCCCTTGGTGTCAGGCAAAGCACTCAATTTAGATTAAAGAAAGAATTGAGTATCTTTTATGTGCTGGGCACTGTGTTTGTGGAGTTCACATGTATGATTTTATTTTGCTACGATTCACTCACTCACTCACTGCTATGGGGTTAGAATTAATATATAGCCGACCCTCCAGTGGGTTTCTGAGGCTGTAAATATCATGGAGGGGATTGCCTATCTTTCTCCCCTGGAGCTCCTGGTGGATTACAGCCTTTGATTAGCAGTGCAACTCACCATCAGAGTTCCCTGTAACAGCCCCAGTGAAGGAGAATTCAAGGCTCAGTAGGTTAAACAATTTCCCCAAGGCCATACACCTACTTGGCAGCAGAGCTGAAATTCAAGTGCCAGTAACAGCTTCACTGTAACATACAGATTTAATGACTTCCCAAGTATTCCTTCTAAAGGAATCATTAGGTCTATTCCTCAGCCTCAGACCCAGGTGGGGGAAGGGGCTGTTCAAACCTTTCATGGTGGGTGTGGTCCTTGTCACCTTCTTCCTTTGCCGTGGAGACATTGACAGAGTGGACTGTGAAGAAGATAAAGCACAGGTGGGTGTCAGCCCCAGCTCCCTGTCCTCCTCTGTCTTGCATGCACATAGAGTGGGGATTGGGGTAGGTGTGGCTTTTAGAAAGTGGAAGAAGAAAGCTGTTTGCCTAGCAAGCAACACTGGTGAACAGTAAGACTGGATATGAGAGTGTATGGGAGGCATGTGTGAATATCCACTCACACACACTTGGGGGATTCAGGAAAGAGGGTACCCAAATATCCTACAGAAGGGGGGAGAGACAGGGGGATACTTCATCCCTTAACAATTGGGTTCTCTGGGCCGGCTTGTGGGAGAAGGGCTGGCTCACCTTGAGAAGTGGGTTGGGGATCCGGTCTTCATCTATCTCTGAGGAGAATAAGGAATGAAGAAGGTGGTGATGGCAGGGAATCCTGGGGAGCCCCCCACAGAGCTGACTTCCCAAGGTGAGGGGACTCTGCAGTTGCCTTTCTTGTTTGTCCCCTTCCATCATGCCCCCAGGAATTTGGCCCTGATGGCTGACCCCAACCTCAGCTCCCCTCCTGCTCTGCCAGCTGGCTTTATCTAGCTATTATCTGGTCTTGCCCTTGACTCTGGGGCTGTGGTGGGTCCTCATTCCTGTCTCAGACCTGGAAGTCCATGAAGGGAGGATCTGTGGTGCTTCTGCTTGTTTATTCTCGTTGATGTAGTTGTGTCTTCTTCTTCTACCTATTCCTCACCTCAGGTCCAGAATACAACCCTGCCTATGAGGCAATTCTGGGCAGAGAATGGCAAATGTATCCTGTGCAGGGCTCCGGAAGGGATGATAATTTTTGGCACTTGGAGAAAGCATCCTGAACTCCATTCTATCTTACTCGCCTTCAGTTTGCGCTTGCCTGATGTTCTCTGGGCCTGTTGTCTTCCCAGACCTTGATGGGGATACTAGTGACCAGAATCCCAGCTGCTCCCTGAGCTGTTTCTAACCTTCCCAGTCCCCTCTGGGGGCCATGAAGATAGCTGATGGAGGCGGTCCTCCCCCTCACAGCTGTCACTGCCTCTGGGGGTGGGGGCAGCAGCATCTCAGTTGCTGGAGTAACCTCATGAAGGCTGTTGCCACAGCAACTAGCACTCTGTTGACCACCCCAGTTCCTGGGGAGTGGGGGAGCTTAGGAACCAGGTGGTCTTCCTTTCCTTCCTAACACTGTTTCTCCAAAAGCAGAAAGATATCTAGCCTCTTCTTCTGCATCCAGGATTGATGGTTTCTGACTCCCCAGATCTGTTCTTCTTCTATCTAGCACCCACCTTCTCTCTCTGGGATCTAACTGACTGTAGGAGCCCTTACTCTTTTCAAAGGTCTATCCCTTGGGTTACCTGGGGAGGACTGGTCACTGGTCAGCACGAGGGTGGCAGGGGTGGGGCGACGCCTCCGAATCTGGAGGAAGGAGGGAGGGGGGAAGAGGTCAAATGCATATGGAAATATCTTCATCTTGTAGTCCCTGTTACAGAGCCTCACCCAACGTTGCTCAGGTCACCCACATAACACATCTCAAAAAATGCCCAGTTATACTGGTCAACTGTCCCAGGGTGGACATCATTGGGTCCATCACGCTACCATGGGAACAGTTCCTCCTGAGGCCCCACAAGTTTAATAGCAATCCTCCGCTCCCCTGTTGTGGCCTTCCAACCCCACCTGATCCTGGTCTCAGCTCCCCATCTCAGCAGCTATATCTGCTCGAATGCATCAATCGATCTCTGGCCTGCATGCCTTCCGTCTATCTTGGATCAATGGTCAGAAATAACCTGAGAGGGCAGAGGTCTCCCTCCAATGCCCAGCCGGTTCCCCAAACGGACATTAACATTTTGCGAACCAGCAGCACCTGCAGAAAGCACCCTTCAGTCTCCACACAGCCTGGGAGGTCAGCAGAGAGAATCACTATTTCTGGCCGTGTCTCTCACCTCCTGGTATCCTCTATCTTTAGATTCACTGCCTTTCTGACTTGCCAGGAATTAGCATGTGGAGAAATCCCTGTCATGGTAAGATCATACGAGGAAGAAGCCTTGAGCAGGACCTTGGTCAGAGTCTAAAGCTTAGCTGAGAAATCTTATCTTGGACTCCCAGTCCCATTCTAAGAAATTAACATGTAAGTGCAGACTGGCTGCTGTTCTTTCAATATGCTGCCAATGTATTTTATTGTTGTTGAAGTCAGTCCAAGGGCTCTGGGGATGCTTCATTTTTTTCCTTTCTCTGGAGGTATTAGAGGCTTGGAAGGACAGGGACGGCAGAGTTTAGAGTCCCTGAAGCTCCCTCCAGGGCAATAGTGGGGAGAGAGGGCTAATGGGGCTGGAGATGGGCTAAAATTATCCAGGATTGGGGCGTGGGTGGTGGTGTTTGGTGAGGATACTGAATGGTCAAATCCTCATCACTGAGGCATCTCTTTCCATCTGTTTTTGGGGGCATTTCAAGGTCCCTGGCTGTACCATCTCTGTCTGTCTCTCTCACTCTCTCTGCTGGTATATGTATGTTTGCTGTGTTCACAGGCATGCATAGGCACTGGATGTGAGTTTGTTTCTATCACTAACTCAAATAGGCTGAGTGCTGGCAGGTAGACATGTGTGTCATGTAAATGGGGTAGGGGGTCAACCCTTCCTCTCTAATGCTTTACTACCTGCGGAGGGAGGCAGGAGGAGCTTGGGGTTGGGATAAATGGGTTGGTTGAGAAAATATCTTTGCTGGGAGCATGTGAAGGAGACAGCAAGTACAACAAAGGGCATTGGAGAAGGCAGTAGGGATCTGTGATTGCAGGTATGTCCCCTTCCTTAAACCTACTTACTTTTCTTGAACAAGATGTCTAAGTACTCAAAAGTCCTTGAGAACTGTGATATCCTATGGCAGGTGGGAGTAACGCCAGGCTTCTTGAGTGATCTCCCAGCATCTGATATACTAGATATATAATATATAT
>NW_006399780.1:20129958-20175427 GCF_000299155.1 Elephantulus edwardii
TATATATATACTAGATATAGTAGTCTCACCTCTTTTTCTCATACCCATCTTCAACCCTGGCTTTCAAGAACACCTGGTATTTCTGCCTCTGATTTATATCCAATCTAGTCATGCCAAGGATGTGATAGTTGTGGACACTACTCCACCACCTGCCACTCTGCTGCATAACTCAGCACTTCCAAACTCTTTCACCCTCCCATCTTGGTCTGAGCTCTTGCCAACCCTGGCGTTTTCTGCCTACACACTTGGTAACACAGCAGGAGGGGCTGAGGTTAGACTGCAGGTAGAATTTCATGCCTAAGAGACACAGACTTCTGAAGAAAATCAGGCCCAATTGTCAGCCCCTCAGCACTGCCTCATGTTCCTCTCCTGTCCTGCAGCTCCCAGAACCAGCTGGCCAGCTCCTCCCATCCCAACACACACACTTACACCTGCTGCCTCAAACACCAAACAGATGCAGGTGTCAGGCATGAGATCTGTTTGTGCTAGTGGGAAGGCAGTTCTGCTTGAAATCTCACCTCCAACCCCACAGCCCCCACTCCTGGGCCCTTTCCCCTGGTTCTGAGGCTTCTGGAGTTCTTGAGTGATGCAAATAGCTGTACTATTAACTGAAAGGATGGTGGCATGAACTTAACTCAGAGGAACCTCAAAAGAAAGGTTTAGCAACATGTATCTGAAAGGTCAGTCTTCAGATTTGTATAATGTGCAGTTCTGTTCTATACACATAGTGTTGCCAGGAAGGAGAATTGGCTTGGTGGCAGTGGGAGGTTATTTCAGCTAGTCTCCTACCTCCAGGCCTAACAGTTTTTCTACGGTAACCTTGTCATGCTGTTTGCTCTTCAAGCCCCCTCAGGAGGTTTGTGAGGGCCCACCTACAATCCTTCTTTTACTATCAGACATTAGAGCCTCAGAAACACACCTTATTTGGGCTTGGGAAAAGACAGAAGCTACCGGTACCTAGCTGTCCCCTCTACCCTAGTAACCCAAATTTAAGAAAGTATGTGTGTCTAACCTTTCCCTTCACACCTAGACCTTACTCTACCAAACGGTGGAAGCATGAAGAAGGAACACTGACTCCAACCTATCCCAGCAGGTCACAAAGATTTTTATTTATTTATTTATTTATTTTCAGGTAGGAAGTCCCAGTTATAGAGCCCTGACAACTGGATGGAGGAGACAGAGAATTGACCTTGTGGGCTATGCTTTAGGAATGAGGATGCCTAGGCAAACAGAGAATACAGGAGACGTAGAATGAGCAAATATTTGGCTAACAGGCAGTAGTAATGACCATGGGTGGTCACCTGCTCCACACACATGCTCACTCTCACTGAGACACACACTTGCTCACACACTCTCACTTCTGCCAGGCTGCTCAGAGCTAAAAATAGGCCAGGCCAGAAGGCTGGGCCAGGGCCCTGGACCCTTTGAGTGTAGGCCAACACAGGCTGCTCTCTTGAATATTGCTTAGCTTGGACCCTAGGCCCTGCAAAGCTCCTCCTTCTGGCTTTTCAATACCACTTTCTCCACTCCACCGCTAATCCTGACTCCAAAGAACAGGAGTTGGGAATGAGAACCCGGGTTGTCATTCCCTCCTTCCAGCCACTGCCCTTTTGATTTTCTTCAGCCTCTTCTCTGATCATTCTCTGGAGCCCTGCAAGGTGCGCCTCAATTAAGGAGGGGGCAAAGAGAGCGGGTTTTCCTTTCCCCCCTGTTTTGGCTCCTACAAGCACCGGGCTCTATCCATTACTCGCTCTCCCTCCCTTACCCACTCCTGCATTGCTACTTGCACCCCTAAGCACCCCCACCCGAGCTCAGAAACTCTGGCGGGGGGCTGACTGGGTGGAGAATTAGTGAAGGGCGGAGGGCTTGTGTCCTCCCTCCCTCAGGCCAGCCGTGGACTGGAGAGACAGAGGACGGCTCTTGAGGGGACAGGCGTCGAGTGCAGAAGCTCATCTTTCTGTTGGTTTCGAAGAAGCCCAGATGGGGAGACGGTGCTTTCGCGGTGGGGGAGGGGAGAGAGGACCCCCAAACTGAGCTCATTCTCCCCCACAGAGGCGCACTGCTAAGGAGGGACTGGGCAGGGATCTCGGGTCCTCCCAGTCCAGGAGTCCCTTGTCCTGTGCTGGGCGAGTCCTCAGCCGCTCCCTTGCTCCTCACCTGCTCAGCTGCCTCGGGGTCAAGGTGCGGCTCCAGGAGCGGGACGGTGAACTGGATCTTCCGGGGGCTGTTGTCTTGATCCATGGCTGGGGCGGTGGCCTGCGGGCCGGCGCTGTGGCGGGAGGGAAGTAGGCAGCACTCGGGGCTGGGGCGGGCGCGCTCCCTCTCCGCAGCGCTCCAGCCCCGGCCCCAGCCCGGCGCGCACGGCTCCCAGCTTCGAGCTCCTGCTCGCGGCTCCGGGGACTCTGCAGACGCTGATTGGCTCCGTACCCGCCCCTCCTGGGCCCCCTCCCCCTCCCCCAGCCCGTTACCTTAACCCCGTCGTGGCTGCGCCAGCGGATACGCGAGGGACTCAGTCCTGCAGACTCGTGAGCTGGGGCGTGGTCGAGTCTAAGTCTTAGAGGACTGTAGGTGCAGGTTTCCATACCCGGGGTATCCGTGGAGTTCTGGGCAAGGAGCCTGGGAAGCAACTACATGGAACTTCTCTAAGCTGGGGAGAGTCCAGAGGCTAGCAGGGTGGAGGGGTGCATCTGAGAAGGGGGCAGCAAGTGAAAGATTTATGATCTTAAAGGAGCTTATCTCTTAAAACAAGGAAAGGAGATTTGGGCAAGAAGCAAGAGGGAGGGACTGAGGTTAGAATTGGAGAGCACTTTCCTTCAATTGAGTAACAGTAGATCAGAAGTGAGCACTTGGAGAGGAGTTGCTGGTTGTGTGCAGAAAGGTGGGCCTGAAAATCTTCAAGGGTCTTTCAGAAGCCTGTGCCACTCTTGAAATGCTGAGAGGCAGAGAGCTGGGAAGAGGGGACCATCTGGGATTTAGCAGAAGGAGTAATGGGGGTGGGGAGCTGATAAAGCTTGTGAAATAGATTTCTTTCTGCTTGCTAAATTATAGGGATCCTAAAGTAGGTGAAGGGCCTGCAAAGGGAGAATGCTCAGTGGTGGAGAGAGATGGTCATTTGGTCAGTGGCTTGCGTATATAGATGGAGATGGTTTCCAATTCCAATCATAGGCGGAGTAATGAAAAAATATCAGCTGTAACTGAAGAGGTGGGTGGAAGTTAGACTATGTGAATAACTTGCTGGCTGTAGGCACTAAGATGTCAACCAGCATTAGTGAGTGAGGGAAAGAGAAAGGTATTCATAGGATCTGGTGGGCCTTTTGCAGGGATTGGGGAGCACTGAGCAGAGGGAAAAGGAGAGAAGGGGTACTCTACAGAGTAGGGCTTGTTGAATAAGGTGGAGAGAGGGAAATGTAGAAAAAAAATGAGGTGAAGAGGAGAAGGGGAGTGCTTGGGGTGGGGCTAGGGGTGGGGAGAAGGACATAGGACATTTTAGTCTTAAAATGAGTATCTGGCAAGTTACCTGTAGATGTATGGCCAATTCCTTGGAGACACTCTGGTCATCCTCTAATAGGTCAGACTCAACACTCATTTGCCTCCTCTCCTTGGCAGCCCTTCCCTGGCCTGTATTTCACATGGCCCCTTCCTCTCTTACCTCCCAAAATAACTTCACTCCCAAGACATATCTTTTTACACATGACAGGCCCAGCTCAGCTTTCTCGAGGTAAGGCTGGGACATAGGGACATAGTGGACCCTGAAGTCTTCAGTCAGCTGGACCTCCAGTCACATGTTGACTGGTTCCTGTTTTCCTGTAGCCAGGATTCTAGAAATGGCCCCTGCACCCAGCTTGCACCTGCTGTGACCCTTTGCGCGCTTTTTGTGTAGCCGAGACCATGCCCTTCTGCCTGCAGAAATAATAGTGGAAAAGGGTGAAGCAGAAAGAATAAGGGTGGGGTGGGGGCTGCAGGGCCTATTGGAGCTCAGGTGTTTGCTGTGGCTTCTTCCCACTCCTCCTCCCTCCTCAACCATGTGCTCAAAAAACAAGGTCCAAAGTGTCCTCCAGATAAGTGATTGTCTACCAAAGACAGGATTCTCACATCCCTGTATTCAGCTTCTAGGTTGCTTCATTGAGCCTTGATTTTCTTATTTGTAAAATGGTTAGAATAGTCCCTACCTCATAGGGTTGAATGATATGAGGTAAAGTTCTTGGCACTAGAAGGCCTTCAATTAATTAATGTTATTGTTGTGTGTCATTGAATTGGACCTGACTCATAACTGACTCTCCGTGAGGTTTTCAGAGGCTGTAACTTTCATGTAAAGAGATTCCTCATCTTTCTCCCACGGACCATTGGTGGATTTGAACTGCTTGCATTTGGGTTGGCTGCATAACTCCTTAGCAATAGGCCACCAGAGCTCATGGTAGTGTTGTTAAAGTGCCATGGAGTTGATTGAAATTCAGAGTGACCTTATGAACAATGGCTCTGAACCCTGCTCTATCCTGAGTCATCCCACCAGCTCCTACACACACCTGAGCCCTTTGTCATAGTCACTGTGTCAATCCATCTTGTTGAGGGTCTTCCACTCTTGCTCTGACTCTCCACTTTTCCAAGCACGTTGCCCTTTCCAAGGGCTGGCCTCTCCTAACAAAGTATGTGAGACAAAATGTTGCCATCTTTGTCTCCAAGGAGTACCCTCTTTTCACTTTCTCTTGGCAGTCCATGTGTTATTCAATTCTCTTCTCCAACACCACAGCTCAAAGACATCAGTCATCCTTATTCATTATGCAACTTTCAGATTAAAAGCAAGCAATTGAGGAATTCATGGCTTGAATCATGTGCACTGCAGTCTTTAGAACTCCGGAGAGGTCTTATGATAACCAGTTTCCCCAGTGTGTCTTGTCTTATGATTACTTGACTCCCAGTACCAAGGGTGTTGATTGTGGATCCGAGTAAGAGGAAATTATTGACCTTTTCTATCTTGTCTCCATCTATCATGATGCTGCTTATTAGCCCAGGGGTGATTTTTGTTTTCTTGATGTTGAGATGCAATCCATATTGAAGGCTGTATGTAGTCTTTGATCTTTAAGTGCTTCAAGTCCTCCCACTTTCAGCAAGCAAAATTGTGTCATCTGCATAAAGCAGGTTGTTGATGAGTCTTCTTCTGATCCTGATGTCCTGTTCTTCTTCATAAGTCCAACCTCATGATAGATGCTATTATCATTGTTTTGTTATCTCCTAGTAGAACAGCAGCACTAGAGCTGTTAAAAGAAGACTCTCCCACCTAATGGCAAGAAGCAGCACTGCAATCCCAGAGGTGCACGATTCGAATCCACCAGATGCTCTGCTGAAGAAGGAGGGACAATCTCCTCCTGTACCAGTCAGATCCAATTTGATGGTACACACATAAAAAATTATTAAAAAAAAGAAGACTCTCCCACCACACCCCCGTCCTCCGATTTGGCTAAGCCTCCTTCATAAGCCACATTCCCCTATGTGACTATAGACACACCTCACCAAGTCTCATATCTACCCTCATGCAGACTTCTCAAGGGCCAGATTATATGAACCCTCCCTCTTCGAAGCTTCAGACAAAGAGGAGGCCACAAGAGCTTAAGCACCCACCCTAGAGAGATGGTTGATGAGTGATGAGATGCTCTGTGGGAAGAGAGATCCTGGGAGCAGCAGGTGCCGTGGAGGAGGAAGGGGAGGAGAGAGCCAGGAGAGGGAAGAGTGTCAGCCTCTGGTACTGGCTGTGGGAGAGGAGGCTGGGGGCAGGTGGGCGTAGTGTTATGAGTAGTGGGGAGGCGGAGTGTGACTGGGTGCAGCCTTGGGTTCTGGTGTCTCCATGTGAACTGGAATGGGTCTGTGGGTGAAGGTGTGTGCATCTCCTTTTGACCTTTATACCCAGAGTTGGGTGGGGCACTGTGCATACTTAGAGGCTTGTGGGTGTAAGAAGGAGTGGGCTGCTCATTGTGACAGGACAAAGGGGGATTGGAGAGGGTCACTTGCCTGCCCTTAGACTTGTTTCTACAATGAGTTAAGGCTTAGAGGCTGTCCTGTCACAGCCCCTTCCCCTCACTAATGTGTTTCGTGTGCTTTTGTGTGTGTGTGTGCGCAAAGCTTCACATTCCTGGCGCAGGCACAGCCTGGCTGAAGGAGCAGCAGCTGTTCTACATAGGTGCACTTCTGGGTCCATGAAATATTTAAGATGACAGGGATGTGACTTGGTGATGCAGTCACTTAATAGCTGCTGTCCTCCTTTGCTCTCTGGCTGGGCTCAGGGTTAATGTGGCAGTCCTCTGCTGCTGTCAGCGCTTTTTGCCTCTGTTTATCTTACTCTCTTCACCCCCATTTGCCTTCTTCACCCATTAATTAATGGAGCCTCACAACCATCCAGGAGGAAGGAAGGGAGGTATTTGGTTATAATTTTATTTTCAAGGGCAGGATGGTGGAAAGAAGTATTAGGGGATGGGCTGGCTGGGCTGCATTTGGAAGGTTTTGCTCCTATTTTGTGCTCTGTCATCAACTTTTTGGTGACTCTAGGGATAATCACTGCCTCACTTCTCTCAGTTTCCTCATCTGCAAAATGAAAGTATTAGGTATCTCTGGCTTTCTTCTTGTTTTAATATGCTGTTGTTTGGAATTAAGGTTGCTCCAGCCACACACAAGCCAGGAGTCAGCAACCTCATCTCCATCTTTGCATTTCTGTCTTTGCATCTCTCTCTGCCTGGCCAGTGCGTGTTGAAGACGTTATGCACGTGCACTTTCTCACACACACAGCTCTGGGGCAAGGCCAGGGGCTGATTTTTGACACCCAAAAGAGCAGCAACCCCATCTAAGTGGTCCCTGCGGAGAAGCCATCTGCTCATGCCAGTGAGTGACGCCACAGTTTCCCAAACATTTCTGGAAGCTCTTTTTGGAATTCTCTTAGAACGCTCTGAAAAATCCTCACTGGAGAGTCAGTCTTTGTCCTTTGGGCTGACTCTGTTCTTCTGGAAATGACTGAGAGTCATTAGAAGTGGTACCTTGTGAAGGAGGGAGGACAGGCTGTGTCTGAAGCAGAGGTTCAGTGCTGCTGGGCTGCAAAGCTCTCCCTGAGGTCTCTTTGCAAGAGGAGTTTCCTCCAGCTGTCTGTGAGTTTCAGCAGCAACACAGTAGTGGCTCCGTGCCTCTTAGGGGATGACTTGGAAAGCCCACCCTCCCCCAACTGTCTAAGTCCTGGTTTGCCTGCGAAAAAGCCCATCATTACACACTCCTGCCAGGCTTGTGTGTGCTCCCCCTGCAGCTGCACTCTCGGGAATGGGGCCAGAGCTGGTGATTCAAGGAGAGGGGATGCTTGTTTCCAAAATATTTTGCCTCTACTGGAACCACAAACTGGAGGAAGTGGAAGACACTTAGAGATCAGCCACTCCAACCTCCTTGGGTGAGAGAAGTGAAACTAGGGCGCAGAGGGAAGCAGCAACTCATCCAAAGACTTCAGCCTAGGCCCATGCTATTCCCAGCAAACTTGGCTTGGCACTGCTGTAGAATGATGGCTGAACCTGAAGTCGAGGCATGGACCACATGACCTTCTGGTCAACTCGTATATACCTTGAATGTAGTGATCGACAGTCCTGAAGACCCAATCCCTAGCTAGCCCCTAGTGAACCCATTCCTATTCCCAGACTTATACCAGGTTCAATTTATTCTTTTAGCATATGTTGTTGTTGTTGTTATATGTGCCATAGGGTCTTTTGTGACTCATAGTGACCCTATGTAAAACAGCTCTAAACTCTGCTCTGTCCTGTGCCAATCACACCCTCTCCGACACACTCATCCCGACTGCCCCAGTCACCGAATCAATCCACCTCCCAGAGGGCCTTCCCCTCCTGTGCCTGCCCTCCACCCTCCCAAGCATGATGTCCTTCTCCAAGGACCGATCCCTCCTTACAACATGATCAAAGTATGTCAGATGAAGCTTCAGCATCCTTGCCTCCAAGGAGCACTCTGGCTGCACTTTCTCCAAGACATACCTATTCTTTTGGCACTCCATGGGACATTGAGTAAGCTTCTCTAACACCACACCTCAAATGCATAATTTCTTCTCCTGTCAGCCTTATTTACAATCCAGCTGTCAGATGCATAGCTGGTGACTGGAAAGACTGTGGCTTGAATCAGGCATACCTTAGTCTATAAACTGACATCACTGCCTTCAGGACTTTGGAAAGGTCCCTGACAGCAGACTTTTCCAATGCTGGGCATTTGGCTAAGCTATGGGGACACCAACAATTCTGAAAAGCAAACTCATTGTTATCAAGTCAGTTTTGATTTATGGCAACTTCATGTGTCCCTGGGTGTTACAAGGCTGCTAATTGATCCTGTTTGAACCAATCCAGTGGCTCCAAGGAAGAACGGCCTGGTGAACTGTCTCTGCAAAGATGACAATCAAGAAAATCCGGGGCAGTTCTGTTTTGTCACAGGGAGGGACATGAAGGGAGATCCAGGGGAGCACAAAATATATCTATATATTCTGGCAATTTACAAATAGGTATGTTCTGGTATGCAGCCAGAGTGCTCCTTGGAGTCAAGAGATGACAAAGCTTTGTCTTTCATACTTTGGATATGTCACTATGTGAGGCTGTTTCTTGGAGAGACACATCACGCTGAGAAGGATGGAGGGCCAGTGAAGGAGAGGAAGACCCCCTACGAGATGAACTGACACTATGACTTTAGCAGTGGACTCTACTGTCTCAGAGTTGATGAGGATGGCATAAGATAGATAGGGAAAGTTTCAGGTTGGCTGGCCAATTGCTATGAATCATACTTGATTCAAGAGTACCTAACACCAACAACAATAATAAGCAGGGGCCAGAATGGTGATGATGAATAATTAATAAATATTGCAAAAATGGAGAAGGATGACCATGACGCAGACTGCTCAGACCCCATTCTTCTCCCCACATACCAGCTCTTCAGACATGGTGCCAAACACACAGCTTCAGGTTGCCGGGGTTCAAATCCCACATCTGCCATTTAGTAGCTCTCTTATCTTGGGCAAATTGCTTGACTTCTCTATTTCTTCACCTGTAAAACTGGATTAATAATAGGTAACCCTATTATTCGAGTGAGGGGTGGGATGAGGTAATGTTAAAAAAGTGCCTAGTTTAGTTTTTGGCACCTATTAAGCATTTGATTGATAGAAATGAGTAATAATGAGTTCATCTTAGCAAGTGTTTTCTCCTTTGACTTTTGAAAAAGCAGGGGGAAAGAAATGAGGATTTCCTCACAACAGCTTTGGAATTGAGGAGGGTGTTTGCAGGAGGATACCTCCTGCTTCATCAACAACCTGTGCCATACAGATGACCTAACCTTGCTTGCTGAAACTGAGGAGGACCTGAAGCACTTGCTGCAGATGGTTAAGGAATGTATTCCCCAATATGAATTGAAGCTCAATATCAAGAAGACAAAGATTGAGATTGCTCTGGAGGCCTAGTGGCAGAAGCTGTGCCGTAATCCCAAAGGTATGAGGTTCAAATCGATCAGATGCTCCACGGGAGAAGAAGGGGCAATCTCCTCCTGTGCCAGTCTGATCCGACTCCACAATACACAACAAGAAAAAAAGAAAAAAAGAAAAAAAGACAAAGATTTTCACCACTGGGTTAATTGGCAGCATCATGGTAGATGGTTGAAGTTGTTAGCAATTACAACTTGCTTGGCTCCACAATGAACACTCTTAACACCAGCAGTCAGGAAATCAAAAGATGAATTGCATTGGGAAAATCTGCTGTCAAGGATCTCTCCAGAATACTGAAAAGCAACGATGTCAGTCTAGAGACTAAGGTGCACCTAATCTAGGCCATGGTCTTTGCAATTACTTGTTATACATCAGAGAGCTGGACAATGACTAAGGATGACAGAAGAAGAGTACATGCCTTTGGCTTGTGGTGCTGAAGAGGGGTCTTGAACAGACTATGGAACACCAAGAAAACAAATAAGTCGGTCTTGGAGAGTGTGAAACCAAATTTCTCCTTGGAGGCTAAGATTCTGGCCAGGAGGGACCAATCCTTGGAGAACGGCATCATGCTTGGAAGGGCGGAGGGACAGTACAGGAGAGGAAGACCCAGGATGAGATGGATTGATACAGTAACTGGGACAATGGGGCTTGGTGTGTCAGAGTCAGTGAGACTGGCTCAGGACAGGGCAGGCTTCAGAGCTGTAGTACATAGGTTGCTATGCATCACAGGCACCTCAGTGGCACATAACAACAGCAATAACAACCCCCTGCCTTTTTCTCAGCCAGGTTCTGTATGTCCCCATCCTTGTCAGGTCAGCTGTTCTTGATGCCCAGCGGTGTCCTCATCAGCATGGATGCTCACCCGCCCTGTAAATGATTAAATCTAATGACTTTGACTTGAGGTAGGGGTGTGGAAAATTCCCCAGCCACAGGGCAGGATGAGGATAAGGTTACCAAGAGTGGGAGGGGAAGGGCCCCCTTGGGCTCCTGATGTGTTATTGTTGGGAGGTGGCTGCAGGAGCAGATGCGGAGTGCTCTCCTGGGGCTTCTCAGCAGGAGAGAATGCATGGGGGTGTGTGTGTCATTTCAAAGTTGCAGACTCACCTTCCTCCTTCACTCCTCCCAGCCTTCATAGATGGTGCTGGGCCCCAGCCCAAGCCTCTACATCTCTCTTGTTAGAAGTTGGGCCTTGGTTGCTGCTGTGGTTGGAGGGATTGAGGTGAGAGTGCCCCTGGGCAGGGAGAGGTGACCACTCCAGGATCTGGTGCCAGGGGGCTGTCCTGGGGCACTAGGTCACTCTTCTCTCCAATAAGTAGAGGAAGTGTTCGTGTTCCTGGGATGGGGCTGGGACTGAGCCTCAAGAGACCAAGACAGGGAGGTTACTGGTGATAAAGAGGGAAAGGGAAGGGAGCAAAGCCATTCCAGATTGGAAGAAAACCCCCAAAACATTTTGAAGAAAAAAAAAATCTGGATTCCCTGGATTTTGCTCCTTTTAGGTGGGAGCATGCTACCTGCCTGATCAACAACCACTACTTGTTATATAATGTTGTTGGGTACCATTGAGTCAGAACCATCCCATAGCTGACCTTCTAGCAGGTTTTCAGAGGCAATAAATCATACGAGAAGAGCAGCTGGTGGATTTGAACTACCAACCTTTACGCTGGCAGCACAATTCCTTACCACCAAGCCGCCAAAGTTGCCTTCCGGTTATACAATGAGATTGATCTCATGACACTTGTTTCTCACTGCTGGTTTCCTCAGGGGTGAGTGTGCGGGGGTAATTTCGCCCCTGGCTCCTAGGTGGAAAACCTCTTAACCTTTCTGTTCAACCCAAGTGAAGAGATAGTCTCAATCCAGAAATTAGAACCAACCAACCAACCAACCAACCAACCAATATAAGAATCAAAGCTTAATATGTCTTACTGTCAATCTTCCCCAGTCCACCGGGCCCCATTTCATTAGAAGCGTGCGGTGAACAAGTAGTGAGGGGCCGGTGCCTGCTGTTTTTATCTACCATGTTCTTCTGCTCCTCCCCTGAGCTCCTCCTCACCAGAGAAGAAGGAGAGAACTGTTCTTACATCAGCTGGCCAGGCCTCAGCCTCTTCCTCCATGCTCCCTGGTGACTGCCCTTTGACTGCTCCTGGTTCCTCTGAACTTCCCTGCTGGGCCTTGTTCCCAGGAGCTTGAGACTTCTTCCTCAGCTCTTTGCCAGTGTCCTGCTGTGGGGGCCCTTTTGTCCCTTAAGGCAGTCCCCTTGGACAAAAGATGCATCATGGGGAAGAAAACGGAGTCTTTCTGCCAGGAGCCCTCAGCTGGTCCATCCCTTGCCAGGCAGCCCCAGGAGGCCAGGTTGTCGCATGCAAAGCAGAGCTCCTGCCAGGCTGCTCCCTGCCAGTGCCTCAGCCCTTTTATCTCTTCCAAACCTCATGGTGGCACCTACACAGTGTCCTCAACTCTCAGGGCCACATCACATATTCAGTTCTTGGAGTAACCTACCCCAGCATGCTGCCAGGTTTGCCATAATGGGGATGATGTCCCTTGTGGGGAAAGGAGAGTGAGTCACAGCACAGATTTCTCTGTACACTCATGCCTTACAAAATCCTTCCTTTTCTCCATACTAAGGCCCCCTATATTTTTTTTTTGTTGTTGAAAAGATCACACATTGGTTCTTAAAAACTTTCCTTGAAATTCTTCACATGCTAATTTGACATCTCATTTTGAAATGTCATCTATTGTGTTTTGGTGTCTAGTTGAGACTCTTACTTCAATCTCCTATTTATAATAGCTAAGGAGCTCTGGTGGCTTAGTGGTAAGAAGTTGTACTGCTAGTTCAAAGGTTTGGAGTTCAAATCTGCCAGCTGCTCCATGAAAGATGAACAGTCTCTTCCTGTGTGCTTTACTGCCTTTTAAAACCGCTGGAAGGTCGAGTATGAATTGGTTCTGACTTGGTGGTAACCACCACCACCACCACCACCACAAAGATACTAGGACATTTAAGATTGTTTGAAGAAAATGTATCAGGATCTAAGTGGACGGTAGCATTTCTCCAAGGAGGAAAGGACAACACAGGAAAGAAACGACACAGAGGTGGAATGGCCATCAGAGGGCAGCAGATCCTACTCCAAAGCTTTTTTCCTTCCTTGGACTAGTTGGAACCAGATTATTTCTTTTTGTCTCCAGGGACCAGGTGCTGCCAGGTGCTCGGTCACTCAGAGGGCTTCAGCTCTCGGGATATGTCTCCCTCTTCTCCCCATTTCCTAGAGTTGTCCCTGTTTCCTGCCTTTTACTTCCAGTTGAAGTATCAAAAATGAATCCATCTCAGCTGGATGATAAAAAAACCATTTATATGTTATCTGTGTACATTAAAAGATTAAAACCACACTCCCTGTTCTAGCAAAGGTTCATTGTGGAAAGGTGATGAGTGAAGACCCAGTTCACTGCAAAGTTGTGACTGTGGCGGCAGAGGTAGGAATGTGAGCAGGGATGTTGAGGAAGGAGGTGCTGCTTGAAAGATTAAAAAATGTCACAGGTGAAGGGGGGCCTTGGAATAAGCAAGTTTTTAAATAAAGCTGAGTAGGATTTCGGGGGAGAAGAGATGTAAGGATATAAGGGTGGCTGATTGCTAAGTTTCTAGAAGTCAAGGAAGCTGAAGGGTGACATGGGAGGCAAAGGGTAGCAGAAACTGTTAGGGTTGTTTAGGATCATGTCCGAGGATTGAGGAGGCCCGGTGCAGGGACTTTGGAGAGATGTCTTTTTTGGCTACCAGCCAGTGCAGAGCTTTGTTTCTGCTTCCCAGGCTTCAGAGAGAGGGTCTGAGGATTTGTGGTTGCAAAAATTTTGTTGAGAATGGAGGTTATCAGAGAAAATGGGGGATCAAAGCGTCAGAATGGAAAAAAACCCCAACCCAAACAACCCTTGAAGTATTGAGGCAGTTGAACTGAGAGGACGGTCTGTAGGTGGTGCGAAGAGTTTGCTTCTGAGAGCTACCGTAAGGGTGGCAGTTCAAACCCCACAGCAGAAAACTGAAAGAAAAGCCGTGGGGGAATCTGCTCCCACTAAGTTCATTGTATTGCTGGTTGCTGTAGAGTTGGTTCTGACTCATGTTAACCCAATATGATTAGAGCAGAATGGCCCCATTGGATCTTAAGGCTGGAAAGCAGGCTGCCAGGCCTGATTCCTGAGATACACCTGGGTGGGTTTGAGCTGAGAAGTTTTGGCTAATAGTTGAGCACTTACTGTTTGTATCACCCCAGGGATCCCTCCATCAAGATTACAGTCACCCCCACCCCAAACCCCCCAACAAACCAGCAATCAAACAAAACACTATGGAGAGATTCTTCTCTATAACATGAGTCAGAATCTACTTGATGACGTCCACCACCACCAAGCAGAGAGAAAAGAAGACTCAGGGTGGGGATGAGTCTGGTATAACAGAGTGGGGCCAAGAACCTGGGCTTTGGTGTCAAACTGGTGTTGGAGCAGATTCTGACTTTGGCAGTGCCCAGTTACTTTTCTTCTCTTATGAGGTTATTCCGTTATCTACCAAATGGAAACAGTAATTCCTACGTGCTAGAAGAGATGTTGCGACTATTGAGTGAGATAATATACACCAAATTCTTAGCACAGAGCTTGGGAGGTGCTCGTTAAATGTTAGCATTTATTATTAGAATGATAATTGTCTTCAGATGTTTCAAAGGTTGTCACGTGGAAACAAGATCTGACTTATCTGGGCTGCTCCACCAGGCTGAACTAGGGATGCAAGATGAGGGAGACAGATTTGGGTTGACTGGGAGGAAAAAAATACTCTTATTAGAGACACCCAAGCCTACGTCGTAAAGTAAGGAAACCTCTGCTGCTGGAAGAACCTGAGCAAAGGCTGCCCAGGGAGTTTCACTTTAGACCCAAAGCTTGTTTCAGTGTCCTGGGGTCCTAGATTGTTTTGAAGTTGTGCATCAGAGTTGAAAGCTGCAGTGATTCTAGTTGCTGGAGACGTCCCTTGGGTCAAGGAATATGGAGCCAACTCCATGTGTGGAGGTTCAATGCCTTTGCCAGTTGAAGGTCAGATAAGGGAGGTCTTGGCTGTGAGCAGCGGAGGACCTGTAGCAGGCTTTGTAGAGGTGATCTCATCTCTCTTCCCGCCTCCATGCGAGGAAACTCCTTATACAGTGTAAAAGTTTGCGAGAGGTGATGAAGACTATTTCCACTACCCAGTAAGGAAAAGTCTCCATCCTGGAGTCTCCCAGGAGTACCTTCATTGATAAACTCTCCCTGAGACAGAACCATAGAGTGTCTGGACCTGAGGTTCCCACGTTCTCCAGGAACGTGATCATGCTCCCTCCTTTACATTAGTGCTGGGGAGGCAAGTGCTGACAGCTTCTCAGCACATCCACTGATCGCTTTCTTGCCAGCCAAATATGCCATTTCTACTTGAGGGACAAAGACATTCTCCTTTCTTTCTCATAGAGTGGGTGAGCCTTAGAATAAACCCTTCTAACCCTTCAGTTTCTTCTTTGCTCTTTTTAAAAACGAATTTCATGTAACACTCCCCTCCCCCAAATCATTCAATTTAGGCCCAGTCACTGAACTCTTTACTGGAGAGAAAATAGTGAATAATGATTGAAGCTCATGGGTCTCACAGAACTTACATTTTAGTGAGGGAGACAGCATATAAACAAGTGTATAAATGAGATAACTACAGAGCATGGTAAGGGTCATGAGGGACTAGAGAGGTCAAAGTGATAGAGCCAACTGGTGAGAGAATAGTAGGAATGGGCACTGGCCAGGGTGGTCAGGCACACCTGTTTATGGTGAGATTTGCAATAAAATCTAGAAAGTGGGAAAGAATCAGCTGTGCAAAGAGCAAAAGGCAGAAGAACATAGTAAGCAGAAGGAATACGAGGACCAAGACTGTTGGAGTCCTTAAAAGTAGAAGAAACCAGAGGAGAGAGAGAAGGAAATGACATGGTGAAAAGGACTTGGCTTGATATTGCTGGCTTTGAAGATGGAGAAGCAGGCTGTGAGCCAAGAAATGTGGGCGGCCTCTAGAAACTTGAGGTCTAGGTCAAGGAAATAGATTTTCCCCCTAGAGCCTTTTCAAAGGAATGCAACACTATTGACACCTTGAGAGAGCCCAGTGAGACCTCTCTTGGACTTCTGAACTACAGTAAATAAACTTGTGTTGTTTTAAGCTGCTGAAGTGTGATGCTTTGTTACAGGGGCAGCAACAGAAAATGGGATGAAAGGGTCTCCTGCTCTGGATTGCTCCCTCCTGCAGTGGGGGATGCTATGGCAGCTGGTGGGACCATATTCAACCGACTGTGTTTCACAATGGGGACAGAGTTAATGCATTAACAAGAATGTTCCAGAATAACATGGCCTTTTGCTCCCCTGCCCTCTTTATTGATGTAAATAAACACACACATCTGCACTTGGCTTTTCCTCCCCACCTCTTCCCTGGGAATATCTGCTCCTTCCTAACTGTTCAATGGCTTGGGCTGGATGGGGGGAGGGGGGAGAGGAGACCCCTTTTGGGCTAGTGTTTCCATTGCATCCTCTAGCTCAGTTTTGCCAAAAGCTGCAGTGCTTTGAGTTGTCTGGCATTTGGCTTGTTGTTACTAAACTAAATACAGTTCTTAAAGTTAATGGGGTTACATTTAGATGAACAACCTATATTGTCCATAAATTATATCATATTAAATTTTATATGATTTTGGATGGACAATCTATGAAATTTAAATTTCAATGGGGGTAAGGTTTAGATGAACAACCAAACCATATTGCCCATCTAGTGTATCACTAAAATATTGCATCACATTGATTTTTTTTCAGTGTAAATGTACTTTTCATAAAACATGTATCTCTGCATAGTCTATACAGTCTCTTGGGTTTTCTTTTTGCCTTTTGTTTTCAGGGGCTCTTTTCTGTTGGCAGACTTAGAGGGATGGGGGGAGGACATGCTTACCCAGTAAGCCAGGTAAGCATGTGCAATTTGTGCTTACTTCCTAATCTGTGAACAATGTGAGCAATTTCACATTTTCCCACCCACCACATCAAAGATTCTGCTTCTGACTGTGGCTGGCATCTCCCACTCTCCCAGCACCTTCCTAGAAAATCAAAGCCTTTTTTCAAATTTACAATCCCTGATAGGGACAGTAAACAAGATACATGTGAACTTATTTGTGCTTATTCACTAATTAGTGAGTAAGGACGTCTGAGCTTGTCCTCTGCAGATTAGTGAGCAAGCACTAGGAAGTCTCTTTGTGCTTTGAACCACTTGCCTTTTGTTTAGTAGCCCAACACCTAATGCACTTTTAATTAACCTGAGTATTGAACATACCACAGACTGCCAAGAGAACAAACAGATCTTGCCTGGAGAGGGTGAAACTAGTTTGCACCTTGGAGGAAAGGATTTTCTAGCTCCTTCTCATATACTTTGGGCATGTCCCAGGAGGGACCAGTTCTTGGGGAAGGACATCATGATTTGAAGGGTAGTGCAGAAGAGGAAGACCCAGAATGAGATGGGTTGACACAGTGACTATGGCAATGGAGTCAGGTGTGTCTGAAACAATGAAGTTGGCTCAGCATAGGGCAAGCTTCAGAGCCATGGTTCATAGGATCTCTGTGAGTTGTAGTTGACTTGATTTCACATAACAACAATAACAACAACAACAAAATAGCATCACTGCACCTCAGTATTTTGGAGAGGTCCCTGACTTGCCCAATGCAACATGTCTCCTGATATCCTGACTGTTGGGACCAATAAAAGTACTGAATACCTCTTGGAAAGCTAAAAGTCTATGGGATGGTGAAGCTTTGTCTCACATACTCACATGAGATCATTATGGAATATACTGATACATATGAAAAGAAAAGAATGTGTCTATACCTAAACAGAACAGAAAAGAAAGGACTAGGAAAGGCAGAATATTTACTCATTAAAAAACAAATTGTATTGGAAAAATCTTTTATCAGGGACCTCTCCAGAGAACTGAAAAGCAATGATGTGAATCTACAGAGTAAGATGTACTGGATCCAGGCCATGGTCTTTGCAGTTACTACTATGCATCAGAGAGCTTAACGATGGCTAAGGATGATAGAAGAAGAATTGGTGCCTTTGAGTTGTGGTGCTGGAGAAGAGTACTAAATATACCATGGACTGCTAGGAGAACAAACAGGTCTGTCCTGGAGAAGGTGAAACCAGGCTGCTCCTTGGAGGCAAGGATTTTGAAGCTCCATCTCACATACTTTGCAAGTTTGAGCATGTTGCAAGGAGGGCATGTCCTTGGAGAGGGACATCACGCTTGGAAGGGTGAAGGGACAGCGCAAGAGAGGAAGACCCTGGATGAGATAGATGGATTGACTCAGTGACGAGGGTGATGGAGGTAGGTATGTCAGAGACAATGAAATTAGCTCAAGATAAAGCAGGGATCAGAGCCAGTGTACATAGGGTGGCTGTGACTTGGAGTCGACTTGATGGCACATAACAATGACAACAACAACAACAACAACAACAACAGATAAATAAGAGTGAACAGGTGCTGTTGTTGTTAGGTGCTGCTGAACTGATTATGACTCACAGGGACTGTATGAACAACAGATCTGAATCCTTCCCTATCGTATGCCATTCTCATAATTTCTGACAACAGATCTGAATCCTTCCCTATCGTATGCCATTCTCATAATTTCTGACATACTTGAGCCCATTGCTTTAGTCACTATGTCAATCTGTCATGCTGAGGGTCTTTCTCTCATCTACTGATCTTTCCAAGTATGATATTCCTCTCCAAAAATAGCCTCTCCTAACAACATGCCCAAAGCATGAGAGATGATATTTCTCTATCTTTGCCTTTAAGGAACACTCCAGTTGTACTTTCTCTAAGACTGCTTGTTCTTTTGGCAGTCCATGGGATATTCAGTACTCTTCCTCAACATTACAACTCAAAGACATAAAAACTTCTGTCATCTTTATTCACTGTCCAGATCTCAGATGTATAGGAAGTGATCATAGCCTGAATCAGGCACACCTTAGTCCTCAAAGTGACATCATTGCTCCATAGTAATTTGGAGAGGTTCCTGACTGAAGACTTGCAATTTGTCTCCTGATCTCCTGACTGCTGGTACCAAGTGTATTGATTGTGGATCTGAGCAAGATAAAATTGTTAACAACTTTTCTCCATCTATCGTGATGCTACCTATTCGCATGGTGAGGAGGAGTTTTGTTTTCTTGATGTTTAGATGCAATCTATATTGAAGGCTATAGTCCTTGATCTCCTGTAGCAAGTGCCTCAAATCTTCCTCATTTTTGGTGAGCAAAGTTGTGTTATCTGCATAATGCAAGTTGTTGATGAGTTTTCCTGCAGCCTTGATGTCAGATTCTTCTTCATAGAGTCCAACTTCTTGAAGATTTGCTCAGCATGTAATTGAGTAGATATAGAGGGAGGATACACTGGCACACATCCTTCTTAATTTTAAACCATACAGCATTTCCTTGCTCTGTTTACACAACAATCTCTGGATCTAGGTATAAGTTTTGCATGAGCACAGTGAAGTGTTCTGGGGTTCCCAGTTCTTCTCAGTGCTGGCCATAATTTGCTATGATCCACACAGTTAAATGCCTTTGCAGAAGGTTTTTACCAAATTTTGCTGCCTGAAATTGACCAAAAATGAAATTAAGATGTGTTAATGATAATTGGTGATTGGCATGCAAAATCTGGAAACAATGAAGGAGGAATGCTAGTCAGATATAAATGAAGTCAGAAATAGAATGATTTAATTTTGTGTGCTCGGTGATTTATTCATCACAAATACCTCTTTTGGAAAAACACATGAGACTTTACACATGGACATCACCTGATAGACTGCACGGAAGTCACATTGGCTATGTCTATGGAAGGAATCTTTGGAGAAGCTCAGTATCAGCAGTCAAAACAAGGCCAGATGTGCGTGGATGAGACCTAGAAATGGAACAATTATGCAAAGCAAAGTATTGCCGCTAGAGGGAGTATGGGACCCAAGAAACCTGTGTAGACTCTACCTTGTAATCTGATGAGGAGAATTTAGTGGAGACAACCACAAGTATTATTAGCTGAGTTTCAAAGGGTTACCGTGATTTATTAAGAAAAAAAGATATTGCTCACGCCTTGAGTGTCTATTTCTTAAAAATTTCTGGAGGTAGAATACTTCAGACAGATAAAAATATTTTCTGGAGAGTTTTATGCAAGTTGGAAATAATCCAGCCATATCTGAGTTATACTGGGATTAATGAGATTATTATTTTAAATTCCTTAATATAAAAGGATTGCAGAACTGTCCAAGATGCCCCTTTATGAGAGAAGAGACAGTATGCATTCCCTTACTTCCAAAGAAAATTTAATAACACACTTAGTTTCTCCCAATTGGAGATAATCTGCCAATTGAGAGTTTTTTTTTTAAAGGTAACAAAACATTTGATATTTCAATAATCTTCACATGCACAGTTTAGTAACATTGTGTCCATCGGGTTGCTCAGCTATGACTTTTATCATTTCTCAAATACACCATCACCCTAAACAGAAGTTCTGTGTCCTCTAAATATTGACTCTTTCCACCCTTCTTCCACACATGGACCTGGTAACTACTGATAGACTTTGGCCTCTATATATTTACCTATTTATATAAGTGAGAGCATACTATATTTGTTCTTTTGTGACTGATTTACTTCACTCAACATCAAGTGATGCTTAAACTCACTTGTAGGGAGCTTGGACTGGCACAGACTGAGAACATTCTGGTGAGATGAATTCAAGGTTTTCTCTTCTCTCTCAGATACAACTGAGTCTCTGTCATGGCCTGTTGGTAGTATTAACAAAATAACATGAATAGGTTCCAAAATGTGGTAATACTTCTAAGTTTTATTGGTGTGGAGCTGGTGCCATGTTTACTCATAAACTACTTGGAGAAAGGGCTTGTCAACTTTTGAGTGCTGAAATACTGTCCTATTTTAGTTAACAGGTGAGGATACACCCAATCCTCTGACTTTCCACAGCACCAAGGAAATCTTCGCTATCCCAGTGGCTCTCTCCACCGGTGATTCAGGAGGTTGCACCACAATCTATTCCACCATCTGAGGCCAAGAGTTGTAGCTCATCCAGTCTAGGGAGAGGCTGAAGACATAGGTACCTAACTCTCACGTCTACTCTAGGAACCTTAAGTTATAGAATGTGTGTCTTTACCTTCTCCCATCACATGCAGACTTTTTTTTTTTTAAAAAAAATCCACAGCTGGAGCAACAAAAAGAACACTCTTTTCGCTCCATTCCAGATCACAAAGTTTTTTCAGGTGGAGAGGCCCAGCCAGAGCCCTGTCAGCTGATGGAGGAGACTGAGAACTGACCTTGTGGGAAACAGATATGCTTTAGGAATGGGGGAGTCAAATAAATACATATTTAAGAATTAGCAAACTAAGAAATTGGAGAGGGAAAGATTTTGAACTTTCTTTGTATTGTAACTCAAAGGAGAAGTGTGTACTTTTGCTCCTTTTTTTTTTTTTTAGTAATTAGGAGGGTTTAAGTTCAAATTCAGGAATTTTTTTTTTTTTGGTGTAGAATTATTTAATTTTTAGAGAGTATGTAGTGTTATTTTGAAACCATTAAGTGAGCTGTCCTGGACCAACTATCTGGCTAAGCTGATTAGAGAAGTAGAAAAAAGTTTGGGGAATATAATGGCCTTGGACTTAGTGTCCTGTTTTGATTCAGAATCTGTAGGGGGATATAATAAATTCAATACATTGATTCCAGGGAATACTAAGTATGGTGAGAATTTAATTTCGCTTTCTTAATTTGAAAATGATGATTAACAAGCTTCTTAACTCTCTGCCAGGCTCAAATGAGTTAATAAGGCACCTTTCATTTTATTGCACTTCCCAGATAACTGGGTTTGAGTTTTTTCCCTTAAACTCAAGGTCTGTTACAACCTGTCTCATAAAAATCTATTGGTGCAATTTTCCCCAACAATATGTGCTAACTTTGTGTCTCTGTGTCATAAGAGCCATGTTTGTTAATGTCTAAGTAGAAGAAAATCAAACAGAGGCACAGGGATGTGAATGTCTCTCTGAAAGGGCCAGAGAGAGTAAGAACATTGGACAGGCCCTCAGTGCCTCAGAGCAGAAAGCAGATAAAGAGCCTGTAGCTGAGCCCCATAGAGTCACACCAACAGCAAGAGGCTTGTTTATTCATTGCTGACTCACAGTTATGGTACCACCAGTGAGGTTTATTAGGGAAGGAAGTTGGAGTGTGGGAGAGGCAAAGAATATCACCCTAAACAAGTCTAGGTTTTAGCTCAAGTTCCAAAGCACAATTCCTCAGTTAGTCCAGCCTCTAGTTTCAGTTCAGCAGTCAGCTCCAAATCATCTGGCAAACAAGCATCCAGCAAGTTACAAGTCAGCTTTTCCTTTAAGCATCTGGCAAGAACAGCAAACACCTTTAACTGTAGCTTTTATCTCAGGGCTCCTCTGTTTATACCTTGCCACACAGTTTCTTCACAGCAATGCCATAGTCTCTCCAACACCATCACCATGATCGCACCAACAGGGTCTGCTCTGGTATCCATCCAGTCTTACCACAATAAGTCTTGCTTGCCTCAAGTCTTGCTATCCCATGTGTGTGTAAACACACTTTCTCTTATCCTAGTCTCATACTTGCTGCAAGACCATATATCTAAGTTAAGGTAGCTGGAGACCAGAAATAGTGAACTGTAATGGTTAAAAAAAAAAAAAAGACAATTTTTAGGCTAACACCACAGGTAATTTTTACGGTGTTTCAGAATTTTTCATAATACTGTTGTACAGGTAATGGATTCTAGTATACTGGAGGAAACCTTTTCCATACTCGGTGTAAACAAAAATTTGTGCGTTTCATTTTATCACACTATTGTGGTGGTCTAGAACTGCACCCACGATACCTCTGAGTTACATCTGCCTGTGTAAAACATTTGGAAGCAGGGCTTCCCACACAGAATTCACTCAAAACTCAGACTCCCTGCCATTGAATCTGTTCCAATTCGTAGTGACCCTCCACCAGGTTTCTGAGGCAATAAATCCTAATATGAGGAAACTGGCTGAATTTCTTCCTCTGATTCACAGGTGCATTTGAACCATCAGAGACCTTGGCCTTTGTGTTAACAGTGCAACTTGTTATATAGATCACACCACCTATTATCACAGCTCTTATTATAAAAGCAGGAGATCCAAAAATCAGTGGCTGTATGCAGTGTTGGATTATTCAGTAAGCAAGGTAAATTCATGCTAATTTGTGATTAGTTACTAATCTATAGTGACCAATTCCATATTTTGGCTTATTCACAATTTAAAAGATTCTGCTTTTAGGTGCCTAAACTAATAAAAAAAAAAAAACCCTTCCTACAAAGTCTCTCTTGTCAGGTTTCTCAAACCTTCCTACAGAATCAGAATCAAAGTCTCTCTTGTCAGATTTCTCATCTCCAATTGGGATTACTTTTGGAATTTATTCTCCTCTGCCTTGATTCTTATCTCTGTTAATCCTCTGAGTACCCTCTTTCCCCCCTCTCGCTGTGTGTTTATCTTCTTACTGTTCTACAACCAATTTCCCCCACCATGTTTCCTGGTAATTTTGGTAAGAATCTTGCCTGTCTCAAAGCTACGTCTCGAGAAAGAAAGACAGTAGAACTTTTCATCTAAACTGAGTCCTTTTGGTGAAATTATGGTTATGTCCTTATGTTGAGAGCGGGTTGTTAAACTAGAAAATATGTGCAGGTAGCAAATTTATATAGCTAGCAAATTTATACAGCAGGAAAAAGAAAAAGAGGAAGGAAAATGATTCCTGCCATTTCTGGCTCTGATTCTGTTTGAAACCAGAACAACACCAGTCTTGTAGGCTGATGCACAACTCAGGTTGGTAGCTTCTATGTGCCAACCTCTTCTCTTCTGCCTTGACCCTGGGCATTTTTCACTGTAAAGACATATGAGACTCAATGAGGAAAGATAAGCATGGAAACATGAAAGCTATTTCTTTCTTCCAAATGGAAGAGGAGGCTTTCCACTCCAGGGCAGGTGGGATGGTAGGAAGGGTGTGGTCTCTAACCTCTAGTGTGTTACCCCAAGATATAGAAGATGTACTCAGAAAACACGTGATGATTTAAATTCCTTCCTCCATACTTCTCTTCCTGAACTCCCACTCTGATAAAACCCTGTACTGGGTTATTGGCAAGAAAATGAAAACCAAACAAACTGCAGTCTCTTTTAGTGGAGTGTGGAGTGGACATAAGTAATCTTGACACAGAACACTGTGTATTAAGTGATAATTTAGAGAACCATATGAAGTCAAACACTAGAGTTGTTAAAATGTAGTCTAGAATGTTGGAATGTATCAATCACCTGGGAACATATGAGATATCACTTCAGTGAATAGGAGTCCAAGCCTTTGCATTTTGAACAAGAACTTCAGATTAAGAGATGGTTGGTTTAAAGGATACAGTGCACTAAATTACTTAATGTGGCTCTTCTAGCCATCGTCATTGTAACATCTACAAAAAGGATTGTTGTTGATGTTAGCCATTGAGTTGACTATATGAACAACAGATCTGTACCTTGCTCTATCTTGCATATCTTCATGATCTCTGATATGCTCGGCTCCATTGTTACAGGGTCTTCTGCTCTTTAATGACCCTCCACCTTTCCCAGCATGGAGCAGCAAGAAGCTGAGCCCAAAGGCCACCAGTTGCTCCACAGGAGATGGATCTGCAATCTCCCCCTGTGCTATTAACTAACTATGCAAACCCACAATAGGGTCAGCTCTGGGTTGGTTCTCGCTTGATGGTACACAATAACAGCAATCACTCCTTTTTTTAAATTGAGATTTTAGGAAAGTTTATAAAGAACTTGGATTTCTGTTCATTCATTGTTGCACATTTTCCTTTCTCCTCCCCTCCCTCCAGTTTGCTTTTTTTTTGAAAAAATTTTTTTGAAAAAAAATTCAGTCCCGTTCCCTGCCCCAGACCACTTTACTATGCAGCTCTTATTCTAGATTCTTGTCATACCAATAATAATCATATGTTCCTTTTATACAGTTCTCTTCCTCATCTGTTTCAATGCCATTCATGTACATTATTTATTCCCTTTTTTCAGTCTCCCCCCCATCACCCATGTCAGTGCTATTTAATAACAGTGGTATTATGCAGTTTTTGTCTTTTTTGTGACTGAGATATTTCACTCAGCATAACGTCCTCCATGGACAGCCATTTTGTATAATACTTCATGAGTTCTTTGTTTTTCAGTGCTACATAATATTAAATTGTGTGAATATATCACAGCTTCTCTATTTTTTGTATTTTTAGTGATTTATTCCTTACAAATATCCTTTAAAAATTTTTTTAAATGAAAGTTTACAGAGACTTTAGATTTCCATTCATACATTTTGGCACACTTTCCTCCCTACCCACACCTCCCCCCAGTTCTCTTTGAAGAAAAAAAAATTCTTTCATTGTTGTACAATCCTCCCTCTCCAAATCCACTTTATTATGCAGTTCTTATTCTTGACTCTTGTCTTGAAAATAGTACCTAATCATATATTCCTTTTAAACAGTTCTGTCCCTCATCTGTTTTAATGCATTATTTATCCCCTCTTTAATTTCTACCCAACCCCAATGTCAGTCCCATTTTATAACAGTGACACTATACAGTATTTGTCCTTTTGTGACTGAGATATTTCACTCAGCATAATGTCCTCCAGGGTCACCCATTTTGTATAATATTTCATGAGTTCCTTGTTTTTTAATGCAGCATAGTCTTCCAATATGTGAATATACCACAGCTTCTCTAGCCATTCGCTTGTTGATGGACACTTGGATTGTTTCCAGCTCTTTGCTATTGTGAACAAAGCTGCAATAAACATGGGTGTGCATATATGTGCTTGGGTGGCAGTTACGGTTTCTTTAGGATTTATTCCCATTAGTGGAATTGTTGGGTCAAATGGTATTTCTATTTGCAACTTTTGAGAAAGTGCCATACTGCCTTCCATAGTGGTTGTACCATTTTACACTCCTACCAATACTGAATAAGGGTTCCAATTTCTCCACAACCTCACCAGCATTTGTTGTTTGCTGCTCTGTTGAATTTTACTATTCTTACCGGGGTGAGATGATATCTCATGCTTGTTTTGATTTGCATCTCTCTTAGAGCTAGGGATTTTGAACATTCATGTGTTTGTTTGCCATCTGAATGTCTTCTTTGGTGAAGTGTCTGTTCATATCCTGTGCCCATTTGGCACTCGAGTGTTCTATAAATTCTAGATATAAGTTTCTTATCAGACATATCATTGCCAAATATTCCCCCCCCCCCCCCGTCGGTGGCTTTACCCTGGTGGAGGAGTTTTTGCATGTGCATAGGAATTTGATTCTTAGAAGGTCCCATTTTTCTATTTTATCCTCTCCTGGCTGTAGGGTTTTCAGGATGCTTGAAGACTGTTCATGTTGTGGATTAGGACTTCTAAAGTTCTTCCAAGCTTTTCTTTAATAAACTTTACAGTCCTTGGTTTTAATCCTAGGTCCCTGATCCACTTTGAGTTGGTTTTTGTGTATGGTGTGAGGTATGGGTCTTGTCTGAGTTTTCTGTAGATGGTTTTCTAATTCTGCCAACACCATATGTTTAAAAAGCTGTCATTTACCCCCTTAACTGATTTCATCTCCTTGACAAAAATCAGTTGACCATAAGTAGATGGGCGAATTTCTGGGCTCTCAATTATATTCCATTGATCTATGTATCTGTCATTGTACCAGTACCATGCTATCTTGACTACCACAACAGTTTAGCTGAATTTGAAATCAGGGAGTGAGATGTTTCCTAACTTGTTTCTCTTCTTAAGGAGCGTTTTGCTTATTTGGGGTCTCTTTCCATTCCAGATGAAATTGAAGATTGACTTTCCCCTCTTGTTGAAGAATGGAATTGGTATTTGTATTGGGATTGCATTGGATGTGTAGATTGCCTTTGGTAGTATTGTCATTTTCACAAATTGAGTCTTCCTACCCATGAGCAAAGTATAGTCTTCTATTTCTCCAGGTCTCTTTTTGCTTCTTGTAGTAATGTTTTGTAATTTTCTTTGAATAGATACTTTGTGTTTTTAGTTAGATTTACTCCCAAGTATTTAATCTTGTGATTAGTTATTGTAATGGGTATTGTTTTTCTTAGCTCCAGTTCTATATTCTCATTGTCACTGTAGAGAAATCCAATTGATTTTTGTATATTGATCTTGTATCCTGCCACTTTGCTGAATTGGTCAACTATGTCCAGTAGTTTTTCTTGCTGAGTCTTTAGGGTTTTTCTAAGTATACGATCATATCATCTGCATATAGAGAAGCTTTTACCTCCTCTTTGCCAATTTGAATACTTCTTATTTCCTTCTCTTGTCTTATGCTATCTGTAAGGCTTTTAATACAATATTGAATAGGAGAAGTGATAGTGGACAACTTTGCCTAGTTCCTGTTCTCAAAGGGAATGCCTTTAATCTCTCTCCATTGAGAACAACATTGGCTCTTGGGTTTGTGTGTATACTTTTTACTGTGTTGAGGAAATCCCCTTCTATTCCTATTTTATTGAGTGTTTTAATCAGGAAAGGGTGTTGGATTTTGTCAGAGATCTTTTCTGCATCAATTGATAGGATCATGTGGTTCTTATTGTTTGCTTTGTTAATGTGATTAATATACTGGTTGTTTTTCTTATGTTGAACTGTCCTTGCATACCTGTTATGAATCCCACTTGGTCATGGTGAATTTTTTTTTTATATATTGTTGAATTCTATTGGCCAGGATATTATTCAGGATTTTTGCATCTATGTTCATGAGAGATATTGGTCTATGGTTTTCTATTTTGGTGGTGTTTTTATCTGGCTTTGGTAGCAAGGATATGTTTGTATCATAGAATGAGTCTGGAGAATTCCATCTTTTCCTATTTTCTGAAATAGTTTATGTAGAATTGGTGAAGGTTCTTCTTTGAATGTTTGATAAAATACTTGTAAAACCATCTTGTCCAAGTCCTTTTTTTTGCTGGAAGTTGTTTTATTATTTTTTCAATTTCTTCTTTTGTAATGGATTTAACAGACCCTGAACACCTGAACAGGTTGTTCAATTTCAGTTTGTGTCAATTTAGGTAGTTCGTGATTTTCTAAGTATTTGTCCATTTCCTCTAGATTTTCATATTTGAGTATAGTTTTGTTTTATAATATTCCATTGTTAACCTTTTTATTTTTGTTGATTCCTTTGTGACATTTTCTGTTTCATCTCTTATTCAGATTATTTGTGTCTTTTCCTTCGTTAGTTTTTCTTGTGGTTTTTTTATTTTATTGACCTTTTAGAAGAACCAACCTCTGGTTTTGTTGATGGTTTCAGTTGTTTTTCTGTTTGCCTTTACATTTATTTTTGCCCACATTTTTATAATTTCAGGTTTCTTTCTTCTTCTTCTTCTTCTTCTTTTTTTTTTGATGTCAGTTTTTCTTGCTGTTCTTTTAAAATTGGAGATGGGGGTTAGAGAGGCGATGGTTATTTCCCCCCCCCTTCCTTTTATAAATTGATTTCTGATAACTGCTTTGGCTGTTTCCCAGAGGTTTGGGTAGGTTGTATTTTCATTGTCATTTGCTTCAAGAAACTTTTTAATTTCATTTTTTATTTCTTTTAGCATCCACTCATGTACAAGCAAGGTGTTGTTCAGCTTCTAAATAGATGATTCCCCCCCTTCTTTATCCTCTTTTATTAATTTCTAATTTTGTTGCATTGTAGTTTGAGAATATGCTTTGCATTATTTCTATGATTTTGAATTTATTGATGCTTGCCTTGTGTCCTAAAATGTGATCTATTCTGGAGAATGTTCCATGCACATTGGAGAAGAAGGTATACTGTGGTTATTTTTTTTTCCTTTTTTTTAGGTGCATTAGCCTATAAATATCTATGAGATCAAGTTGGTTTATTGTCTAGTTTAATTCTTCAGCTTCTTTGTTGAGTTTCTTTCTGGAAGTTCTATCTTTTCTTGAGAGTGGTGTCTTGAAGTCTTCAAGTACTATATTAGTGTTGTTTTTTTTCCTTTTTCAGTTTTGTTTGTTTTATACATTTTGCAGGTCTTTAATTTGGTTCATAGATATTTATTATTGTTATGTCTTCTTGTTCTATTGACCCTTTAGTCATTATGTAGTGACCTTCCTTGTCCTTTGTGATGGTTTTTGTGTTGACATCTATTTTATCAGAGATTAGTATCTCTACTCCTGCTTTTTTTCTGGTTGGCATTTGCTGGGTATATTTTCCCCCACCCTTTTATTTTAAGTCTTTCTTTATCTTCATTTTTCAAGTGTGTCTCTTGTAGACAGCATATTGATGAATTTTGTTTTATTATCCAACCTGCTACTTTTTTTCTCTTCATTGGTGCATTCAAACCATTTACATTCAGTATGATTATTGAGAGGCAAAGTTTTATTTCTATTATTTTGTTGAGTTATTTTTGGTGTTGTTGCTAGCTACTTTGGTCCAACCTGTTTTTGTTGGCACCTCTGTAAGGAGGACATCTCTCAGTGTTTCCTGGTTTTATTTTTACTAATTCCCTTAGGTTCTGTTTTTCTGGGAATATCTTGATCTCACCTTCATATTTGATGGATAGTTTTGCTGGGTGCAGTATTTTTTGTTGACTGTTGTGTTCTTTGATTGTTTGATATGTCATTTCACTGTCTTCTTACTTTCATGGTTTCTGCTGGGAAATTAGTACTTAATTTTATCTGCTCTCCCTTATAGGTTGCTCTTTGTTTCTCCCTCGCTACTTTCAGAATTTTCTCCTTTTCTTTGATTCTGGCAAATTCGACTATGATACACCTTGTTGTTTTTCTTTTTGGGTCTGTTTTTTTTTATCTACTCGAATATATAGTCTCTCATTCTTCATTATACCTGGAAAGTTTTCTTCTAATAATTCTTCCACAACTTTTTCAGTGCCTTTAGTTGCTGCTTCTTGTTCTGGGATTCTGATGGTGCACATGTTATTTCTCTTGATGGTGTCCCACATTATTCTTAGGTTTTCTTCTTTTTCCTTCCTTTTTGATTTTGCTTTTTGCTGTAGCAAATCAGTGGTGACAATTCTATCTTCTAATTTACTGGTTCTGTGCTCCATCTCTTTAACTCTGTTCATGTGTCCCTCCATAATGATTATAGCATCTGGAAATTTAGTCCTTATAATTTGGATTGTGGTTTCTTGTTTTTCCAGAGCCTCTAACACCTCATTTGTTTTATCTGCATTGTTTTGGATTTTTTTTTAAGCTGTTCCTGATTTTTGCTTGCAGTGTTTTGTAATTCTTTGTCTGTCTTTCACACATTGGGAATATTAAGTCATTGTTCTTTTAAATTCTGTGTCAGAAAGTTTCATCTGACTTTCTGGCTTCAGGAAATCCATTCATATTCTGCCACTTTTTTTGGGTGAAAGCTTGCGTTGGGCTTGTGTAGGGAGTGAGATAACCTGCTTCTTATGTGACATTGCTGTGGTAGAGTTTTTCATGTCTGAGGCGATAGCAGGTTCTTGATCTGAAGTCACTGCTCCAGGAGCATGTGGGGCAGCTGCTCTGCCTGGGATTTTCTCTGCCTTCTGACCCAAGGGATGATCTCCTTCAGTGTGGTAGCAAAAACGCTTGTGAAAGCAGCCTCCTCTGTCAGCCAACTTGCAGCATCTAGGGTGCTCTAGGCTAAAGGCAGTTGATGGACTGGACATGGATGGAGACACAAGACAGAACACGGAGACCTGGTTGGAAATCCAGAAAGCCTTGGTTTTCCCTTTGCGAAAAGGCTCCAGCTGTTTCACTCCCTTCTGATTGAGCTTAAAGGGTTCTACACGATCCAGTCAAACAACAGTGACACCCCCCCCCCCAAAAAAAAAGTATCTCACTCAAGTTCCAGCATCACTGCCAGTGTGGATCTTGGTGTCAGGACCAGAGTTCCTGGTGCAAGGCATTGGTGTCAGGACCAGTGTTCCTGGCGTGGGGTGTTGGCATTGGGATCAGAGTTCTGGGTACAGGCTGGTGGCATTGGAACCAGAGTTCCTGGTGTAGGGCATTGGTGCTGGGACCAGAGTCTTTTTGTCAGAGCTTTTAGACCCCTCACTCAAATTCCGGTATCACTGTACTCCTGTGCAGCATGGTGCTCTTGTGTGGTGGCTGGCAGAATGCTGCTCCTGTGTGTCATGGCAGCATCAGACACTCCCCAACAACAATCCCTTCTGACAGTGTGTCAGAAGTTTTGTGAGATGAAGTTTTACTCCAAGGAGCACCTTAGTTGCATTTCCTCCGAGATAGACTTGTTTGTCCTTTTAATAGTTCATGGAATATTCAGCACTCTTCTTTAACACCATAATTACAAGGCATTAATTCTTGTTTGGTCTTCATTATTAATTGTCAAACTATGAAAAGCTTGTTATTGTTGTTGTTTTGTACTGTCGAGTTGGAACCGACCCATAGCTGATCCTCCAGGGGTTTTTAGAGGCAGTTAATTGCGTGGGAAGAGATTGGATTGCCCATCCTTCTCCCCTAGAGCAGCTGGTGACCTCAAACTGTGCCTTTGGGATTGCAGTGCAGCTTCTTGCCACTAGGCCACCAGAACTCCCTAAGAGATGCATAGGAAACAACTGCAAAGACCATAGCTTGGATCAGGTGAGCCTTCTTCTTTAAACTGACATTACTGCTCTTTAGCACTTTGGAGACAGCAAATTTCCCCAAATCAACATGTCTTTTAATTTCTTCACTACTATTATCATGGTGTTGATTATGGGCTCTGTGGTGGTTGTTATTGTTAGATGTCATTGAGTTGAGTACAACTCATATTGGCCCTATGAACAATAAATCTGAACCCTGTCTTATCCTGTGCCATCCTCATTATTTTTGACATACTTGAGCTACTGTGCATCATACTTGATTATACTTTAGCACCTGCAGTTACTGTGTCAATCCACCTCATTGAAGGTTTTCCCTTTTTTTAGTTGTCCCTCTACCTTTTGAACAATGATGTCCCTTTCCAAAGAATAGCCTCTCTTAACAACATACTGAAAATATGTGAGACAGAGCTTTGTCCTTTTTGCTACCAAGGTGAATTCTGGCTTTACTTTCTCCAAGACATATCTGTTTGTTCTTCTGGGTGTCTATGGAATGGATATTCAGTACTCTTCCTCAATACCACAGCTCAAAGACATCAATTGTCCTTCTGTCATCCTTATTCATTGTCCAGCTTTCAGATGCATAGCAAGTGATTGAAAAGACAATGGCCTGATCTGGTGCATGTTAGTCTTCAAACTGACATCATTGCTCCTCAATAATTTGGAGAGGTCCTTGACTGCAGACTTTCCCAATGCAATACACCTCCTGATCTCCTTATTACTGGTAACAAGTGTGTTGATTATGAATCCAGTTAAAATGAAGTGGTTGACAATTTCAGTCTTTTCTTCATCTGTCATGATTTTGATTTTGTCTGTTGGTCCAGTGGTAAAAATTTTTGTTGTCTTCTTGATATTAAGATGTAATCCTATAGAAGGCTATAGTTTTTGATCTTCTGCAGCAGATGCCTCAAGTCCTCTTCACTTTCAGCAAGTAAGGTTGTATTGACAATGCAATTGTGAGGTGTTTTGGACTCGCTAAGGGGAGTGGATAGCTTGCTAATACCATTAATAAGAAAATTGGTACCATGTGGTTGGAACCATACAAAGTATATGGAACATTAGTAAGGGATTGATGAATTGTCCTATCCTTCTAGGTTTAAAATGAGCTACCCCAGAGGCTGAAAGGGAGGCTATCGCTACCATCAAGAAAAAAGATCCATGAGTTGAACATGCCCTTTGAACCTCAGATCTCTGCACTACAACCCCTTGATCCAGGAGACAGAGCAGTAACATTGGAAGCAGTTAACAGTGGTAGCATTTAACAATGTGTGACAGACAAACGGTGGTCACAGAAGAAGCAGAACCAGGAGAATAAAGAGACTGGCACAAGGCAGAGCTGCGGATTTCTTGGCCCACAAAGCAATACAATCAATTGCATTTGAGCAGGAGTCATACTGGAGGAATGCTGTGCTTTGGGGGCACTTATACTGACAGAGTTAAAAGAAATTCATAACATTTACCAGAGTAGAGCAGAAGCCAACGCCATGAAGCTGAGAAACGGAGAGAGGCCTCTTTGGAGTATGGCTAAGGAGAGTGCTATCTTGATTAAAGAATTGTATCCTGAGTTGTTTCTGACCCTGAATTGTAGCTGAGGTGGTTATTGTTATGTGTGGTCAAGTAATTTGCTACTCATAGTGACCTATGTACAACATCTCTGAACCCTGTTCTATCCTGTGCCAACTTTATTGTCTCTGACACATCTACATCCATTACCCCAGTCACTGAATCAATCCATCTTATTGAGGGTCTACAATCCCAAGCATGATGTCCCTCTCCAAGGACAAGTGCTTCCTTGCAACATGTCCAAAGTATGTCAGACAAAGCTTCAGAATCCTTGCCTCTAAGGAGCAGACTGGTTTCACCCTCTCCAGGATGAACCTGTTTGTTCTCCTAGAAGTCTATGGTATACTTAATACTCTTCTTCAGCACCACAACTCAAAGGAATACGTTTTCCTTCTATCATCCTTAGTCATTGTCCAGCTTTCTGATGCATAGCAAGCAATCACAAAGACCATGGGCTGGATCAGGTGCACCTTAGTCTCCAGACTGACATCATTCTTTTCAGTACTCTGGAGAGGTCCCTGACATCAGGCTTTCTCAATGCCATTTGTCTCTTGATTTCTTGGCTGCTGGTACCAAGAGTGTTGATTATGGAGCCATGGAAACGAAAACTCTTAACAATCTCAATCACTTCTCTGTCTATCATGATGTTGCCAATTGGCCTGGTGGTGAGAATCTTTGTTTACTTGATGTTGAGCTTCAATCCATATTGAAGGATGAAGTCCTTGACCTTCTGCAGCAAGCACTTCAGGTCCTCCTCAGTTTCAGCAAGCAGGGGATTGTAACTGCTACTTTTCTAATAAACACTATTTTTGTGAGGGCTGTGTGTCTATTGTAATAAGTTTTCAAACCTAGCAGAGAAATAGAGTGTTGTGGAAGGAATGAATGATGTTGTTCTTGTTGTTATGTGCCATCGAGTCGCTTGCGACTAATAGCAACCCTATGTACGGCATCCCTGAACTCTGCTCTGTTCTGTGCCAATCGCACCATCTCTGACACACCCATCCTGATTACCCCAGTCACTGAATCAATCCACCTCACAGGGGGCCTTCCCCTTCTGTGCTGTCTTTCTCCAAGGACCTGACCCTCCTTGCAACATGTCCAAAGTATGTTAGACGGAGCCTTAGAATCCTTGCTTCCAAGGAGCAGCCTGGTTTGACCCTTTCCAGGATGAATCTGTTTGTTTTCCTAGCAGTCCATGGTACCCTCAACTCTTCTCCAGCACCACAGCTCACAGGCATCAATTCTCCTTGTATCCTCCTTAGTCATTGTCTAACTCTCTGATGCATAACAAGTGATAGCAAAGACCATGGCCTGTATCAGACGTACCTTAGTCTCCAAAGAGACACCATTGCACTTCAGTACTTTAGAGAGGTCCCTAAGAGCATACTTTCCCATGACAATACATCTTCTAATTTCCTGGCTGCTGGTGCCAAGAGTGTTGACTGTGGAACAAAGCAAACTGAAGCTGTGAACAATCTCGAACTCTTCACCATCCATCCTGATGCTGCCAATTGGCCCAGTGGTGAGAATCTTTGTCTTCTTGACATTGAGCCTCAATCCATATTGGAGAATGCAGTCCTTGACCCTCTGCAGCAAGAGCTTCAGGTCCTCCTCAGTTTCAGCAAGCAGGGTTGTATCATCTGCATAACGCAGATTGTTGATAGATCTTCTTCCACCAATCTTGACCCCACATTTCACCTCATAGAGCCCAGCCTCCTGGATAATCTGTTCTGCATACAAGTTGAAAAAGGATGGAGACAGGACACATCCCTGGTGTATGCCCTTCCCAGTTTTGAACCATGCAGTGTTTCCTTCCTCTGTTCTGAGGACTGCCTCTTGGTCCAAGTATAGGTTTTGCTTTAGCATGAGCAAATGTTCTGGGATTCCCATTCTTCTCAGAGTCAGCCACTGTTTGTTTGTTATGATCCACACAGTCAAACACCTTTGCATAGTCAATGAAACACAGACAGACATTCCTCTGGTACTCCCTGCTTTCAGCTAAGACCCATCTAACATTAGCTACAATATTCCTAGTACCACGACCCCTTCTAAACCCAGCCTGGACTTCTGGCAGTTCTCTGCTGATGTGTTGTTCCAGTTGTTTTTGGATAATCTTCAGTAGAATTTTGCTTGCATGTGAAATCAATGAAATTGTTCTACAGTTTCGACACTCTGTTGGGTCACCCTTCTTTGGGATGGGGACAAATATAGGCCAGGTGGTTGTTCTCCAGATTTCTTGGCACAACTTGGTGAGCACATCCAGGGCAGCATCTGTTGGCTGAAATATGTCAATTGGGCCCCATCTATTCCTGGGGCCTTATTTTTTGCTATTTCCTTCAAAGCAGCTTGAACTTCTTCCTTCATCACCATAGGCTCTTGCTCATATGTTCTTTCATGAAATTCTTCTGTGTCTGCCAAATCCTTTTGGTGCAGTGACTCAGTATATTCTTTTCATCTTCTTTTAATACTTCCTGGATCATTTAATATTCTGCCTAAAGCATCCTTGATTATAGCAACTCGAGGTTTGAATTTGTTCTTCAGTTCCTTGGTTGATGTTAGAGGTGGTAGAAAAGATTTAGAATGTCAGAGACTTCTGTGACCTCATAGCTTTCAGTCTTGGGTTGCTGTTGATCCTGTGGATGGGGATTTCCCCCCCTTATGGAGTAAGATGAGATTGGAAGTCACAATCCCTACCCCATAGAACAGCACTTACAATCATATCTATCCAGTACTTACTATACACCAGATATTGTTTCTAGCATGTTAAAGGTGTCAACTCATTTAATTTTCAAGATTCATTTAGGAAATTCAATCAAATAGTTCCTTAGAAGTGAGAATGATGGCGAGCTCTGATGGCCTAGTGGTAAGAAGCTGCACTGCAATCTCAGAGGTGCACCGTTCGAATGCACCAGATGCTCTGCTGGAGAAGGAGGAACTATCTCCTCCTGTACCAGTCAGATCTGATTTGACGGTACACATAAAAAAAAAAATTAAAAAAAGTGAGAATGATAAGGCCCTGACTTGCTTACTTTGGATACATCATCAGAAAAATTCAATCACTGGAAAAGAGCATGTTTGGTAAAGTCAAAGCCTAATGAGAATGAGAGAAGCTCTCAATAGGAGCATGGGAACATGAGAGATTGACACAAAGACACACAACTCACTGACTTTTTCTTCCTTTACTACCTTCACTCTAAAGGATACTAGCATGAGAATATAGACTTTTAGGCATGTGTGGGTTGAGCCTTCAATTGGAACTCATCTTTTGACTCTGAAAAATAAAGTTATATTCTCCAGAGTTTTCAAGATACTTGGCATGGGAGTCATCCCTGTGTTTGCTTTATGCTGCAACATTCTGATCTCTTTCACTTTGAAGCAATTAATTTAATATATATACTATTTGTTCTTTCTGTTCGGATATAATGTCAAATCTTAATGATAGATGAGGTCTCTGTCTATTTTGGTCAATAGTATAACCCAAATGCCAAGAACTAAGTCAGTACTTAATAGGTAGCTCTGTTGCTTCAAGAAACTCAAGAAGCTGCGCTGCAATCCTAAAAGCACTTGGTTCGAGGCCACCAACTACTCCACAAAAGAAGAATGAGTTATCTTCTCCCATGTGATTAACTGTCTCTGAAAACCCATTGGGTGGTTGGCTCTGACTCTATAGTACCCAACAACAACAACAACAGATACTTAATACTTAAGGATCTTAAAGCTCTATCTTACATACTTTGGGCATATTGCTAGGACGGGTCAGTCCTTGGAGAAGGACATCATGCTTGGAAGGGTGGAGGGACAGCACAGGAGAGGAAGACCTTGAATGAAATGGATTGACACAGTAACTGGGATAATGGGGGTAGGTGTGTCAGAGACAGTGAGATTAGCTCAGGATAGGGCAGGCTTCAGAGCTGTTGTGCATAGGGTTGTTATAAGTGACAGGTGACTTGGCAGCATGTAACAACAATATTAACAACAACAGGTGCTAAATAAGTAGCTTCTGAATGAATGCATATGTATATTTTCTCCTGAAGGATTTGGAGAAGGCTTAGGAGATCTAGAGTAAAGTGTCTGGGTTGTCCAAACTGAATCTTTGTTGACTCGTAGTCTGCCCTGATTTTGGTCCAGCTTGGATACTCTGGCCTTTTCAAGAGTATAGGATTCTAGGACCATGTGTCCTGGCCTTTTCTTTCCTCCTTCCCTCCTTTACCTAAGTCACCCAGATGTGCACTTTTAGTTTTGTATTTCCCAATCTCTTCATTAAGTATATTACAAAAGTAAAGGAAAGGCCTTTCTAGTGTGAGATCTCTGCAACTGACAGTTCAATGACTTCTTGAGGAGTTGCAGGGAAGCCAGAGACTCTATTAAGGGCTTTATGAGACACAGAGTTTTGCAATTTTGAAAAAGCCCATTTCATCCAAAAAAGCACCAGCTTTATTCAGTACACCTGCACCCAAGTTTGAGCTCTGCCGCTTCCTTTTCTGAGTGGCCTTCAACCAACTATTCATCATCTCTGGGTCTCACTCTTCTCATCATGGACAAGGAAGATCCAATTGGATCCATGATCTGTCTTCCAGCTTTGACTCTTGGATTCTAGTTTTCTAGTATGACACTTCTTTGGATAAAAGGTAGAAAAAAATTTTTACATATTTTTTATTTCAAGAGGGATATTGGATTAGTTATTCTCAAACTTCCGTGTCTCTCAGGATCAATGCGGGTGTTTATTTGGACCTCCTTTCCTCTTTATTTTTGTTGTGACTGTTACATGTCACCAAGTCAGAACCGACTCATAACTGACCCTCTAGGGGGATCTGAGAGGATGTAAATTGTGTGAGAAAAGCTTGGCCATCTTTTTCCTTGGAACCACTGCTGAATTAGAATGGTATGCTTTTGGATTGACAGTGCAGTTCATTCTCTCTAGACCATCAGACAATGGTTTTTAGATTACTTGCTATGCATCTGTAAGACAATGAATAAGGATGGTAGAAGAAGAATTGATGCTTTTGAGTTGTGATGTTCCCATGAACAGTCAAAAGAACAAATACTTCTTGGAGAATGTACAATCAGGCTGCTCCTTGGAAGAAATGATGGTGAAACTTCTCATATGAGCATGGTATTAGGAGGGATTGGTCTTTGAAAAAAGACATCATGCTGGCAAAGGTCATTGAAAGAGAGGAAGACTCTCAATGAGCTGGATTAACACAATGACTGTAACAATGGGCTCAAGAGTGTCAAAGATGATAAGGATGGGACCAGATAGAGCAGTGTTAGATGTGCTGTTCACACAGGCCACCAGAATTCCCTTCCTCTTTATTAGTAATGCTGGCTGTAGACTAGGGCCCGTGTCCAGTGTGGTCTATTGCTGAAGTGCTGGTGACTACACTTTTTAGGCTGCATATTTTCTAAGACAGCATATTTTCTGGTAAAGATTTTCAGTAGTTAAATGTGTATTGTCTTGAATGGCATGTATATGTGATTACCATGGTGGCTGCTGACCTGGGAAGTGGATAAGAAAAAAAGGAAAAAAAGGATAAGAAGACTAACATTCTGTGAGGTCTGACCTTGAACCAGATACATAATTTGTAGGATAGTTTTGAGAGCCTTTGACAAGGAAAACTGGGTGAAATGGAGGCTCTGAAAGGTTAAGCAAATTTGCCTTGCTGACATAGCTATGGATGGGAGGGAGGATTTTGTATTGGGGCTTTTGTTTTTCAGTGTACTGGCTTTAAAACCTGCTGTGAATGCATCCCAGAAGCACTCAATTTTCTTGATACCCTCAATTTGGATCTTTTTACCTGTCAGTAACAAGACACCCCATCAGCTGGCTCAAACAAGGGGAATGGTATTATTTTACGTCTCGAGAACAGTGCAGGTTGACTGTGATTAACTTAATAGCTCAGGGAAATCATTAAGGACTAATATTTTTTCCATTTCCTCACTTTTCTATCCTCTGTTCCAAAACTTTGTCGTTTGCTCTTTATAATATATGTGGACAGAAAAAGGACTCTTTTCTTCCTGTGTTACTTTCTAAGATCAAGGAAAATCTTTCTCAGAAGTCTCAAGCTTTCCCTCATATCATATAAATGGAATTGCATTACATGCCTCTGCTTCAATCAGGGCTCTAATAACTGGAATGAGACCACTTGATGATCTTTGTGGTTCATCACTTGTAGATGATTTTCAAATGTGCCAGTCTTCTTCTCAGGTGTTTCTGTGTTTATTTTGTTCTTTTCAGAACACTTGGAAGTGATTAGATTTAGATGTACTCTGCTATAATCTTCTTAGCTTCCTGACAGAACACCTCCTCCTCCCATTTTCAAAAGGGATAGTATTTACAGATACTGTTTATTGTTGTTAGGTGCTATTGAGTCACCTACAACTCAGTGACCCTATAAACAACAGATTGGAAGCATTACTGTGCACCATTTTATAATCTCTTCCTTGCTTGAGTCTATTGTTATAGTTACTTTGTCAGTCCATATTGTTGAGTCGTCTTTTCTTTGGCTAACCTCCTATCTTTACTAGCATGATGTGTTCCCCCCCCCCCAAGGACTACCCCCTAGGTGTATATTGTTGTTATGCGCTATTGAGTTGCAAATGACTTGTAGCTGACCCTCTAGCAGGTTTTCAGAGGCTGGAAATTGCATGGGAGAAGATGCTAATTTTTCTGCTATGGAGCAGCTGGTGGATTCAGACTACGCGCTTTTGGGTTGGCAGCGCAGCTCCTCCTTACTACTAGGCCACATTTTTTGGGGAGCTCTGGTGGCCAAGTGGCAAGGAGCTGCATGGCCATCTCAAAGGTACATGGTTCAAGTCTACCAGCAGGTAGATGAGCAATCTCCTCTTATGTGATTAACTGTCTTTGAAAACCCTCTGGAGTATCAGCTTTGGATTGCTTCTGACTACACAACAACATCATCAACAACAACATTCGATCAATAATATTGTTCCTACTCTCCTTCCTATGGCATAACTTCTTTTTAGCTCTTTCCTCCTGTTCAAATAGGCACAGAGGGTAGATCAGCAAGCCTTGTGTGTAAGCAATGTGGAATTGTGAAATGAAATTTCAGACTTCTTTCTGGCAGACATCAAGTACTTGTGACTGGCCTGTGGGTGGGAAGAAGCCACAGCAGCACATGATCTTGATAAATCTATGGTTTTATTTCCACTTTTGTTCTTTATATTTATGTAGAAGTGGAACAGCAGGACCAATATCGTGAATTCTGAAAATCGTTCCTTTGAGATATGTCTGGAAATTCCTTGCATCTCTCAGGATTCTTTGTGTATGTGTGTGTTTGCACTATTTTAATTTGTAGCGTAATCTCAAACAACAGGGAGCTCTACTCAACATTTTATTTCAGGTGCCTGAAATAGTTTGACATTTTGCTGCTCAATATTTATATATACTGTTCATCCTACAAGTACACTTACAATTTTTTATGTTGGCTTGCATACAGTAATTAATTTACATTATTTTATTCATGTAGCTATATGCATCATTTTAAGACTTTTTTTTTTTTTTGCATTTTGTAAACCACATTGCTCCTTTTCCAAAAAGAAGATACTCCAAGATCTCATTCATGTATCTAATTTCAAATCCTGTTGGCATGTTGGTTAATTGTTTGGTTGCCAAATGAAAGGTTGAAGGTTCGAATCTGCCATATGTTCCATGGAAGAAAAGACCTAGCAATCTGCTTCTGTAATGATTCCAAACTAGGAAACTCTGTGGAGAAGTTCTACTCTGTACTATGGGCTCTGTGACTCAGAATCAACTTGATGATATCCAACAGAAAAACCCCTGCAAAATCCATATCTCAAGTTTAGCTATAGCTGCTTGATGTTCCATAGTATGTTATTTATCACCAAAATATCCCATAGGTAATGGTGGATAAACATACGTTAACCACATTGAAAAGTCCTATTAAACAAGACATGATGAGGGAGTGATGGTGGCCTAGTGACAAGAAGCTGCACTACAATCCCAAAGACATGTGGTTTGAATTCTCCAGATGCTCGGTTGGAGAAGGAGGGACAGCCTCCTCCTGTGCCAGTTGGATCTGATCTGATTAGATGGTAGAGGCAAAAAGAAAAAAGAAAGAAAGAAAAGAAATGATAGGATATATTTCTAGTATCCATCATTTCAAAATAGATATTTTGGCAGGAAGAAATAGCAGGGATACACTGCCTAGCATTGGAATCTTCTTTTGTTGGCAGTCTGGCAGAATTCAGTTCTAGTCTCTGAGAGGCCTTCTTTGTCTGTAGTCCTTAGGGCCATAGATGGCATGGCTACACTGCAGAAGGCTCCTTTTAAAGACTGCTTGGCTCTTGCTCTTGTTCCACACTATAGGCAAACCCACTTAAAGCATTGTCTGCATTTGTTTTCATTAATTCTTACCCAAGCCACTCACCAAAATTGTACTTGTCAAGATCATTAATTAATGAGAGCCACAGTGTTATTCCATAACTCTACATTCTCTCTCTAGATCCCATCGAAGTGTTGATTACACCTTAATTACATGCCTTTAGCTTTGGTATCATTTTGCTGATTGTTCTGGGGAGCACAATCCCTTATGAGTGTTATTGTTCACTTTATAATCTGGTCTAGGATTGACTTAGGGACTGTAAGAAACGATGGGCTCAACAGTGGGCAAAAGCAAAACAGCAATTGTGAGGATGCTGTAGGATCCGGCAGCGCTTTGTTCTGTTGTCACTAGGAGACAGCACCTACAAACAACATTATTTGACTGAAAGGTGATCTCTGGAAGTGGACCAGTTCCAGATCTGAAGAACATCTAAAGGCCCTTTGCTTATCGTTCCACTAGTCTCCATCATATTAGTGAGTGTGGACTTCTTTATTATTTTTCTTTTTGTTTTCCATTTTTCTCCCACTCTGTCCAGGACTTCCCACCATTATCCTACTTAGGCCAGTCAGCTTTGGCTGCTGAGCATTACCCAGTTCGAGCCTGTGGAGTCTTGGTTCATGTGGTACATTAGTTCTTTGATCTAATAGTTTCCTTGAGGCTTTGATTTTTCTCACTCCTCTTTGTTTCAGATTGGGAGACACAAATAGTTGTGTGTTTGTTTTTTTTTAAAAACTGAAATCAGTACTCACCAAAACAAGATATAAAATACTGTATTTAGGGACTAAGTCATACCAATTCCCAGATGTTCCTTGAGAGTATACTACGAAGACCCCAAATCCAGTGACTCAGTCCCTCAAAGTGTTTCATTATGGCCAATAATTTGGCATACTTTTATATTCTGTATGCTCTACCATGTTGTTGTTATGTGTTATTAAGTTGTCTGTGACTTATAGTGACCCTATGTACAACAGCTCTTAACCCTGCTCTATTTTGAGCCAATTTCATTGTTTCTGACACACGTTGCCTCTTTACTCCAGTCACTGAGTCAATCTATCTCATCTAGGGTCTTCCTCTCTTGTGCTGTCCCTCCACGCTTCCAAGCATGATGTCCTTCTCCAAGGACTGGTACCTCCTTGCAACATGTCCAAAGTATATGACGTGAAGCTTCAAAATGCAGCCTGGTTTCACTCTCTAGGACAAACATGTTTGTTCTCTTAGAAGTCCATTGTATATTCAGTACTCTTCTCCAGCACCACAACTCAAAGTCACAGGATTGGACAATCAATGTTGTTGTTAGGTGCTGTCCGGTTGAGTATGACTACCTTATGAACAACAGATCTGCACAGTGTCCTATCCTGTTCCACCCTCAATCTCTGATACATTTGAGCTCAATGCTACACTTACTGTTTCAATTCATCTTGTTCAGGCTCTTTCTCTCTTTTGGTGACTCTCCTGCTTGCCAAGTATCATGTCCTTTTTCCAAGGAATTGTCTCTTCTAGCAACATGCCTAATGTATGTGAGAGAAAGCTACACCACTCTTGATTCCACAGAGCATTCTGGCTGCACTTTCTGTGAGACATTTGTTTGTTCTTTTGGTAGTCCTCTTCTTCAAACTACAATTTAAAGGCATCAGTTTTTCTGTTCTTCTTATTTATTGTCTAGCTCTACTGTATACCTTTGTTAGGCAGATGCTACAACCTTGCTCTCTGAAAGTGAGGAGGACTTGATGTGCTTGCTGCAGAAGATAAAAGACTGCAGCCTTCAATACAAATTGCATCTCAGTGTCAAGAAAACAAAAATTCTTACCACTAGACTGAAAACAACATCATGAATAAATGGAGAAAAGATTGAAACTGTCAATAACTTCATCTTAGATCTGTAATCAGTACACTTGATACCAGTAGTCAGGAGTTTAGGAGACATATTGCCCTGGGAAAGACTACAATCAGGAAACTTTCCAAACTACTGAGGAGCAATAATAATCTCAGTTTGAAAACCAAGGTGTGCTTGATTCAGGCTATAGTCTTTACAATCACTTGCAATGCTACTGTGAGCTGGACAATGGATAAGAATGAGAGAAGAATTGATGCCTTTGAACTGTGGTTTTGGAGAAGAGCACTGAATATCATGGACCGCCAAAAGAACAAACAGATATGTCTTGGAAAAGGTGCAGCCAGAGTGCTCTTTGGCAGCAAAGGTGACAAAGTCATCTCACATACTTTGGGCATGTTGTTAGGAGAGATTGTTCCTTGGAAAAGGACATCATACTTGGGAAGGTGGAGCGACAATGAAAAAGAGGAAGACCTTCAACCAGGTGGACTGACATAGTGACTGCAGCAATGGATTTAATTGTGTCAGGGATTTTAAGGATGGCACAGGATAGGACAGGTTTCAGACCCATTGTTCATGGGGTCACTATGAGTTGTACTTGATACAATGGCACCAAACAACAACAACCATAATCACCACCATACATCTGAATATATTTGCTATTGTTTTTTTTTTGTTTAGAATTTTTTATTTCGTGTAAGTGTGAATTATCATAAAAATAATTACAGATACTTTTTTCTATTTTGTAAATGGAAGTTTTTTTTAAACTGCATATTATATTTTCCCTTGTCTGTTACTAAACACTTTAGTAACATCAACTGTATAATTTTCCCCCATAAACTTTTGCATAATGTTCAGGAGTTAATCACTTATTTTTAAAATTTAGGTTGTTTATTTTTCATTTCAATGAACATCTACAGAGATTTTGGAATTCCATTCATTCATTGTTGCACCCTTCTCCCCGCACAAACCCCTCCCCCCTCCCCCCATTTGCTTATATTTGCTATTGTTAGTAGATTTTTTGCTGATATTTCATCTAGAGTCTTGCCTCACCAAGAAAGATTGATCCTTTTTTTCTCTTTATGGACACTCTCTGTGTTTTATAACCAATACTCTACTGCCTTTATTTAAGCATTTAGAGGGCTTCTTCCTCTCTTCTGTGCTCTGAAGCAGTTTAAGTCTGGGGGTGATAGAACTGACTTACAAAACCCTATAGATCTGATGATTTTTAAATGATAGTGCTATTTCCTATTTCTCCTATGGTAGTTTGGCTATTTTATCTCTTCTGGGGTTATATTTAAGCAAACTTTTGAATTTCCTAGTATATCAAATTTCCTTGGTATTTTCATTATGTTTCTATTCTAGTTTTTAAAAAATTCTGGTCCTTCCCTCACTTTGCCACTATTTTTATTTTTTAAAGTTAGGTAGTGGTTTATCTGTCTATTCATTGTTACTTAAGTAATCAGCTATATCACTTTCTGCTTTTCATTTACTAATTTTTCCTTTCTCTTTATGTTAAATAATTTATTTGTACTTTTTATTTGATTTATTTTAATGAGTCACAGGTGACATGATTGCACATAACAACAATGACAAGAAGGCTTTAAGCTATCCTGTAACACTATTTTAGCTGTATCTTATCAATTTTGATACATAGTATTTTTATTACCGGATATTCAGTAATTTTTATTTTTCTCTTTACATCAAGAGCTGTTTGAGAGATTTGTAAAGATTTTTTGCAGGGATATAATTTAATTCTGTTATTAATTTATAGTCATACTGTTTTAAAAAATTATCATCAGTTATTATAATTTATATTATAGAAGAGTGTATGACAGTGTAGGTTAATAGTAAAAATCACGCAGATTGCTTGCATTCAGGTTCTGATTTTACTGTGCTTGCTGAAACTGAAGAGGACCTGAAGCATTTGCTGCAGATCAAGGACTGCAATCTTCGATATGGATTGAAGATCAACATCAAGAAAATTAAGATTCTCACCACAGGGCCAACTGGAAGCCTCATGAGAGATGGTGAAGAGACTGAGATTGTTAACAATTTCAACACTATTGGCACTAACAGTCAGGAAGTCAAACGACAAATTGCACTGGGAAAATCTGCCACCAGGGATCTCTCCAGAGTGCTTAAGAGTAAGGATGTCAATCTGGAGACTAAGGTGTGCCTGATCCAGGCCATGGCCTTTGCAATTGTTATGCATCAGAAAGCTGAATGATGAATGAGGATGACATAAGAACAATCAATGCCTTTGAGTTGTGGTGCTGGAAAAGAGTATTGAATATACCATGGACTGCCAAGAGAACAAATATTTCTGTCCTTGAGAGTGTGAAAGTTGCTCCTTGGAGGCTAGAATTTTGAAGATCTATTAGAAATTGTTAAGAAAGAAATGGAACGCATCAATATTGACATACTAGGCATTGGAGAGATGAGATGGACTAGCATGGGGCATTTCGAGTCAGATGATCATATGATATATTATTCTGGAGATGAAAAGGTGAGGAAAAATGGAGTTGCTTTCATAGTCAAAAAAGAAATTTCTAG
>NW_006399780.1:20178202-20180655 GCF_000299155.1 Elephantulus edwardii
TTTTTTTTTTCAATTGTTTCCTATGCATCTGAAAGTTGGACAATGAGTCAGGAAAACTGACAAAGAATTAAAGCATTTGGAGTGTGGTATTGAAAAATAGTATTGAATATAACATGGACTTTCAAAAGAATAAATAAACAAATCTGGCTTGGAGGAAGTGCAATTGCAACCAGGGTGTTCCTTAGAGGAAATGATGTCTCACATATTTTTGGGCCTGTTGTCATTCCAAGAGGCCAGTCCTTAGAAAAAGATATTATGGGGAGCTCTGGTGGCCTAGTGGCAAGAAGCTGCACTGCAATCCCAGAGGCACATGTTTTGAATCCACCAGATGCTCTGCTGGAGAAGGAGGGTCAATCTCCTCCTGTACCAGTCAGATCTGATTTGATGGTACACACACACACACACACAAAAAAAAAAAAATAAAAAAAAAAGAAAAAGAAAAAGACATTATGCTGGGAAATATAGAGGGTCAGAGAGAGAGAAGACCCACAACAAGATGGATTCACACATGACTGTAACAATAAGTGTGAGCATGGAGGCGATCAAGAAGATGGAACAGAATAGGGTGGGGTTCTAGTCTATTGTTCATGGAGTGGCTTGGAGTAGAAGTTGATTGGAAGGAACCTGACAACAAGTACTTTTACTCAGCTTAGTGTTTTTCTCCAGGAATTGGTCTCTCCTGATAAAACACCCAAAGTGTATTAGATAAAATTTTACCATCCTAATATCAAAGAGCATCTTGGCTGTTGTGCATTTGAAACATTTGTTTATTCAAAAGAATTATAGTATATTTAATATTATTTGCCAATACCACTATTCTTTGGCCACTATTAATCTATTTCTTGTATCTGTAGATGTGGATTTTCTGTACATTCTGCATGAATAGAATTATACAAAACATAAAAATGGTCTTTTGTGACTTCTTTAACAGTTCTTAACATATAGGGTTTTTTTAATTTTAAAATTTTATTTTATTAATTTCAGTGAACATTTATAGAGATTTTGGATTTCCATTCATTCACTGTTGAATTTTTCTCCCTGCCCACCCCACCCACATTTTAAAGTTTTATATGTGTTACCCATTATCGTTGTGGCTTAATAGTTCATAATTTTTGATAATTTTTTCCTTAAGTTTTAGAATCAAGGAATATTCTCCTTCTTCAAGAATTTAAAAAATTGACTTATTTTCACATTCATTCCTTTGTCTACTTTATTTTTCATGGACCCGAGGAAGTAAACGAGAGTCTCTCCAATTACTGATCTGCTTAGATTTCTTGATATTTTTGTTCTCTTTTATAAGATACTTGTGCCTGCTCTATTTATTTTGAAGATTGCAACCCTTATTTATATATTCTTCTTTGTCTCATTTAATACATTTTACCCAAAAGTAAACATTGTCAATATTAAAATCAATATTCTGTTTTTAGAGAATAAACACTGAATTAGAACAGATGAGGGGAAGAACTGACAGAAAGAAATACACGATTAGGCATTTCATGTATGACAACAATCTGGAACAAGGGGTTCACTGTGGGTGGGCTGAAGGGTAGAGGAAGGGAGGGAAGAAAATGTGCAACAATGAAAAAAATTTTAAAATTCTTTTAAAATTTGCATAATAGTCTTTTGGCCTTCCTTTAATTTTCAATCTTTCTATAATACTCTTTTCCATTGAATTCATATGTAATTCCTAAAAAAGGGGATTCTTATATTAACCTCAATATTGTTGTTGTGGTTAGGCGTCCACATGTGGTTCACATGTACTCATTGAAAAAAACTTGATTCAGCAGAGTTTGGAAATTACTGGACAATATAATTATTATAATAATGGAGCTCTGGTGGCCTAATTGTAAGAAGCTGTACTGCAAAGCCAAAGGCATGCAGTTCAAACCCACTAGCTGTTCCTCAGAAGAAGGCTGGACAATCTCCTCTTATGTACCTCAACTGCCTCTGAAAATATGCTGGAGGGTGGGTTCTGAGTTGATTTCAACTTGACGGTATGCCACCATATCAACATCATTATTATACCATGCAGATAAAATTTCACTTAAGATATTTTCAAAAACAACCAAGGTAGTAAATACTTAGGGAACTACTAGAAATTCAGGCATGATTCAGAATGGCCTATGGAACAAGAAATAAAACTTCAGACATCAAATTAATTTTGTTGAAAGCAGAGAATGCAGAGAATACAAAAAATTGTTTGTGTATGTCTTATTGACTGTGTAAAGGGTACTGAACTCTCTTGATCATAACAAGTTATTGATAACATTGAGAAGAATGGGAATTCTAGAAGTTTTAATGGTTGTTGTTGTTGTTATGTGCCGTCGAGTCGCCTGCGACTCATAGAGACCCTCCGTAGAACAGCCTTAAACTCTGCTCTGTCCTGTGCCAATCGCACTGTCTCCGACACTCCCATCCCAATTATCCCAGTCACTGAATCAATCCACCTCATA
>NW_006399780.1:20181975-20182880 GCF_000299155.1 Elephantulus edwardii
CTTCTTTCATCACCATAGGCTCTTGCTCATATGTTGTTTCATGAAATTCTTCTGTGTCTTCCAATTCCTTTCGATACAGTGACTCATTATATTCTTTCCATCTTCTTTTAATACTTCCTGGATCATTTAACATTCTGCCGAAAGCACATAGACCAATAATTAGTGACTCAAACAGAACAAGTGAATACTTACAGTTTAAAATAAGGATAGATTTGTTCAAGATTCTATCCTTTTACCATACTTATTTAATCTACGTGCTGAACAAATACTATATGAAGCTGGACTATATGAAAGAATCTAGCATCAAGACTTTTGGAGGAAGACTCATTAGTAACCTTGTAATAAGCAGATGACACAAACTTGCTTGCAGAAAATGAAGAACACCAGAAGCATTTACTGATTAAGCACAGAGATTTAATTTGATCTAGTGTAAAAGCCTTTAGCATTTATTATACTTCAACATAAAGAAAAAATATCCTCACAACTGAACCAAAATTAGCATCATGATTAATAGAGAAAAGACTGAAATCGTCAATGATTCCATTTTACTTGGATTCACAATCACCACTTATGTATTCAACAATCAAGAAATCAAGCATCATATTGCACTGGGTGAATCTACTGCCAAGGACTTCTTTGAAGTGATAAAGTATGTAATTTTAAAGACTAATGTGCATGTGTCTGAGGCCTTGATATTTTTTATAAATTTATATGTATTTGATAGTTGGACAATGAATAAGAAATAATGGAGACCTTAAATAGAGACATTAAATAAAGAAATTAATGAGTTTTAATTTTGTGTTAGTGGAGAACATTGTTTTGGACAAAAGTACAGTCAGAATGCTCTTTAGAAGTGATAATGGAATAAAAGGTATCCAAATAGGCAACGAGGAGGTAAAATTATC
>NW_006399780.1:20185125-20186436 GCF_000299155.1 Elephantulus edwardii
GGAAGCCCAAAATCTCTGTAAATGTTTATGAAAATTAATAAAATATAACTATAGAAAAAAAAAAAGAAGTGATAATGGAGAGTCTGTCTCCCATACTTTGGGCATGTTATCAGGAGATGCCAGTCCCTGAGGAGAGGCATGACATTTGTAAAAGCAGAGGAAATCTTCAATGCAATGGATTAACGCAGTGGCTACAACAATGGTCATATGCACAGTAAGGATGATGGTAAATGAGGATGGTAAGGGATCAGGCAAGGCCTTTTTTCAGTTGTACATGGGGTCACCATGAGTCAGAGTTAACTTACTGGCACCGAACAACAGCAACAAAGTTGGCTTAAGTCCTAGAACCTGAAGTCAGATGACAAGTCAGAATGCAGGATCAAGGGAGAACAAAAAGTTAGAGAGTTTCCCTAGAATGTCTGTTTGTTGTTGTGTACAATAGAGTTGGAACCAATCCATAGCTAACCTTCTGGTCCCTTTTCAGAGGCAGTTAATCACACAGGAGAAGATTGCCCATTCTCTCACGGAGCAGCTGGTGGTTTTAAACAGCGTGCTTTTGGGATTTGCAGCATAGCTTCTTGCCACTAGAGCTCCTATATTTTTCAAATAATTCATTGAAATATTCTTAAATTTACAAATGATTGGTTTTTCATTCAATCATTCATATAGTTTTGTGAAAGAAGCAGTGGTAATATGGGGAAGGTTTAGTCTGACTTCTGTCGACATCTTAAAAGGGAACTGTCTCCATCAATAACATCTATAATACCGTAAAAATAACTCACGTGGTCAGACATGCCACTCCATGAGCTTCTGCACCTGTTTCTACAAATCATTGGGTCCAAAGTTCACTGTGAATTGAATTACAGACTTTACTCACAGTTGTGGGGTTTATTAGGGAAATGTATTCGAGGTTGGGGCTGGTAAGGTGAAGAATATCACACAATTCAAGTTCAGGTTTAGTCTAGCAGTCCCAAGTCAGATTAACAAGGCACCGTTTCCCAAATAGTTCAGACAGCTTCTCAGTCAACAAGTGAAAGTCTGTCTAGTTAAGCAGCACAAATAAACCTCCGGTTTCCTCAGTTGTCCAGCAAACTTTGTCTCAGAGTGTTTAAAAGTCAGTTTTTCATTCAGTCATCCAACAAGCAAAACTCTTAACTGTGACTCTACCTCCACGGTTCTTCTGGTTACATCTTGCCACAGTTACTTCACAGCAGTGCTATAAGTCTCTTCACTCTTTCTCCACCACAACCTCTCACACTATGGAATGTGCTCTCTTATATTGGTCCCATGCTGTTGATATATTGCAAGACC
>NW_006399780.1:20187169-20188324 GCF_000299155.1 Elephantulus edwardii
TCATGAATATTAATAGTGTTGTTTGTTATTCTAGTGATTTGCTGGGTCTATTTATTGCTTAATTTAACAGGTAAAAATATGTTTTCTGATCTACATGTTGTTAGGTTTCATCAAGTCAGCTCAGACTCATAATGACCCTATGGCCTGATCTTTCTCCATCCTCATAATTTTGTCAGTGTTTAACTCCATTTTTGAAATCACTGTTTCAATCCATCTTGTTAAGATCATCCTCTTTTCCACTACCCTTTATTTTACCAAGTGTGATGTCCTTCTCCAAAGACTAGTCCCTCTTTTTTTTTTGGTGAGAAAATTTCTATTTAGAATTAGCCAACTGGACTCAGTTTAGATGATTCCAATTTTGTTGGCAAAATCCAAAGCATTCAAGTAAGGATTAAGTCAAACATAGGTCTTTTTCTCTCCATCAGGCCTAATCAAAGTGTTGACCTTAGCCACATCAGTGTCGTAGAGCTTCTTCACAGCTTATTTAATTTGGTGCTTGTTGGCCTTGACATCCACAATGAACACAAGTGTGTTGTTATCTTCTATCTTCTTCATGACTGACTCAGTGGTCAGGGGAAACTTGATGATGGCGTATTGGTCAAGCTTGTTTCTCCTGGGGGCACTCTTCCAGGGGTATTTGGGCTGCTTTTGGAGTCTTAGCATCTTAGGCCGCCGGAAGGTGGGTGACATGTGCATCTTTTTTTTTGTGGCTGTGGTTGCCCTTCAGGACTGCCTTCTTGGCCTTTTATGCCTTTGCTTTGGTTTTAGTTTTGGGAGGAGCAGGAGCTTCCTTCTTCATTTTCGGTGCCATATTCATAGAAAGGTGGACTAGCCCCTCTTGATAAGATATCCAAACTATGTGAGACAAAGTCCCACCATCTTTGTTTTGAAGAAGTACTCTGGCTGCAATTTGACCAAGACAGATTTAGAAACCAGTGTAATTATTATTTTTCACATTATAATCCGTTCTCATTTGGTTTTTGATTTTTGCTTTTTTTTTTTTTGTTACAGACTCAGTTTATAATCTTTACTTTCTGCTCTGTAAACAATTTTAGCTTTTGCTGTATATTAGGATGGAGCTAGAACCACAGCTAATCTTTTCACTTAATTTTTTCCATTTATATCTTGTTTGTTGTTGTTACGTGCCATTGAGTC
>NW_006399780.1:20191124-20198168 GCF_000299155.1 Elephantulus edwardii
CCCATTACAACAATGACAAATAGATTCACGCTTCCTTACTCCACCGCCATCCCTTCCTCCTTTTTCCTACACCATTCAATACCTGTCTCCCATTGACTAGCCCCTCATGTGATGGCCTAAGTCTCAAGCCATCAGGATTTCTGTCATTCTGAACATATTGTGCTGCTGTGAGTCTCTTATGATGCAGCCAATATGACTTCAATTTAAAGTTGTTAAGTAGGCGAGCTCTGGTGGCCTAGTGGCAAGAAGGTGTACTGCAATCCCAGAGGTGCACGGCTCAAAGCCACCAGATGCTCTGCTGGAGAAGGAGGAACAATCTCCTCCTGTACCAGTCAGATCTGATTTGACGGTACACACACACACACACACACACAAATAAAATTAAGAAAAAAGTTGTTAATTACAACTGTAATGTACACCTTCCACTCCAGGATTAAGTCTTTTCTGACAAAAATTTTTGAGAGTCAGGGAGGAGAGAGGCGGAGCTTTGTTGATCTCCAGTTTCTAACCCAGGTAACCCCAGGCTGCATTAGCCAGCGTGCACCCTGAAGCATTGCCAGAAAAGATTTTTGGAGTCGGGGAGGAGAAAGGTGGAGCTTTGCTGATATCCAGATTCTATTTATTTCTTGGGCTAGCTTAAATTTATCTTCTAATTTTCAAGAGGGTTTGTTGAAAAAGAAAAAAAGCTTTTGAACTTTTATTGTTAGGTGCCATCAAGTAGAGTGTGACTCATAGTGACCCTATGAACAAAAGATCTGAACCCTGTTCTATCCTGTATCATCCTCACACTGGCTGACACACAACAGCCCATTGTGGCAGTCACTGTGTCAATCCACCTGGTTGAGTATTTTGCTCTCTTTTGCTGTCCCTCCACCTTTCCCAGCATCATGTCCTCCAAGGAGTAGCCCCTCCTAGCAACAAGCCCAAAGCCTCATCATTCTCACTTCCAAAAAGCACTCTGGCTGCACCCTCTCCAAGACATATCTGTTCATTCTTTTAGCTGTCCATGAAATGTTCAATGTTCTTCTCCAACACCACGGCTCAAAGGCATCAAATCTTTTTCTGTCATCCTTATTCATTGTCCAGCTCTCAGATGCATAGCAAATAATTGGAAAGACTATGACCTGAATCAGACACACCTTCACCTTCAAATGGACATCATTATTCCTCAAGAATTTGGAGAGGTCCTTAACTGCAAATTTTCCTAGTGTAATGCATCTCCTTATTTCTTAACTGCTGATACTAAGGTGTTAATGGCTGGAGACTGGCTCTAAAGCGTTTGGTTGGTGGGACACATTTTTGGCCAATGAAAGCCCAGGGTGCATGCCTGGTGACTTTGGAAATTCATTTCTGGTTTTAATTGTCTTTGAAATGAACATTCTCCTAAGTGGTACAGCACTGTTCTGGTCTTTCTCTGTATTAAGGCAAGTTTGGATTCTATGATACCAATTGGTGTGCCATAATGTCAAAATGGTTACACATGGTTTAAAATGTTTGGTAGAGCTCACTGATTAAGACAGGCTTGGAAGCAGGAGCTGCATCCACTTCCAAAACATGCCTGTGGAAACTATGAATTTAGAAAAAGGAAAATAGTTCTTTTGTTCATAGGGTTGGTACTAGATGACATTTAACAACAACATACAATGCCAAAGCCCTTGCCTCCATTTTGGATTTGGATGAAGTAGCTGGAGTCTGTAAGATGGTGCTGTTGTTTCGGTTGAGGATCTGTGTGGATTGTTTGATTGTTTTATTTAAGCATCTTGTTTAGAGTCAACAAGATCTCCTGGGCGCCCTTATATTTAAAAGTTGGGCCTGAGGGATTATATTTTAATCTTGTTATTATATCTTGGAGGAACATTCTTCTAAGTCATACAGCATTCTGGCCAATTTGGTGTGATGAGGTAATCTGGGTTTGCTGAGACACTGAATCTTAGGCCATTTGGGCTTCAAATGCTACACTGTAACAGCTGTGCCATAGGTGTACCAAACACCATAATGGCTATCCATCGTGGGCAGTGTTTGGCGGAGCTCTCAGATTTATTCAAGTTTGAAGGAGGAGTGTCATCCATTTCCTAAACCACATGCCTCTGAAAACTCTATGAACTTGGAGAAATGACTCTAATTATAGAAAGGTTCCATGCCTTTTGTTCATAGGGTCACTATGAGTCATGCTCGACTAGACAGCAAGATGAAGCTGTTGACAGATTCAGTCTCCTTTCCATCCATCATGCTGCCTATGGGTCCAGTGGTCAGAATCTTTGTTTTCTTGACATTGAGATGCAGTCCATACTGAGGGCTGAGTTATTTGATCTTCTGCAACAAGTGCTTCAAGTCATCCTGACTATCAACAAACAAAGATGTGTCATCTGCCTAATGCCAGTTATTGATGATCTTCTTCCAATTCTGATGCCACACTCCTCTTTATAGAGTCTAGCTTCTAGAGTAATTTGTTCAGCAAACAGATTGAATAGGTATGGAGAGAGAATACAATCCTTATGCACTCCCTTAATTTTAAACTATGCAGTATTCCACAGCTCTGTTTGCACAAAAGTCTTCTGGTCCGTGTATACGTTCCGCCTGAACACCAATAAGTGATCTGGGACTCCCATTATCCTCAATATCAGCTGCCACTTGTTTATTTTTTTTTTTAAATTGAGATTTTAGAATAAGTTTATAGAGAACTTGGATCTCCATTCATTGATGCACGTTTCCCTCCCTACCCTCTTCTCCCCCTAGTAAACTTATTTTGATCCATACAGTCAAATGCCTTGATGTTTTGCTCTTGTTAATAATCAGCTGTAGCCTGGAAGCCTCTTGTTTAAGCAATCAGGACCTGGTGGCTTTGTATTTAAAATCTGTTAGGTTCTGCCTAAGAGTCTCCAGTTTGGAGCAGTTGGATTCCTTGAACTTTCACAATGGAAAATTGCCAATTTTCTATCAGTTGATTGAGTATAAACTGCCTAATCTCACTTTCTTTTCCCAGAGAATGGTGTAGCAAATTGTCCCTGTCCATTAACATTGAAGTCTGAAGTTAGTTTGAATATTTATTTCCCTCAATATATATCTTTATAGTTTTGCCTGGAGGGCCAAAGGATTCTTTATTTTTTCTTTGAAATAAGAAAATTTATTAGGTCAGTTCTCAGCAATGGTCTTTTTGAATCAGTTTTTCTTTTCAATAAGGAGATTCATATTTTATTTTTCAAGAATGCTTTCTTCATACAAAACATGTCATTGTATTCAATTGGCTATCCAGTCAATTATTTCAAAATAGGAACACAGAGGTAAAAAAAAGAAGAAAAGTGATGTATGCTTTAACACAACTTCTTAAAATGGACATGACACCTATCTAATTATAAGACATTGAAATGCAACGTAGCCTTTAAGCAGTCATCCTGTCTGCCCTTCACAACCTTCTTGCACCCTTTCTTTATATCATACTCTGCATAAAGTAATACTTCATGAACATGGACTTAATGATTTAGAATGTGAGAGATTAAGAAGCATGTTTATTTAAAACCTCGTATTATTTAAAGTTCATATTTAGAAAAAACATAATGAAAAATAAATTAAAAGTTCATATTTAAAAAGAGCTCAGTTGACCTGGTGGATAGAAAGTGATGCTCCCAAGCCAAAGGTTGGTGACTTTAATCTGTGGCCCTCAGGGCTGTCTTAGTTGGTTTTGGTCAAACATTCTTCTAGTTTGTATAAACCTGGTCTGTCCACTTGCTGTGTGGTTGCTGTGAAGCTGAACACTGTGACACTGATGTGTCAAATGAGAGAATGGTTACCCATAGTGGACAGTGTTTGGTGGAGCTCCCCAGTTAAAACAAGCCTGGAAGCAGGAGTGGCATTCACTTCTGAAATAACTTGCCTCCAGAAACCTTATGAACCTGGAAAAAGGATGAAAGTTATACAAGTGTCCAGGTCTTTTGTTCATAGGGTCACTATGAGTCTCCTAAGACTCGACAGCACCCAACAACAACAACAAGAAGGATAAAAATGATATTTTCATTTATTGTCAATAAAATATGTGTGAAAGATTATGCAATCGGGATGAGTATGTAGGGGACAATGAGATTGGCACAGGACAGAGCAGAGTTTAGAGCTGTTCTACATAGGGTCGCTGTGAGTCACAAGTGACTCGATGGCACATAACAAGAACAACCTATTTTATTTATTTTTAAATATTTATATTTTTGTTCTTCGGACTATCAGATCTTTGTAACTGTGAAAGAAATATGAACAATCTCTTCCTTTATAAATAAGAAGCAAAAATTTTAATATGATAAATTGATATGAGTTGGTTCCATGGTGAGGATAATTTGACTTTGTTTTACATGATGAGAGTAATTTAATTTGACTGAAAAACAATAAACTTGAAAGTTATATAAAAAAAAGAATGCTTTCTTCAATTGTATTTTTTTTCTGTTTTGTGTATTCAGTCTCTTTCTCAAGAGCAGTCATTATATATAATGGAACTTGCTCAAAATAAGGTAGATTTGTGTTTACTCCTTTGGGTATATCATGAATGTTAGAGAAGTCTGTGCTTTTCCATTTCTGCCCAGGTTCTGTCATTATGGGATGTCATGCCAATGTCTTCTCTCACGGTGGGCCTGATCGATTTGGCAGAACTTCATACAAAGCATTATTTAGGGTTCCCAAAGGCATGTGGTTCAAGGCCACAAGCTGTTCCGCAGGGGAAGGGTGGACAATCTCCTCCTGTTGTGATTAACTGCCTCTGAAAACTCGCTGGAGGTTCAGCTATGGGTCTGACTCTACGGTACACAGCAATAACAAATATATTTCATTTTCATTCAAGATGGAGCGTATATATTCATGCTAATTTTTCCTATTGTAATAATTCAGTTAGTTGCAAACATGAGAGTTGGTCGATACATCTTTATTACTCCTTATTACATTTAGAGTTCTATTATTGAGTGTTTTCCCTCATTACCTTGTTTAGACTAGTATAGCCTCGGGAAACAGGAAATTAAGTGTCCATTTTTAAAAAAGATGTTTGTTGTAATGCCATTTATTATATTAATTTAGAAATCAAATGATATCTGACAAAAACCAAGCTCACTGCTTTTGAGTCAATTCTGACTCATAGTGCCCTGCAGGAGAGAGCAGAGCTGCCCACAGGGTTTCCAAGGCTGTTATCTTTATGGAAGCAGACGCCTCATCTTTCTCTCATAGGTTGCTTGGGGAGATGGATTATCAATTATGTTTGTTGATCTTTCAGCAATGGAGTTGTTTTAGCCACTGCACCGTCAGAGTTCCTAATTTTAAATTTGAAACGGTAGGTGTTATTTAGACACTTGTTATTTTCTGTAGCATTATTTCCAATTTATGGTACCTGTATGTATAAAAGGAATGAACTGTTCTGGATACATTTCATAATTGATGATATATTAGAGACCATTGTTTAGGCTATCATGTCAGTTCATGTACCTGATGGTTTCTCTTGTTTTAGATGGTCCCCAAACATGACTGATCTTTGCCAAAAATGTGCCCAAAATGAGTGAGATGTGATCTTGCCATTCTTGCTTCTAAAGCACACTCTGGTTGTTCTTTTCCTAAGACTGATTTGTTTGAGGTTTTATAATTTTTTTCTATTGGCTGTATATGGTATTCAATATTCTTTGCCAAAATCCCAGTTTAAATACATCAATTCTTTTATCTTCCTTTTTCACTATTGGGAATTTCCCTCTTTATGAGGCAATTGAAAAGATCATGACTTAGGTCAGATACATAAACTAAGATTTTTTTTTCTTCAGGGGAATAATAGCTTTTTATTAAAAATCGCTTGTAAAAGTGTAAAATGTATGCAGCTTATGCTGTGTGTTGATTGTTCACCATGTATTAGCTGTACTCTAAATAGCTATCTATTTTCTTTTTGTTGTTGTTAGGTGCCATTGAGTCAAGTACAACTCATAAGGACCCGATGAGATCTGAACCATCCTCATCCTCGCTGACACACATGAGCCCCACTACTGCAGTCATGTGTCAATCCATCTCATTGAGGGTTTTCCTTTATTTAATTGATCATCCATTTTTCTTTATTTTTTAAATTTTCTTCTAGTTAATTTACAAAATTTGAATTTACAGATTTACAAAATTATTTTCAAGAACAAATTCTTCATCATCCACTTTTATAAGCATGGTGTCCCTTTCCAAGGAACAGTCTCTCCTAGGAACATGCCCAAAATCTATGCGATGCCACTTTGCCATCCTTACCTCTAAGAACTCTGACTGTATTTTTTAAATTTTGAATATTCATAGGATATTCAGTATTCTTCTCCAACACCACAGCTCAAAGGCATCGTTTTTTCCTTCTTATTTATTGTCTAGCTCTCAGGTGCAGAGCAAGTGATTGAAAAGAGTGTGGCCTGAAACAGGTGCCCCTTATCTTCACAATGCCTAAGACAAATATTCTCTACAAAAAAAAAATATTCTCTACAGTTAAGCCAAACTATTATTTGATTTTAAGAATTCAGGAGATATTCTGAATTTGAAATTTAAACATTATTTCATGTGAATAATTTTAGTGACTCATCCAGCCTCCACGACTCCAGAAAATCTGCAAAATTAAAATTCTTTTCTGTAGTTTTTCCTTTTATGACCAATAGCCCTCTAGAGTGTCTGATTAACTGTTGAGTAGTAGGACCCAGGAACCATTCCATTCTTCTGGTCTGATGGCAATGAGGGCAGTTTTTCATGGAAGCAATTAACCACACATTCCATTTCTTTCTCTTATTTCTGACTGCTCTTTCCTCTGTCACTTCAGGGAAATAGGGATTAAGTGTTGGTGACAGTTTTTAAGCTTTTAAGACTCCAGGCACTACACAGCGAACGAGAGGATAGAACAGAAGAATCAAATGTACTATTAGGGCAATTAATTGAGGCGTCTCATGAGGGCCGAAATCGCTCAGCATATCTTAAGCTCAAGGAACTGAAGAACAAATTCAAACCTCGAGTTGCTATAATCAAGGATGCTTTCAGCAGACTGTTAAATGATCCAGGAAGTATTAAAAGAAGATGGAA
>NW_006399780.1:20199843-20201118 GCF_000299155.1 Elephantulus edwardii
CAACAACAACAACAACTCATGAAACCATGATCCTGAAGTTCTAATGCATGGTACCAAATTCCATGAGGTGTTTGGTTGGTTGTACATAAACAGAAAAGTCTGTATTTCAAGAAGAAAACTTATTCTTGTGTCATTTTATGGAATTTAGAGTGGGAGGAGGAGTAGAAGGCTGTTCATAGTCGTCTATCAGGATATAGATGTGTTGGTAAATATTTTGAAGAGTTGGGTATTTTGAGTAGGTGATTCCGCAGGAACACAGGGATTTGCCGCCCTCCCCCCGGCCCCCCCCCAAAAAAAAAGAGCTGAAGTAACATGCTAGAGTTGAGAGATGCATACCACAAGGTGGCGCTTCCAGCTCCCTTGTTTCTTGAAGTCAGCCTAGTTTCTTTAGATTGTCAGTTACTTCTAGGGTTGAAAGATATTTCATCAGATTTGAAGTTTCTTTGAAACAGCATTTGGGGAGCTTAATTCCTCTTTATTAGACTTTGTTGTGATACAGAGGCACCAATTTATAATTGTTAGATAATTGAAGTGTTCTCTCTTTTTTGTAAGAGGAGGAGAGGGATTGGGTTGCATGCTAAATATTCCCAACACTGGGATGGGGATGTCAGTGGAGAGAGTGGGAGGACTATGTGCATCCAGGGGCGTGAATGTACTGTACCTACATGAATCTTTTTATTTCAATACATAAATGACTTAAAAGCATCTGTGAACTACTAGTGATACTAAGATGAATCTCACATAGACTTGCTTCTAATAAGTTAATGAGTGACTTAACTGCTGAAGAAGTAACATATGTGCCAAAAATGTGTTTTTAGAATAAAAAAAGATGAGGACATTAACTCCACAGGTGAAAATGAGGTGGTAAGTAGAAGCGGATATAGGCTAGGCTCATTCAACATTGTTTTATTATTCGATGCCTATTCCAGAATCTGTTCTAGGTACTGAGAATACAGCAGTTAACAGAACAGAAATTCCTGCTTTGAAAAAAAAAGGAAATTTCTGCCTTCATGGTAATTAAATTACTGGGAACATGACAGAAAATAGAGAAAAAAAATTATATAGCACATTAGGACATATGTTGTTATTATGGGCTGCTGAGTCAGAACCTACTCATAACTGATCTTCCAGTGGATTTTACACTATAAATTGCATATTAACCAAGCAACTCCTTGGAGGCAAGGATTCTGGGGCTTCGTCTGACATACTTCGGACATGTTGCCAGGAGGGACGGGTCCTTGGAGAGGGACATCATGCTTGGGAGGGTGGAGGGAC
>NW_006399780.1:20201678-20211214 GCF_000299155.1 Elephantulus edwardii
ATGCAGAAGGTCAAAGGACTGCAGCTTTCAAAATGGATTGAAGCTCAACATCAAGAAGACAAGGATTCTCACCACCAGACCAGTTGACAGCATCATGATAGACAGTGAAGAGATTGAGATTAACAGCTTTAGTTTGTGTGGCTCCACAATCAGAACTCTTGTTACCAGTAGCCAGAAAATCAAAAGATGAATTTCATTGGGAAAGTCTGCTGTCAGGGACCTCTCCAGAGTCCTGAAGAGCAATGATGTCAATCTAGAAACTAAGGTGCACCTGATCCAGGCTATGGTCTTCACAATCACTTGCTATGTATTAGAAAGGTGGACAATGACTAAAGATGATGACTGAAGAAGAAGAAAGAAGAATTGATGCCTTTGAGTTGTAGTGTTGGAGATTTTTGAATATACAACGGACTGCTAAAAGGACAAACAGGTCCATTCTGGAGAGGGTAAACTCAGGCTACTCTTTGGAAGCAAGGATCTTGAAGCTCCATCTGATATACGTTAGGCATGTTGCCAGGAGGAACCAATCCTTGGAGAGGAACATCATGCTTGAAAGGGTGGAGGGACAGTGCAAGAAAGGAAGACCCTTAATAAGATGGATTGATTCAGTAACTGGGGTAATTGTGTGAGAAAGGATCAAATTGGCTCAAAATAGAGCATAGTTCAGAGCTGTTTTCCGTAGGGTCACTGTGACTTGGAGTCAACTCGACAACATACAACAACAACAAAAAACACAGCAAATTGTACAGGAGGAGATTGCCCATCTTTCTTCCTCAGAGCAACCAAAATATGATCTTGAGTCTATCCTACTTGAACTTAAAAATAAGTTTGAAGTATTGGATACCAATGACTGAAGATCAGATGAGTTGACATCAAGGCTATCAACCACAAAGAGAGCAACAGAATAGAAAGAAAAAAACAAAATGAATGTCAAAATACACTCTTAAAATTGCACAGAGCTTAGAGAAGCCAAAGCAAAGTAAAGAGATGCTGAAATAAAAGAACTGAATACAAGATTTCAAAGAAATCTTGTAGAGAAGAAAAAGTAAAGTATTATAAAGAAATGTACAGAAAGCATAAATGGAGACTGAAAGATGAAGAACTGATTCAGTATTTCTCAAGCTGAAAGAACTGCTGTGGGCAAAATCTTGAAAGATTCAGGAAGCATCAAAAGAATGTGGAGGGAATAGAGTCATTACACCAAAAACAATTGGCTGACACTGAAAAAATTTGGCAAACACTTTATGAACAAGAAGCAGTTGTAATGAAGGAAGAAATTCAAGCTGCACTGAATGCACTGGCAAAAAAGAAGATCCTAGGAAAGGACAGGATATCAATTGACATGTTTCAACTAATGTATTCAGCCCTGGACCAGTCTCTGCCAGGAAATTCGGAGAACAATTTTCTCCAAATTTCTAGTAGACTCCATTCCCAAGCCAAGTGATCCAACAGAATGTGGATATTATTTAAAAAATCATATTACATGCAAACAAATTAATGTTGAAGAACATGGAAAAATGGCTAGAATAGTTATGTAGGCAGAAAAGTGATGGTAGTTCAAGCAGAATTTAGAGGAGGCCATATGTAGCACTATGCATATCGTGTTGCTGTCAGATGGATCGGAGATCAAAGCAATGAATACCAAGAGAATGTGTGCTCATGAAAAACCATACAAAGAGAGCAAGGACACACTATATGGCTTAAAATGAAGAAAAGTGTGTGTCATGGTTGTATCGTCTCTCCATCCTTATTCAATCTGTACGCTGAGAACATTATTCAAGAAGCTGGACTCTTATGAAGAAGAATGTGTTATCAGGATTGAAGGAAGACTCATCAATAACCTACATTATGCTGATGATGTAACCTTTCTTTGTGAAAGTGAGGAGAATTTGAAGCACTTGATGCAGAAGATCAAATAATATAGTCTTCAATATGAGTTGCATCTCAGCACCAAGAAAGGAAAAATTCTCACTACTGGGCTGATAAGTAACATTATGATAGATGGAGAAAAGATTGAAATTGTCAAATACTTCATCTTACTTGGATCCACAATCAACTCTTACCCAGTAGGACATCAGAACTCCCTGATAGTATGTTGTTGTTGTTAGGTGCTGTCAAATTGAATACCACTCATAGCAACCCTATGAACAGATCTGAACCCTGCCTTATCTGACACCGTCTTTATAATTTCTGACATTGTTGAGTGCATTGAGTTGCAGTCGTTGTGTCAATTAGTACATATAGACAGTGTGAAATGTGAAATGACAAGAACACATGAAAGAAGGGAATATGTAGGGAGCAGTGCACTATTGGATAGGCTCGCTAAGAAAAATATTCCTGGAAATGTGGTGTTTGAGTAACAGAGTGAAAAAAGTGAGGATGTTAGCCCTGTGGTTACCTGGGAAAAGACTGTTCTATGCAGAAAGAAAGCAAAATTCCCTGGGGCAGGAACAGAATTAGTTTGAGGAATAGTAAGGACACCAGTAAGAATAGAGCAGAAGGAGAGTGAGAAATGAAGTGAGAAAGAAAATGTTGGCCAGCTTCTATTGGGTCTTCTAATTTGACTTTTACTTTAAATTACATGGGAAATCTTTGGAGGGTTGCCAACAGAGGAGTGATGTTAAGTAACTTGAACCAAATATAATTTTAAAATGAATACTGTGTTGAGAATAAGCTTCATTTGGGTCAAGGATGAACACAGGGAGGCTGGCTAAGAGTAATTGCAGCCTGGATGTGGGAGCTTAGCACCATAGTTGAGGGGGACAGGTAGGCAATTCACATATGTCATCTACAAAGACAATATTTTATATCCTAATTTGGTGATTGTGCTTATCTGAAACCTATCCTTGGACCAGGAGGTAATTGTCAGAACAGAGCAAGGAACCACTGCATGGTTCAAAGTTTAGAAGGATGTATGCCAGGGATGTCCTATCTCCATACCTTTTCAATCTATATGCAGAACAGATTATCTGGGAGGCTGAGCTCTACAAGCAGAAATGTGGCATCAGGATTGGAGGAAGATCTATCAACAATCTGCATTATGCAGATGACACAACCCTGCTTGCTGAAACTGAGAAGAACCTGAAGCACTTGCTGTAGAAGGTCAAGGACTGCAGCCTTCAATATGGATTGAGGCTCAAAACCAAGAAGACAAAGATTCACACTGACTGGCAGCATTTTGATAGATGGTGGAGAGATTGAGACTGTAAATAGCTTTAGTTTTCTTGGCTCCACAGTCAACACTCTTGGCACCAGCAGCCAGGAAATGAAAAGACATATTGCATTGGGAAAATCTGCTGTCAGAGACATTTCTAAAGTACTGAAGAGCAATGATATCCGTCTGGAGACTAAGGTGCACTTGTTACAGGCCACGGTTCTTTGCAGTCACCTGCTCTGCATCAGAGAGCTGGACAATGACTAGGGATGATAGAAGGAGAATTGAAGCCTTTGAGCTGTGTGTTGGAGAAGAGTATTGAACATACCACAGACTACTAAGAGAATGAACAGGTTTGGCCTTGAGAGGATGAAACCAGGCTGCTTCTTGGAGGCAAGGATTCTGAAGCTTCATCTGATACACTTTGGACATGTTGCAAGGAGAGACCAGTCTGTGGAGAGGGACATCATGCTTAGGAGAGTAGAGGGACAGTACAGGAGAGGAAGACCCTTGATGAGATGGATTGATTCTGTGACTGGGGTAACGAAGGTAGGTATGTCAGAGAAAATAAGATTGGTACAGGATAGAGCAGGGTTTAGGGCTGGTGTACATAGGGTTTCTATGCGTTGCAGGTGACTCGATGGCACATAATAAAAGCAAAAACCATTTGGTGTGTAGCAATTGGGGTCTTCAGTACTTGCAAGCAATAATCTAAGGTGTCTCTCCCTGTCCAATGCAAAGAAAAATTAAAATAAAGCATTGCCATGGATTTGGAAGAAACTCATAGCCGATCTTCCAACTGGTTTTCAGAAGGCTGTGAATTGCATAGCCAGAAATTACCCATCCTTCTCCCTTGGAGCTACTGGTGGATTTGAACCTTCAGAAAGAGTTAGCAGCTCAACTCCTGAGCTCCCTTAAAGGACTAACTGACCCTATGAACTTCAGTGCCTACCATCCTGTGACCATGAAAACTAGATGGTGGTTGGCTACTGCTGCTGATGGTGCTGAATGAGATTACAACAGAAGGTCCCTGATAAAGTGGAAGGAAAATGTAAAACACAATCCAGAAACATAAGAAAAACTGGTCTCATTAGTCTGAGAGAGATATTGGTGGGACCACTGAGACCAAACCCTTGTTCACTCTTCAGCCTGGAACTAAAATCACTCAATTTTCAAACAATGGATAGACCCACGAGATGATATTCTGTTCCAGGGAGAAAGAGAATTTTTTTAAAACATAAAAAATGTTTTATTTTTGTTTCTTTTCATTGTTGCACATTTCCTCCCCTCCTCTCCTCCCTTTCCCAGCCCTCCCTGCAGCACACCTTGTTCCAGATTGTCAAACATGTAATGCCTAATCATATATTCCTTTCTGAGTTATTCCCCTTAGTGATTTAAACACAGTGTTTGTCATCTATCCACTCTTTTCTCATTCTCTCTTCAGTACCCTCATGTCTGTTCTACTTTATAAAAGTGATATTTTGCAGTATTTCTGAGCTATTTCATTCAGCACGATGCCCTCCAGACTCCCTCATGTTGTGTAATGTTTTATGAGCTCATTGTTTTTCAATGCTGTGTAATATTCTGTTGTGTGAATGTACCATAGTTTTTCTATTCATTCATTTGTTGATGGGCACTTGGGTTGTTTTTACCTCTTTGTTATTGTGAATAACGTAGCAATAAGCATGCATACATCTGTCTGAGTCATGACTCTAGTTTCTTTCAGGCGTATTCCCAGTAGTGGAATTGCCAGATCAAATGGTATTTCTATTTCCAACTTTTTGAGAAAGTGCTAGACTGCCTTCCACAGTGGCTGTACCATTTTACATTTCCACCACCAGTGAACAAAAGTTCTAATCTCTCCACAACCTTGTGAGCATTTGTTATTTGCTGTCCTGTTGAACTTTGCTATTGTAGTTGAGGTGAGGTGATAACTCATAGTTGTTTTGATTTGCATTTCTCTGATAGCTAGGGATTTTGAATAGTTCTTCATGTGTTTGTTTGCCATTTGAATGTCTTCTCTGGGGAAGGGTCTGTTCATATCCTGTGCCCATTTTGTGACTGGATTGTTTACCTTTTTCTCCCCCCACCCCATTTTACCTTTTTCTTGAGGTACTAGAGTATTTTATAAATGTAAGTCCTTATCAGATGTCATTGCCAAATAATTTTTCCCAGTCTGTGGAGTTCCTTCTCACCCTGTTGGAGAAGTTTTTGATGTGCTTAGGGATTTGATTCTTAGAAGGTCCCATTAATCTATTTTATTCTCTCCTGGTTGTAGGTGACTTTTAAAAACAATCAACTATACAAAATTTTGCCCACAGAACAGCATTTTCCCAGGAATAAAACTTAGAAGGCAAGGCTCTAAAAGAAACATAAATGGAAATGGGAAGAAGTGGAAAAGATGCAGTCCACCATGAGGACAGTAAAGAATATCACAAAACAAATGTGTATGAATTGTTGAGAGGGAAATCAGTTGGAAAAAAAAAGAACTGTAGTAATCCAGGTCAAAGGTGATGGTAGCTACTAGGGTTGTTATGAGTTAAAGTAATAATATTTGTGGTTCACATCTGGTGGGATTTGAGACATTGGTGCTCTTGGGCTTCGACTTTCATCAAATACTTGTGTGGAAAAAAAATCTCCTGTAAAAGATGCTGTTGTTCTTGTTATGGGCCATGGAGTCAGAACTGACTTGGCTGACACTCCAGCAGGTTTTCAGAGGCATGGGGAAACTGGTGGATTTGAACAGGGCACCTTTGGGATGGCAGTAGAGTTCCTTACCACTGTGGTATAACATTTGTCTCTGTACTGGATTCTTTTGAGAATGTGAGGGAAAATTTTGCTGATAGGACATCTTTGAGGACCTTGTCCACAGAAGGAACCTCTAATATCCTCTCATCCTGGGTGTTTATATCATTTGCCAGGGATCCTACATAATAGCAGCAAATAGGGCTTGGTTTTGAAAAATGGTTGCAGGGTTGAAATCATAGTTCCCACACACTTCTGTGCTTTGTATCTGAGGGGCAGCAAAGAATGGAAAGAATCTGTCTTGAAGGGTCCTGGCCAGTATGCTATTAATTGATTTGAATATCTCTCAAATATGTGTTAGAATCCTAATTCTATGGATATAATCTTGTTTGGAAAAAGAGTTTTCTTTATTATATTAATGAGATTTTTACCATTATAATTAGTTCTAAACATAATCACTTCAAAGGTATGAAAAGGACAAACTAGACACACACCCACTGGGAAAGATAGAGGCCTTGCGAGGAATGCCAAGAAGCAAGGAACACAAGCCACACTAACAAGGAAGTAATATGATGGAGACCTTGGCTGACTTGTATTTACACTCCAGAACTGTGAAGAAACATCTCCCTTCTTTTTCTTTAAAGTTACTCACTGTGGTATTTATATCACAGCAGCACTTGGTAACTAAGATAACCCTCTAATAAATAGAACACTGGGAGTGGCTAGTCTTTTTTATGGAAGAGGAACTCTCCTGGCACAGCTGGCTACTCCTGGAGGTGGAAAGTTCATCCGTGTTTGAGGTTTGTTCTAGCATGACTTGTCAAAGCAGTGCCTCTTCTAGTAGTCAGACCACTGAAATAGGATCATGCTGAATTGGGTATTTGCAAGACAACTGCAATCTTGGAGACATAGAAGAGGAAAGCAAGGATTTTTGTACCTTTGGCTACTGCCAGAAGTTGTACCTCAAGGCTTTCTATTGGGTATAGGTCAGGCCATATTACACTCCCATTGTCCCTGTTACTGTATCAATCCATCTCATGGAGGTCTTCTCCTCTTGTGCTATCCCCCCACCCTTCTGAGCATGATGTCCTTCTCTAAGGATTGGTCCCTCCTGGCCACATGCCCAAATTATGTGAGATGAATCTTCAAAATTCAACCTCCAAGGAGAAATTTAGTTTCTCCCACTATACACATGGCTTTCACTTGATGGTATGCATAGAAATCAAACAGATTACATTCATGGAAAGACTCACTGGAGAAGTTCAATATCAGCTGTGAAAACCAGGCCAGGTGCTCATTGTAGGACAGACCACCAACTACTCATATGCAAGTTCAAACCGAAGTTGAGGAAAATGAGATAAAATACACAGGAACCAAAATTTGTCCTTAAGTCTGTCCCACTGGAATTTCAAAACCATCTCAGGAACAGGTTTGAAGCCTTGAGCACTAATGAGCGTAGACCAAATGAGCTCTGGGAGGATATCAAGAAAATCGTCCACGAAGAATGCAAAAGATTGTTACAAAGGCTGAAGAAGAAGAAAAGACTGTGAATATTGCATTAGAGGGCTGAGAAGCCAAAGCTAAAGGAAGAAATCAAGAATCAAAGAGCTGAACAGAAAATTTCAAAAGACAGCTCAGAATGACAAAGCAAGATACTATAATGAAATGTGCAGAGAGCTGGAGTCAGAAAATCAAAAGGGCCAAACTCGCTCAGTGTTTCTTAAGCTGAAGGAGTTGAAAAACAAATTCAAGCCATGGGTGGGTATACTTAAGGATACTTTGGGTAGAATGTTAAATGATCCAACAAGCATTAAAAGAAGATGGAAGGTCAAAACAACTATGAGATATCACCTCACCCCAGTAAGAACAGCAAAATTAAACAGAACAGCAAGCAACAAATGCTGGTGAGGTTGTCGAGAAACTGGAACCCTTATTCACTGTTGGTGGAAGTGTAAAATGGTTCAACCACTGTGGAAGGCGGTTTGGTGCTTTCTCAAAAAGTTGCAAATAGAGATACCATTTGACCCAGCAATTCCACTACTGGGAATATACCCCAAAGAGTCCACAACTACTACCCAAGCAGATATATTCACATTCATGTTTATCTCAGCTTTGTCCACAATATCGCAGAGTTGGAAACAACTTAGGTACCCATCAACAAACAAATGGATAGAGAAGCTCTGGTATATTCACACAATGGAATATTACACTGCAATTGAAAAACAAGGAACTCATGCAATATTATTCAAACTGGGTGACCCTGGAGGACATTATGCTGAGTGAAGTATCTCAGTCACAGAAGGACAACTACTGCATAGTGCCACTGTTATAAAATGGGACTGACATCGGGGTTGGGGGAAGACAGAGAAAGTTGGGATAAATAATGTAACAGATGAGGGAGAAAACTGTTTAAAAGGGATATGTGATTAGGTACTTTTGTCATGGCAGGAGTCCAGAGCGAAGGCTGCATAATGAAGTGGACCTGGGAGGAGGGATTGTAAAACAATGAAAGACTTTTGCTTTTACAAGAGGGGAGTGTATTGGGGGTGGGGAGAGGGTTGGGAGGGGAGAAAAGTGCAACAATGAACGAATGGAAATAAAAAAAATATAATAAAAGAAGATGGAAGGAGTACACAGAGTCATTGTATCAGAAGGAATTGGCTGACACAGAAGAATTTCATGATATAACATATGAGCAAGAGCCTCATATGATGAAACAGGAAGTTCAAGTTGCTCTGCAAGAACTGGCAAAAACCAAGGCTCCAGGAGTTGACGACATACCAATTGACATATTTCAACAAACTGATGCTGCCTTGGATGTGCTCACTAAGTTGTGCCAAGAAATCTGGAGGACAGCCAGCTGGTCAATTGACTGGAAAAGATCAATATTTGTTCCCATTCCAAAGAAAGGTGACCCAACAGAGTGCGGGATTATTGAACAATATCATTAATATCACATGCAAGCAAGATTCTGCTGAAAATTATCCAAAAACTATTGGAGCAATATATCAACAGAGAACTGCCAGATGAGCAGGATGGATTTAGAAGAGGTCGTGGTACTAGGGATATTATAGCTAATGTTAGATAGATCTTGGCAGAAAGGAGAGAGTACCAGAGGTATGTCTATCTGTGCTTCATTGACTATGCAAAGGTTTTTGACTAAGAGGATGACAACAAGCTATGACTGACTCTGAGAAGAAGTGGAATCCTAGACTATTTGATTGTGCTTATGTGAAACCTATACTTATAGGACCAAGAGGCAGTTGTCAGAACAGAGCAAGGAGATATTACATGGTTCAAAGTCAAGAAGGGGGCCCACCAAGGAAGTATTTTGTCTCCATACCTTTTCAATTGGTATGCAGAACAGATCATCCGAGACTCTGGGCTGTATGAGGAGGAATATGACATCAGGATTGGTGGAAGAGTCATCAATAACCCGCATTATGCAGCCGACACAACCCTGCTTGCTGAAACTGAGGAGGACCTGAAGCACTTGCTGCAGAAGGTCAAGGACTGCAGCCTTCAATATGGATTGAGGTTCAACATCAAGAAAACAAAGATTCTCACCACTGGGCCAATTGGCAGCATCAGTATGAATGGTGAAGAGATTGAGATAGTTAACAGTTTTAGTTTGCTT
>NW_006399780.1:20211876-20215380 GCF_000299155.1 Elephantulus edwardii
CTTCTGTCATTCTTAGTTGCAAGCAACTTGACGGCACATAACAACAACAACAACACAAGACTGACCTATTTGTTTTCTTGGCAATCCATGATATGTTCAAGACTCTTCTCTAGCACCACCACTCAAAGGCATCTATTCTTCTTCTTCTGTCATTCTTAGTTATTTTCCAACTCTCTGATGCATAGCAAGTAATTGCAAAGACCATGGCCTGGATTAGGCGCACCTTAGTTCCTAGACTGACATTGTTGCATTTCAGTACTTTAGAGAGGTCCCTGACAGCACATTTTCTGAATGCAATCCATCTTTTGATTTCCTGACTGCTGGTGCCAAGAGTGTTGATTGTGGAGCTGAAGAAGCCGTAACTAACACCCCCCGGCCCCCCACACCCACACCCGCATTACCCTACTGTGGGTAAGGCTAGAGTTTGGTAGAAGACAGAAATGTACTATAGCTTGTTCTGGAAGTAGCCTTGAAGCCTGCTGATTCCAGAAGAACAGAAGTGTAAGGGATTTTGACACAGTCCAAGGAGAGGTGTTTTTAGGGAGAGGAAGGAGAGAGTAAAGAAAGCTCTGACAGCAGAAACAAGGTCCCCAAATGTCCAGCCTCCAAAGAATCTAGTGAAGGTTGAGATTCTCTTCTGTTAGCTCTGGGAATGGTTTCCTTAGAGTGAGTATCTATTATTTCTCAAAGACAATATTAGTGTATTGAGATAAGCGGTAAGGGATGGACCGGGAACATGCAAACTGAAGGTATAAGCACAGTTGAGGAGAGTGCACAAAGCCTGATTGGAATTGCTACTTGAGGTAGGATCAGGTGAGGCTAAAGTCTTCAGGAATCTGTTTGTCATTCATGCTCCAGTGGAAGCTTAGGTGGGAGAAAAGTGTCTCTCCTTATCCCATTCCATGCTGTGCAGGTTCAGGAAGAGCCAAAGCCCCAGGTGGTGGATTTTCCATCTCATCTACCTCATTTAAAGGCAGGGCTGATGTACAGTGAGACTTTCAAGGACTTTCTTGATTTGAATGAATTTCTGTTTTCTGAAGTCAGCTTGTCTATCCCTCTACCTTACAGCAGGTTCTGTGTCATTGGGATCAACTGGAGAGTTTAAATGGCCAGAGTGGCTTGGGCCCCTCCAGAAAACTTGATTCTCAATTACTGGTCCAGCTGTACTCAAGGGGTTTGGAATTCCTAAATCCGTGTGGCTTGGGGATTAGAAGAAGCCAGGAACCTTCTGTGAGAATGAGTTTGGGAGTATGGGTAGCAGTATGGTGTGTAAGGTGCTCTTTTTACTCCATACTGACCCTATCCCTGAGGGTCTCTATATGTTTTTTTTTTTGGCAGTGTGTACATGAGTGGAAGATGCATGGTGGTGATAGTAGGTGGACAAATAAACCTAAATTTACTGCCATTGATTTAATATTAATACATGGTGACACCAAATGTTACAGCATAGAGCTGCTCCATATAGTTTTCTTGATTGTAATGCTTACAGAGGTAGATCATTAGGTCTCTTTGCTGTTGGGTGGGTTTCTTGAATTACTTTTGGATATTAGGTTCTTGGTTTTATTTTTAAAATTAATTTTAATGTAAGTTTACAGTGGCTTAGAATTTCCAATCATTCACTGTTGCACTTTTCTCCCTCTCCCCCCAATTCACTCTTCTCCTTGAAAAGAAAGAAAAACTCTTTCATTATTTCCTCCCAAGTCTATTCCACTATGCAGCCTTCACTCTGGACATTTGTAATGACGAGAATACCCATCCATATATCCCTTTTAAACAGTTCTCTCCCTCCTCTGTTTCAATGCAATATGCATCATTCTTCCCCTCCATTCCTGTCTTCCATCAACCCTGATGTCAGTCCTGTTTTACAACAATAACCCTATGCAATATTTGTCCTTTTGTGACTGAGATATTTCACTCAGCATAACGTCCTCCAGGGTCATCCATTTTGCATAATATTTCATAAGTTCCTTCTTTTTCAATGCTGCATAGTATTCCATTGTGTGAATATACCAGAGCTTTTCTATTCATTCATTTGTTGATGGGCACTTGGGTTGTTTCCAGTTCTGCTATTGTGAACAAAGCTGCAGTAAACATGGGTGTGCATATATCTGTGGTTTCTTTAGGGTAAATTCCCAGTAGTGGAATTGCTGGGTCAAATGGTATTTCTAGTTGCAACTTTTTGGGAAAGCTCCATACTGCTTTCCATAGTGGTTGTACCATTTTACACTTCCACCAACAGTGAATAAGGGTTCCAGTTTCTCGTCAACCTTGCCAGCATTTGATGTTTGCTGTTCTCCTATATTTTGCTATTCTTACTGGGATGAGAGGATATCTCATAGTTGTTTTGATTTGCATCTCTCTTAGAGCTGGGGTTTTGAACATTTCTTCATGTATGTGTTTGCCATCTGAATGTCTCTTCGGTGAAGTGTCTGTTTATATCCTGTGTGCATTTTTAAATTGGGTTATTTATCTTGTTGTGGTGCAGGTTTTTATTTTAACACCATAAAGGTCCATGTCTGTTTAATTAAAAAACCAAAGAGCAGAGTTTAGGTTGAATTTTCTCCACTCATAGGCTAGAAAGAGGAGGAATTAGATGTGGTAGATGGAGGACAGTTTAGAAGCAATGACTCTGAAATTGATATCTAATTGTTCTTTCTTTCCCTAATATCATAAGCGTTGTCCTGATTTTGACTTGTGCAAAGTACTATTCTGGTTATTGAATGTAGAGGGAAGAGGTGTCACCTTTTGGAGATTTTAGTAAAATGAGGAAGATAATCCACACATTTAAAACAGATTTAAACTGTGCGTATGAGGGCTACATCACATAGAATTTTTGTGTGTACAATAATTTCTAAACATTGTGTTTCATTCACACACATTGTGTTTTATATGATCATTCAGATACATTGTGTTTTATGTAGATTTTAATGAATTTAGTTGGCTTCTTAGTCAAATACAAGCCATCACTGCAGTGTTGTTTTTTTTAAATTTTTTTATTTTATTTTACTGATCTGATCTTAGCCATGCCATTTACTTTGACCCAATATATACGGTGCAGGAATGGAAAGCAGAGGTCACAGATTTTTAATAAACTCAAGAAAAAAAATAGACTTAATAACAATGATATAGGCTTTAACTATCTTTTTTGTTCCAAGTCTCTATAAGACTTTTTATTATTATTAATTTCGATGAACATCTACAGAGATTTTGGAATTCCATTCATTCATTGTTGCACTTTTCTCCCTCCCCCCCACCCCCAGTTTGCTCCTCTCCTTGAAAAGCAAAACTCCTTCATTGGTACACAATCCCCCCCACTCCACCCTGCACATCCCTACTCCCACCCCACGTATATCTTTAAGGTGATAAATCCTGATTCTTGCTTTCATTTTTGTCATTAAGAGTCATGTGTGAACTGAGAAAAACTGGATGAAATATGTTTACGGCATTGAAGTCTATGGGGGAGAGAATAGTCTAAAAGTATTATATTTTAGGGCATTATTTTTA
>NW_006399780.1:20215615-20221808 GCF_000299155.1 Elephantulus edwardii
AACCTAAATTAAAAAAAAAAAGAGTCATGTGTGAAAATTGAGTGGATTGGAACTGGAGTAGCATTTGAATGAGAAAGGAGGGTCAGGATATGTGCATGTGGCTGAGTGTTGAGTAGGAAGGATGTGACTGGGCCAGCACCTGGGTCAGGGAATTCAATAGTGAATAGGATAGGATTTCAAACAGGACCCCAATTCAGTCCTCACATCTTCTCCAGGACCCATCCCACAGAATGCAGGCACACACAAAATTTGATGCTTTCAGTTTAATATCTCCGGGCTACATGTGTCTTAAAAGGTTTTATGTCTATTCTTGTCAACTTCTTAGCTCCGTAGCAAGTTTGGTAAGAATACACTACCAAGTTTTTGCAGTAATTCAGCTCCCTCTAGAAAGATGAGATGAAATGAGACTTGAAGGACCCAGCATCCTCTCTTCCATTTATCTTCACTCTCTTTGACTTTTTAATCAAACCAAATTTCTGGAAGTCTTTACATATAAAGAGGGGGAATTGGGGCTTGGTGATCTAATTCTGAAAAATTGCTCACTGAAAACCCTTTGGAAGTTAACTCTACTCTGACACACATGGTTGTTAGGAGTTAGTATTGACAGCAACTGATTTAGGAGAGATGGAGGTTAGATATACTCGTATTGAAGAACTCAGTCCCACATTGGCAAGGACAAGAAGAATAGAAACAAGAAAGCTCTACAATGGGATAGGATGAGGATTAGACCTCAGGTAGAATCAGGTTTCAGACAACCATGACGATTTGGATCAGGATGAGAAATTGGCAGGTGTTTGGAATACTTAAGAAGGAATGTTCTCTCCCACTTCCCATCCATTGGTGGTGGAGTTGAGGGTGATGTGTCTCAGTACTCATAAGACTTTGCCTAAGGAGGCCGCTTACCTTTTGGAAATTGTTTCATTCTTTCAATTTTTTCATTCATGGCTTCCTTTGCTTTATTTAGGAGTTCTTGTAGTGACGTAGAACTTTGAGCTATGAAGCGTTTTAATTTTAGAGAGAAAAAAAAATCACATTAGCAGAAAATACATAATTCAAAGAGAACACTCTCCCTACCACAACTCTTTGAAGTAGAGAAGCTTCCCTGAAGGGCTCAGTTTTTCTTTCTCACAGGCCGTGGGGAAGACAGAAACTATATATGGTGTTGTTGTTGTTACGTGCCACCTAGTCAAGCACAACTCATAGTGACCTTCTGAACAAAAGATCTGAATCCTGTCGCATCCTGTGCCATCCTCACAATCTCTGACACAACTGAGCCCATTGCTGCAATCACTGTATCAATCTACCTGGTTGAGGATCTTCCTTTCTTTCATCAGCTCTCCACTTTCCCAAGCATGATGTCCCTATTAAAGGAATAGCCTCTCCTAGCAACATGTCCAAAGTCTGAGTTAGATTGCAAAATCTACTATTTTAGAAATACTGTGTGTATGGACAGTATGTATCCCATGCATCTTTGTGTTCAGTAATGAATTTGTCTTTTCCCTCCACTTATCTCTATGGGTGAAGACACCACGTATACTTGTCTCCAGACTTATCTAAGTTATTGGTTTAGTTGAAAGGTAGAGACTTACGTTCTTGCCTTTTGTTCTCTAGACCTGAAGCTGAGAACTTTGAGGTGGACTTTGGGCCCAGATTCTCTTGAGGTGAGCCAGATTCTACTGGAGGTTGTCTTCCTTCATCAGGCTGAGCTACAAGCACACACATTTTATTTAGTCTGTTGTTACTAGGTACCACTGGGTTGACTATAACTCATAGTAACTGTGAATAACAGATCTCCGAACCTTGCCCTGTCCTGTGCCACCCTCACCACTTCTGATATGCTCAAGCCCCTAGTTACAGTCATTGTGTTGATCCATCTTGTCAGGGGCCTTCTGTCTCTCTGACTCTTCATCTTTCTCAGCATTATATCCTTTCCCAAGTAATGGGACCTCCTGACAATGTGCTCAAAGTATGAGAGAAGTTTCACCATTCTTGCCTCTAAGAATCATTCTGATTGCACTTCCTCCAAGACAGATTTGTTTATTCTTTTGAAGTCCATGGGCTATTCCCTCCCCCATACTGGAATGGGTTGCAGGGCTCTGGGATATTTAACATGTGCTGGATGCCAGAATACAGAAATTATATGAATAAGATTTTTATGTACTATGTGTCTTTTGGAAATGTGGAAACATAGAGGATGGGGATGTTTCTCTATTGAGCAGGAAGCAGTTCAATGGACAGAAGCGGGATCCTGAAGGCAAGGGAGAATGCTATCTTTTTGAGGATGCAAAGAGTATTAACAAGGACTCAGGGGAAGGCATGTGTGGGACAGGTGTGACAATGGAAACAAGTTCAAATTAATTGATACAGGTGGAGCATAAGAGTGAGTCATCACAATAGCATTGGAAAATGGGTTCTAAGGCCAGATGGTCAACAAATGACTATTGAAAATTGTAGAAGGTATTTGCGAAAAATAGTATGAATATCATAAAGGGTGTTTCCCTATCATTTGATCTCACTCCCCCTCCCTTTTTATTTACAATATGCCTTTCCCCTTTATTTTTCACTGTGGTTTTTTCCCCCCAGTTGGACTATTTCTTCCTTAAACTTGTCTCATTCCAACCTGTGTTTCTCACTCTGAGAAAGATGTTCCTCCCTGTTATCACCAAGTATAAGAGCCCAGTACTTTCCTCAATTGTTAAACTTCCCACCAAGTGCAGGGGCCGGAAGGAGAGACAGACTCACAAGTCACAGAGTTCTGGGCAGAATCGGTGGAAGCATCTTCTGCAACAAAGGAAACAGATGTTAGATTATAGTGAAGAGAATGGCACAGGATAGGGCCAGCTTCTGGTCTGCTGTTCATAGTGTCACTTTGAGTTGTAGTCTACTTGATGGCACCTAACAATAACAAACAAGACTCACTTGAAAACCCCTTTCCTCTCCTTATTTGCAAACTTCAGCTTTCAGGATCATTTGTGGATGTAGGGAATATATTTGTCTTTTTTAAATCAGTAGGTCCTCTGTTGCATTCTTTGTGATGTTTGACTCCTGCAGTTTTAAAAAGCTTCTCAGAGGTTTCCCTCTGAGAAGTAACCTGTTCCTCTGAAAACTGCCTTCCAAATTCCAAATTTGTCTCTATTCTTTGAGGGTCTTCCAAGATTTATGCCAGAGAGGCAGCTATGAACAACAGGGCTCCAGCTCTCTGGTAATTGTTGGGGATGTAGTGCTGAGGAAAGCAGATAAGAGGCCTAAAATGGTGTAAAAATTCTTTTACCTAATTACTGGTGTAGGGAGCCCAGGTGGACTAGTGGTAATAATCTGCACTGCAGTCTCGAAGGCATGCAGTTCAAACCCACCAGCTGCTCCACTGGAGAAAGATGGACAATCTCTTCCCGTGCAATTAACTGCCTCTGAATACCCACTAGAGGGTCAGCTATGGGTTGATTCTGAGTTGATGGCACATAACGACAAGGCAATAATTAGTGATTAGAAAGGAAAATGAAAGAATGTGGAAATAAGGGAAAATGGGACCTATTTTATGTGACATGTTTGTGAAAGTTTGTTTCTTTTCCCTTTTTCTTTCTCCTTTGTAGAACTGAAATATAAGCTGAAATTAGGTAAATAAAAAAAGTACTGTGTGTCATTCAATCAATTCTGATTCGCAGAGATCCTGTAGGGCAGTTACTGTCCCCATAAGGTTTTCTAGGTCATAAACTTTATGAGTGCATAGCACTATGTCTTTTTCTCATTGAGGAGCTGATGGGTTTGAACCACCTACCTTTTGGTTAATAGTCAATCTCTCACTCACAGCACCATCGGAGTTCTTTTAGAAAGTACATTAAACTTGTTAGCATCTAGTTGATTCCAACTTAAATGTGACCATAGAGGACAAAGTAGGATTGCCTTACAGGTAGCAGGTTAATTATCTTTATGGAAGCACATTGCCATCTCTTTCTCCAAGCAACTGGTAGGTTTAAATCATCAACCTTTTAATTAGCATCCACTGTTTCACCAAGGCACTATTCAAAATTCACTAGTTAGGTCAAATTAGAAGTTGGTTAGTGGAATAGGAAGAGAAAGTCATTCAAGCAGAAGGAAGAGCAAGGATGAAAGTCCAGTCCTGAATTTCAAGCAAAAGCAAGCTTGTTATAGGTTGAGTAGTACTCTACTGTGATTTATAAAAACTCTCCTCCTGAAATTTACAGCCACAGGCCTGGTACAATGCTTAGCAAGTACAGTTTAGTCTTGATTCAGTCCCTCCTCACCCCTTGCATGAGTACTTGTGTTCAAGGGTGACCAGGCCAACTCTGAGAAGGTGGCCCAGAGTCCTGTAAGAAGCCTTATGTGGCCAGAGTGTCCTGGGTAGAGGATGATGTGTAAGCAGATGTGCTGGGAGAGCAGGCAAGAATCAGAGAGTTCTTCTACTTACAAGAATAAGGTGGCCACACATAGACAATAAGAAATAGGAATTATCTGCAAAGGCAGAGGGAACCAGTACCACATTGGGAGAGAAAGAGAGGAATAAAAAATAAAGACTAGGAGAAAGGCTTCTCTGGAATTGTGAGGAGAGGTTCCATGTAAGAGATGGGTTGTACTCACGGGCCCAGACTAGGGTTCCTGCCAGAGCTGTCAAGAAAAGGAGAGCTGTGAACTTCATGCTTTGTGATGAGGAAGGAGTGAGTAATGCCACTGAATCCTCGGAAGGCCTGGGAATAAAGGTAATGAAACTGTCATGCCCTTTTAAGGACATCAAGGACCAATGAGAACCAAGCATGAAGAGGTGTGATTTTGTTCATTCTCCTCCCCTCTTCTCCTGAACTGGTAAATCAACAAGGACTAGCTGAAGCTGGCTGTACATTGCACAGTTAGAGAGATTGCCCATCTTTCTCCTCTAATCCAGCTGGTGGGTTTGAACTGAATGCCTTTGGGCTGGCCACACAACTCCTTACCACCCTTGAAGATGGGTGTAGAAAACCTTAAAGAAAGAAAATGAATGGTGTGGAACTTAAACAGTATGAGAAGTGAGTCCTTTCAGACTCTTCCCTGTTCTTTAAGTAAGAGCCCCATATTTCAGGCAGCTGAGGCCTTATGAGTAGGGTACAACCCTGCTAATCCAAAGCAGGTTTGGATCCACTGGCTGTTCCTTGGGAGAAAAATAGCCAATTTTGTTGCATGCAATTTACAGCCTCTGAAAAGCTGCTGGAGATTCAGATATGAGTCAGTTCCAGTTGACAGCAATGAGGTTTTTTTGAGATCTGCACCAGGTGTAGGAGGAACATCCAGGTTCAACTAAGGGCTTCACTATTAACTTGCTGTGTGATTTGATCAACTTAAAAATTATTTTGGATTTCTGGTTCTTATTTTGGGAATAATTCTGCTTCGATTTTCTGAAAGACTTATTTAAAGGTTAGACGAGACACTTGATAGGAAATTCTGCTTAACTGCAATGTGAAGTTGGTCCGCCACCACCAAATACATTGACTGCATATACACATATACCACAGGTTAATTAATGCAGATGGTGAACCACAGGACACTGTGGGTGATCAGTCCTTATGTTAGCAGAGGGAAAAAATGCCTCCTCAGTCACCTGAGGCCAAAATGTTATCAAGGTCCTCCTGCCCCTACATCAGAACTCTCTGCCTTCTTTTCTAAAGGATGCATAGGCTCGTTTGTAAGTTTCGTCAGACACCATTCTGTGGAAGAAAGCTAGGTTCCTTGAAATGTGCAGGAAGCATGTCTGAGAAGTGACAGAGAAGTAGGCATGAGAAGGACGGATGTTATGGATGAGCTCATTGTTACTGTTGCTATCCATTTTGTTGAGGGTCTTTCTTGGTTTGATTCTATACTTTCCCCAGCATTATGGGTTTCCCCCCAAGAACTGGCACCTCTTAATAAGATGCCCACAGTTAGATGATCTTTTACCGTCTATGTTTCTAAGGAGTAAACTGGGTGCATGCACCTCCTTGAAGTCAGATTTGTTTGTTCTTTTGGAATTTAAAGGCATAGATTTTCTTTAGTCTTCCATTGTCCAACTTTCAGGTGCATTGTTGTTGTTGTTATGTGCCATCGAGTAATTTGCGACTCATAGCGACCCTATGTACAACAGCCCTAAACCCTGCTCTATCCTGTGCCAATCTCACTGCCTCTGACACACCCATACCGATTACCCCAGTCACTGAATCAATCCACCTCA
>NW_006399780.1:20222755-20233237 GCF_000299155.1 Elephantulus edwardii
AATCAATGAAACACAGATAGACATTCTTCTGGTATTCTCTGCTTTCAGCTAAGATCCATCTAACATCAGCAACAATATCCCTAGTACCACGACACCTTCTAAAACCAGCCATTTAAAATATCATAGCTTGGTATAAAGAGACTGCCAAGGACAGCCAGAAATGCACAATCTGGAGAGAATAAAAAGGGACCTTCTAGAGATTAAATCCCTGTGCCCATCAAAACCTTTTTCCAACAGAGTTAAAAGAAAACCTACAAAAAACATTTGACACCATTTCAGACAAGGGTCTTATATTAAAAGTTTACAGAAACCTATAGGGTCTCTGGAAGAAAAAGACTGATAACACAGTTACAAAATGGGCAAAAGATATGGAAAGAATTTTCACAGAGGAAGATATGTGGACAGAAGGAATGCTCAAAATCATAGACAAAAAGAGAGATGCAAATCAAAACCAAAATGAGATAGCATCTCATCCCAGTAGCAAAGTTTAACAGGACAATTAATAAATGCTAGAGAGGATGTGGAGAGATAGGAACAGTTATACACTTTTGGTGGCATTGTAAAATGGTACAACCACTCTGGAAGGCAGTTTGGGGTTTCCTCAGAAAGCTGGACATAGAAATTGCATATGACCCAGCTACTTCATTGTTTGGTATATACCCTGAGAAAATGAGAACTGAGGCACAAACAGAGACTTGTACATCAAAGTTCACAGCAGCGCTATTCATCATCGCAAGAACATGGAAACAGCCCAAATGTCCAACCACAGTTGAATGGATTGAGAAATTATGGTACATTCACATGATGGAATGCTATGCAGAAAACAAGGAAAAATGATTTTGTAAATCACTACTTAGGTGGGACTGGAGAGCATTATAGTAAGTGAACTAAGTCAGTCGCATAAGGACAAATAGTGTGTAAGACAATCATTGTAGAAATAGATAACTAGTAAAATGTGTATGAGGATCCAAGGGGAGGGGAGGGTAGGAGCATAAGGGGGAGGCATCATCGGAGCACAGAATTTGATGAGTGGAGGGAGGATTAGGTTAAGGAAATGGGAAAGATCTGGTGTGAAAAACAATATATACAATTTTTTTAAGTAAACCAGTATAAAATAAAAATTTTATGTGAAAAAAATTATGGCTTGGATTAAGTGTACATTAGTAAGCTGCTTGACATCCTTGCCCTCTAGCCCTTTGGAGGGTCTTAGGCAGTAGAGTTTCCCAATACATCACATGTTTTGATTTATCAAATGCTACTCCATACTTTCTCAATCAATATGTGAAAGAAATAATTTGAGAGGCTAGACCTTATGGTCAGGTTCATAGGGTTTCTGGAGGCAAGCTTTTCTGCTTCCAAGCTTGTTTCAACTGGGGAGTGCCACCAAACACTGTCCACCATGGGTAACCGTTATCGCATTTCACATGCAAGTGTCAAGGACTTCTGTTCATAGGGTCGCTATGAGTCACCTACCACTCAATGGCACTTAACAACAGCAACAGACTTTATGAAGAAGAATATAACTTTTAAATTGGAGGAAGACTCATCAACAACCTGCCTTATACAAGAAGACACAACTTTGCTCACCGAAACTGAGGAAGACTTGAAACATTTGCTGTGGAAGGTCAAAGACTACAGCCTTCAATATAGCTTGTATCTCAACATCAAGAAAACAAAGATGTTCACCACTGGGCCAATAAACAGTATTATGAATAGATGGAGAAAGGAATGAGGTTGTTAATGACTTCATTTTATTTGGATCCACAATCAATGCTCTTGGTACCAGCATTCAGGAAATAAAAAGATGAGTTGCATTGGGAAAATCCACTGTAAAGGATCTCTCCAGAATACCAAAAAGCAATGATGTCAGTCTAGAGACGAAGGTGGGACTGATCTGGGCCATGGTGTTCTCAATTAGTTGCTATGCATATAACAACTGGACAATGAATAAAGATGACCGAGGGAAAAAAAAATCTATGAGTCATGGTGCTGGAAAAGAGTATTGAATATACCATGAACTGCTTAAGAGAACAATTAGGTATTTATTTCTTAGGGTGAAACCAGTTTGCTTCTTGGAGGCAAGGATTTGAAAACTCCAGCTCATGTATTTCAGGCATGTTGCAAGTAGAGACCAGTCTTTGCAGAAAGACATTATGCTTGGAAGGGTAGATGGCCAGCACAGAAGAGGAAGACTCTGGATAAGATGGATTGGCACAGTGATTGTGGCAATGGAGTCAGGTGTATCAGAGGTGGTGAGGTTGGCTCAGGATAGGTCAAGGTTCAGAGCTATTGTTTATAGGGTTGCTATGGGTTGTAATTTACTTGATGACACATAACAACAACAACAACAACAACAACAACAATAACAACTGCCATGGGTATTGACTGTGGATCCAAGCAAGATGAAATAATTGATAACACTAATCTTTTCTCCATCTATCATGATATTGCTTATTGGCCTAGTGGAAAGGATTTTTGCTTACTTGATATTGAGATTGTAATCCATATTGAAGACTGTAGTCTTTGATCTTCTTTAATGAGTGCTTCAAGTCTTCACTTTCTGCAAGCAAGGTTGTGTCATTTACATAGCACAGGCTGTTGATAAGTCTTCCTCCAATACTGATGCCACCACATTCGTTGTAGATCCTGGTTTCTCCAATTATTTCCACAGTCTACAGATTAAGTATGGAAAGAGAACATAACCTTGATGAACTTTCCTGATTTTAAAGCATGCCATGTTCTTTGGTTTTGTTCAGACAACTGCTTCTTGGTCTATGTATAAGTTTCTCAAGGACACGATTGAATGTTCTAGAACTCCCATTCTTCTCAATATTGTACATAATTTATTGTGATTCACATAGTTCAATACCTTTGCATAGTTTTACACAAATAAATATCTCTTTTTATATTTGGTGGGTGCTGTCAAGTAGGAACCTATTCATAGCTGAGTCTCATGCAGATTTTCTAAGACAGTAAATCATATGGGAGGAGACTGTCCATCTGTCTCCTGCGGAGCAGCTGGTGAATTTGAACCTAATGCTTTCAGGTTTGATGTACAGCTCCTTACCATTAGGCCATCAGGACTCCCTAAGGAGTTATGTCCTTTCAGGGTTGTATACTCTTTCCATCCCTATTCAATCAGTGTGCTGAACAACTCATAAGAGAAGCTGGACTCTGTGGAGAAAAATGTGGCAACAGGATAAGAGGAAAAGTAATCAATAACCTGCGTTATGCAGATGAAACAATCTTGCTTACTGAAATTGAGGAAGAAGACTTCAATTGCTTGCTGCAGTAGATCCAGGACTTCAGCCTTCAGTCTGGATTGCATCTTAGCATCAAGACAAAATTATAAGACTTGCAAAGAAATTGGATATGCATGTTAACCAGAAGAGCACATTCATGTATCTGAGTGATAGGCTGTCCTTTGACCTTTATGGTGACCTCCATGACAACTGGTTTCTCATCTGCCAATTTGTGTCTTTTCCGTGTGCTGGTTGTTCTGGAAGGATGACTTCAACACAGTGTATTACCTGAGTTCCCTTACCCTCCAGTTTATAGTTGTTTTTAACCAATGGGAGATACTGATGGGAGATCAAACGATGGAAAGAGAAAGAGTGATCATGACATTTGTTCTTCATGCTTCTTCCTTAAATAGGCAGACTTTAAGGCAGTTCATAAAGATCCCCATTTCCTGGTGTTCATATCCCCATGTTTGAGAATGAACTATTCCTAGTGAGTCATTTCTAATGAATAAAATGTCGCAAAAGTCATAGGCGTCTACTTTTGCTTATTAAGCTATAAAAGACTGACATCTGCTATGCTTATATTCTCTTTCTGTCTCTTCTTGGCTTGATTACTCTGATGAGGTGAGCTGTCGTGATATGATCTACTCTCTGGAGAGGCCCATGTGGCAAAGAACTGAGTGAAGAATGCCTCCAGTTGGCAACTAATGAGAAACTGAGGCCCTCAATTCAATATCCCATGAGGAACTGAATCTTGCCAACAACCAGGTAGTTAAGCTTGGGAGTGGACAATTTTCTAGTTGAACCTTGAAATAACTGTAGCTTTAGTCTATATCTTGATTGTAGTCTTGTGAGAAACTTTGAACAGAGCCACTCACCTAAGCCATGTCTACGAATACACAGAACTGTGAAGTAAGAAATGTTGTCTGAAGCCACTAAGTTTTGGAACAATTTGTTATGCAGTCATTTATAACAAATATAGTGTGTCACAGCAATGGCTATTACCCTGTGTCTGTAAATTCCATGTGGAGGTCCCTGTTCTAATTCCCAATTTGTCTTAATTAATACTATTTATTCCTTCCTATACTCCAGTTTAAGGGAAGGATATGGCTTCCTTCTGTGGCAAGTTATTTTATCTCTATAAATAATATGTTCATTAAAAAGTCTCTTAGACCTCTTAAGTGTGATTATCTATCTATCTATCTATCTATCTATCTATCTATCTATCTATCTATGCCAAGACCTCAGTGATACACCCTCTGGCTTTTGTTGAATGTTTTTTCCTTGTTTTCTTCCACTGGTGTGGAGAACCCTGTCTCAGTGACAAGAAAGATAACAGAGACTTCAAAGGGAGACAATAGTTCCGTTCACACGTTGAAGTGAGACAAAAGTTCTATCTACCAGGACCATTGCACTTTGATTGCAATGATTGATATGACTGGTCTTTGCTAAATTCTGGAGTTACTGCTTTTTTTCATCTGATGCCATTAGCTATTTATCTTAGCCAATGGGAGATGGATGAGGAAAAAGACATGGATCTTCCTCTCTCCAATTCTGTTTATTTAACATATACACACACAGTATGTAATTATATCAAGTGTTATCCTAAGAGCTTTATGAATTTTAATCTCATTAATCCTCACAATAATCCAGTGAGGTGGGTCCTGCTGATACCATCAGGATTCTTCACAGATGAAGAAATTAAGACAAAGGCAGGTTAAGGAACTGGCCCAATTTCACAAAGTTAATAAATAATAGAGCCGGAATTTAATCTTTCTGACTCCATAGTCAGCCCTCGGCTACCTCTGAGCCACCTCTGTTTGAATATTTAAATATTTTATTATTAATATTAGACCTCTATAACATTAAATTTCCCAACCTATAACTTGTTTGTATCATTCAACATTTTTTTTTTTTTTAGGATTTAGCGGACTCCAGACGGTGAAAAACATGTTATGTGAAATATCAGAAAGTTTTTCCTAAGTTAAGATCAAAGACTTTCTTTTTCTCAGCCTGGTTTCGTAGATGAAGGGGTAAAGTTCTAGGCCCTCTGGAGAGGGATTAGAGTTAAAGGCCAGGGCTAAAGGATTGCCTAAATTTCAATGTGACCAGCTCATCAGATTTGAAAATTCTTGCTGTGTCTAATCAAGAATGAAGACACAAGATGCTGTCTTTTAGGTTGTTGTTAGGTGCTCTTGAATCAATTATGATTTATAGTCCTATAAACAACAGATCTGAACTTTGCCTTCCCGAGACCATCCTCATCATCTCTGATCAACTCCAACCCATTGTGACAGCTGTTGCATTAATCCACGCTTTCTCTTTTTCTCTGACCTTCCACCTTGCCTAGCATGTTGTCTTTTCCCAAGGATATTTATCTCCTGACAACTTTCTCAAAGTATGTGAGATGAAATTTCACCATCCTTGCCTCTAAAGAGAACTTGCATCCAAGAAAGACTTGTTTATTCTTTTAGGTAGTCCACGGGACTCTTTCCAACAACACAGTTCAAAGGCATTGATTCTTCTTTTAGCATTCTTTTTCACTGTCCAGCTTTCAAATGTATAGGAAGCAATGGAAATACTATGGCTTGGATCAGGTGCAAAACAAAAACATACAGATTAGCTAAGTTTTTACCTGTCCATGAATTTGTTAAAACCAGTCACTCACATTGATTCTTTAGACAGTCTTCTTTGATACAAGGATACAAATTCATCTTTTGATAGAATATTTGTAGATAATGCGAATGGAGGTAAACACCAAAAGTGAAAACCACAGGAATAGTTTTGGGTTTTGGTTTTTTAAAAATTAATCCTATAAATCTGTGAGAATCAAGAATATTTTTCTTTATATTTAGGGAGATTTGCTGGCTAGTTCAATGAGGTGATACTACATTAATGAAGGTGACCCTGGTCTTATTAATTCTATTGTTTTAAAGAAGGATTGTTGTTATTGTTGAATATCTTGAAGTCAGAACCGACCCATAGTTGACCCTCCAGTGAGTTTTCACAGGTATTAAATAGCACAGGAGGAGATTGTCCATCTTCCTCCTGCAGAACAACTCCTGGATCCAAACCGTGTGCATTTGAGTCAGCAGCAGAGCTCCTTATTGTGTTGTTATTTTTGTTGTTATGAACTGCTGAGTCAACCACAATTCATAGTGACCGTATGCACAGCAGCTCTGAACCCTGCCCTATCCTGAGCCAATCTCACTGTCTTGAACATACTTACCCCCATTATTCCAGTTACTGTGTCAATCCATCTCATTCAGGGTCTTCCTCTCCTGCACTGTCCATCCACCCTTACAAGTATGATGTCCCTCTCCAAGGACTGATCCCTCCTGGCAACATGTTCAAAGTATGTGAGATGGAGCTTCAACATCCTTGCCTCTAAGGAGAAACTTGGTTTCACTCTCTCTAGAAAAAGCCTGTTTATTCTCTTGGCAGTCCATGACATATTCAATGCTCTTCTCTAGCTCAAAGATATCCATTTTTCTTTCATCCTTTATCATTGTCCAGCTCTCTGATACATAGCAAACAATTGCAAATTCCATGGCCTGGATTAGGTGTACCTTAGTCTCTAGACTGACATTGTTGCTCTTCAGTACTCTGGAGAGGTCACGGACAACTAATACCCATTGAAATTCATCTTTTAATTTCCTGACTGTTGGTGATGAGAGTATTGATTGTGGAACTGAACAAGCTGAAATTGTTAACAATTTCAATATCTTCTCCATCTATTATGGTGCTGCCAATTGGCCCAGTGGTGAGAATCTTTGTTTTCTTGATGTTGAGCTTCAATCTATATTGAAGACTACAGTCTTTGACCTTCTGCAGCAAATGCTTCAGATCTTCCTCAGTTTCAGCAAGCAAGGTTGTATCATCTGCATAACACAAGTTGTTGATGAATCTTCCTCCAATCCCAATACCACATTTCTCCTCATAAAATCTAGCCTCCTGAATGATCTGTTCCACATATAGATTGAAAAAGTATGGAGAAAGAACATATCCCTGACATGTTCCTTTCCTCATTTTGAACCATGCAGTGTTTCTTTGCTCTGTTCTGATGACTGCTTTCTGGTCCAAGTATAGATTTCATGTGTATACAATCAAATGTTCTGTGGGATTCCTGCTCTTCTTAAGTTTTGCCACAATTTGTTGTGATTCACACAGCCAAATGGCATTGCATAGTCAATGATCCATCTGACATTGGCAATGACGTCCTTAATGCCCTGGCCTCTTTTAAACCCAGCTTGTATATCTGGTAGTTCTCTGCAGATGTCCTGTTCCCATAAATTTTTTGATAATCTTTAGCAGGATTTTGCTTTTCTGTTTTATTAACGATATTATTAGCAAATTTTCTCATTTTCTTGGAACACCTTTTTTGGAATGGGAATAACTATGAATCTCTTCCAGTCAGTTTGTAAGGTAGTTGTCCTTTCTAAATCCTAAGGTACTGTGTGGATGATAAAGACATTTTCTTAGAGGGATGGGTACAGGACACTCAGAGACAAAGCATGAAGGTTTTTTGTTGTTGTTGTTGAAGCTATTTATTTGTTTTTAAAGATGGTGTCTGAATTTATGGCAAGGCTCAGTATGCAGTCAAGCATAGTTTCTATGAGGTATGTCCTTTTATGTTTTAACCTCTAACCTTTCTCTCTTTCATTGCCATGGAGTTAGAACAGCCTCATAGCTGACCCTTCATTAGATTTCTGAGGTGGTAAATCACACAGAAGGAGAAAGTCCATGGCCTGTGGGTTAGCAGTGCAACTCCCTACAGACTAGGCCACCTCTAAAGTACCTACCAGATGTGGTTAGCTACCTACTCTCATTCTGATTGTTCCTGGACAACCTAATTCTTCAAGAGGATTGGAAAGCTTGATTTTCATATGGACCTTGATTTTCCTTATTTTTATTTTTTATATCTTTAATGCGACATTTAACTTTTTATTTAGAAATAGGTTATTTACAAAGAATTTTTAAACAAAATATTTCCATATACACTTCAACTAGAGGACTTGTCTTTACTAGAAATACTAGATTGATACTTCATTAGAAATTTGACAGAAGGTTTTATTGAAGGAACACTTACTTGCACCTCATGCAATAGAGTCCACCTGGCAAGTATCATTTGTTAGGGAAACTACCTGTTTTTATCTGATAAACAAAAAAAAATGGTTTCACACAAAAGAGAGAAGCTTTATAAGGAAGAGGAAAACTTACAAGGAGTTGTAAAATCACAAACTCTCTTAACCAAAGTTATTGACTAATGGATTGACAGTGGCAGCATTTCTAAAGCACATTATGTAGCTATTTTGATGAGAAGGTGAGGGATTTTGTGATAAAATATTGTTGCTAGTTGATGTGTGTTTAAATGTTGTTGTTCTTAGGTGATATTGAGTCCATTATGACTCATAGTGACCCTATGAGTAACTGACTTGAATCTTGCTCTCTCCTGTGCTGCCCTCATCATCTCTGATATACTTGAGCCCATTGCTGCAGTTACTGTGTCAATTTATCTTGTTGGGGTCTTCTTCTCCTTATGTCCCTTTCCAAGAAATAGCCTTGCCTAGTGACCTGTCCAAAGTATGAAAGGTGAAGCTTTACCATCTTTGCCTCCAAGGAGCACTCTGGCTACATTTTCCCTAAGACACGTTTGTTCTTTTTGGCAGTTTGTGGAATATTCCATGCTCTTCTCCAACAAATGAATTCAACTTGAAACCCTTGAAATGTAAAATATATGAATTTGGTTAAAATGAGATTGTGTCAACTCTAAATAATTTGAAATATAATACATTAGTGATAATAGATTAATTTGGTTGAAATAAGATGGAGTCATCTCTAATCTAAATCCTTTGAAATGTAAAACATTAATTATTTGGTTGACCACTTAGACCATTCACCTGGTAATTCAAGGAGTGGTTAAGATAGCAAATTTAACAATCAATGTACAATTATTTACATTAGAAATTCTGAATCTTGTCTGTTATTATTACAGTAGTACTTTGCCAAGAAAAATTTACATAACTTTCTCTAGAAAAGTAGGAATGAGAATTTTAATTGAAAACAGTTTTGTTTTCAGTCTGAAGTCACCTCTTCAAGTATGCTTCTTGTTGGTAGGTGCCATTGAGTATGACTCAAAGAGACCTTATGAAGAACAGGTCTGGACCTTGCCCTATCCTGTGCCAGCCTCACAATCTGATACTTTGGAGCCCATTGTTATAGTCACTGTATCAATCCATGTCATTGAGAATATTCCTCTCTTTCTCTGACCCTGTATCTGTCCTGGCATGATTCCTTTTCAAAGACCAACCTCTCCTAACCACATAACCAGAGTATGTAAGATGAAGCTTTGTAATCACCCTCTCCAAAGAGCACTCTGGTTGCACCTTAAAACATGCTTCTCCCCCCATCCCCTTGGTAGTCCATAGGATAGTCAGGACTCTTCTCCAGTACTACAACTCAAAGACATAGAGTCTTCTTTTGTCAGTATTATTCATCATCCAACTTTCAAATACATATCAAATAACTAAAAAACCATGGCTTGTATCAAGTGCATTTTAGTCTTTAAACAATCATTACTGCTCTTTAAAGCTTTGGAGAGATCCTTCACAGCAGATATCATCCATGAAGAAAGCAAAAGATCATTACAAAGATGGGAGAGAAAGAAAAGACCAAAATGGACATTAGAAGAGACTCTGAAAACATCGCACTAGAGTACTGGGAATCCCAAACAAAACGAAGAAATGCCAAAATAAAAGAGATGAACAGATTATGTCAAAGAGCAGTCTGAGAAGACAAAGAAAGTATAAAAATGAAATGTGCAAGAATCTGGAGTGAGAAAAGAAAAAGGGAAGAACTCATTTGACATTTGTCAAACTGAGAAACAAATTAAAGTCTTTAGATACAATGCTGACGGATGTTATGGGCAAAATCTTGAATGACCCAGGAAGCTTCAAAAGAAGATGAAGGGAATAGAGTTGCTGTATCAAAATGAATTGGCTGACACAGAACCATTTCAAGAAGTAGTATATAAACAAGAACCAATGGTAATGAAGAAGTTCAAGTTGTACTGAAAAAATTAGCAACAAGTAAGCTTTAGCTTGCTTGGCTCCATAGTCAACAGTCTTGGCACCAGCAGCCAGGAAATTAAAAGGTGCATTGCCATGGAAAAGTCTGCTGTTAGGGACCTCTCCAAAGTACTGAAGAGCAATGGTGTCTCTCTGGAGACTAAGGTGTGTCT
>NW_006399780.1:20233557-20240808 GCF_000299155.1 Elephantulus edwardii
GAGACAGTGCGATTGGCACAGGACAGAGCAGAGTTTAGGGCTGTTGTACATAGGGTCGCTATGAGTCGCAAGCGACTCGATGGCACATAACAACAACAAACAAGGCCCTGAATATATCAATTAACCTGTTTTAGATATACTAACACCTTGATTTACTAAGGTTGACTACTCATTTCATTAAAAGAGTTTTTACTCCCTTAGAATCTAGATTTCTGACTTTTATGGAAGTTATAGTAACCTAAACAAGCCATTTTTACTAAGTATATGTTAGATGGATCTTGGTATAAAGGAAAGAGTACTAGAAGAATGTCTATCTGTGTTTCATTGACTATGCAAAGGCACTTAACAATGAAGACCACAACAAATTGTGGCTAACCTTGAGGAAAATGGGAATCCCATAAAACTTGATTGTGCTTGTGTGAAACCTATACTTGGACCAGGTAACAGTCTTCAGAACAGAGCAAAGAAACACTGCATGGTTCAAAATCAGGAAAGGAGTGCATGAGGGATGTATCTTGTCCTCATACCTTTTTAATTTGTATGCAGAACAGATCAATGGGAAACATGGCTTTATAAGGAGGAATGTGGCATCAAGTTTGGATGACGACTCATAAACATCCTATGATATGCAGATGACACAACCTGCTTGCTGAAACTGAAGAAGATTTGAATCATTTGCTGTAGAAGGTCAAGGACTGTAGTCTTCAATATGGCTTGAAGCTCACCATCAAGAAGACAAAGATTCTCACCACTGGGTCAATTGGCAGTACCATGATAGATGGAGAAGAAATTGAAGTTGTTAGCAATTGCAGCTTGCTGGTCTCTACAATTAATACTCTTTCCCCCCCCCATCTCCCCACCCCTGTCATCCCACAATTAACACACTTAACACCAGCATTCAGGAAATAAAAAGACAAATTTCCTTGATAAAATCTTTTGTCATGGACCTCTCCAGGGTGCTGAAGAGCAACGATGTCAGCCTAGAGACTAAGGTGCATCTATTCCAGGCCATGGTCTTTGCAATTACTTGTCATACTTCAGAGAGCTGGACAATAACTAAGGAAGACAGATGAAGAATTGATGCCTTGGGGTTGTGGTGCTGGAGAAGAGTCTTGAACATACTATGGATAGCCAAGAAAACAAACAAGTCTGTCTTGGAGAGGGTGAAACCAAGACTTTCCTCAGAGGCTAGGATTTTGAAGTTCTGTCACATATGATTTGGTCACATGGCCAGGAGAGACAAGTCCTTGGAGGACATCATGCTCAGAAGGGTGGAGGGACAGTGAAGGAGAGGAAAACACCCAATGAGATGGGTTCATACAGTAAATGGGCAATGGGGGTTGGTGTGTTGCAGTCAGTGAGACTGGTTCAGGACAGGGAAAGGTTCAGAACTGCTATAGATAGGGTTTCTATGAGTCACAGGCAACTTGGTGACACACAACAATAACAATAACATCAAATTATATTGGTTATTTCTTATTTCAGCCTTCTGTTTAGAGTCAACAAGACCTGATGGAGGTCCTTTGTATTAAGTCAGTTATTAAATTTTGGAGCAACTTTCTTGTAAGTACTACAGCAATTTTCTGTCAATCTGCTGTATTGAGGTAACATGGGTTTGCTGTGATGCTGAACCTTGTGCAATTAGGGTACCAAATGCTATAATGGTTACCCATGGTGGACAGTGTTTGGTGGAGGTCCCAGATTAAGACAGGTTTGGAAGCAGGAGTGGCATCCACTTCCTAAACCACATATCTCTGGAAACTATGAACTTTGAGAAACGAAGATAGTTATAGAAAAGCTTCAGGTATTTTGTTCATAGGGTTACTATGAGTCATTCTTGACTCAGTGACAATCAACAACAACAACAACAACAACAACGTAACAATACTTTTAAACTCTGAGCTTTGAAAAAACTGGTTCAAAAAATTGTCTAAAAACCACCTTTGAGTCAAAAACCGTCCAAAAAGCAACTTGGAAGGGTGTTTTGTTTGTTTTTTCTTAGTGTTGTGCTCTCTTAAAAATTCAGTTTGGGGTCGCCATGGCCGCCGAGTCGGCGAGCCCGGGAAGAGGAAGCCCTTCAAGCTTCTAGGAATTTTAGATGTCCAGAACATTCCCTGTGCACGTGACTCAGTACTGTATGGTTCGTTAGGATCTGTTGTGGCTGGCCTTGGACATTTTTTATTAACGAGCAAAATTAGAAGATCATGTGATGTTGGAGTAGGAGGATTTATTTTGGTGACTTTAGAAAAATTCAGTTTGGGAACTAGATTGCAAGTGTCTGAGACATACAGGCAGAGTTACATCTCAAGAATGGATGTGTGGTGGTAGGTAAAAAAATGAAAAAGCCAGGAAAAAAAAACCCAAAAACTAAAAAGCAGATGTTTTCCAACTAAAAACACCTCGAGATGCCCATAGCCTATCACGATGAGCTCTTGGTTCCCATGAAGTTACTTTCCATGCAGGACTGGTTTTAACTGATTCCTAAGTGTGTGCAGTCCACTATCATCTGACCGCTGTATGACCTTCCTCTAGAGGCAGCAGAGAGCCTTATACTGGGACCACATTTGCCCTGGGGCCCACAGAAACAACGCAAGCACAACAGTCCTTAATGAATCTCTTGGTTCTGAAGTCTCTGCAGTAGTGTCTGTCTTGAGGAACCAGTTGTGTACACCTTAATTTTTATAATTCCTCCTACAGGGCATCTCCTAGAATTCCGCATCTTGCCTTTTGAATTAATATGAAACTTCTCACCTAAATATTTAGGCCCAAACAATTCTCATGAAAAGTGAGTCATGGAGTAGCATAGCTTCACCTTTCCTAACCTCACTTTGTAAAATAGTTTCTACTTTGCAAGATAGTTTTCCTAATAAAACTATTTCTTGTGTGCATAGTAAAGCCTGGACTCAAAAATTGCCAACCCAGAAGCATGTGGTTTGAATGCACCAGATGCTCCATGGGAGGAAGATGGGTAATCTCCTGCCACGTGATGTGCAGCCTCTGAAAAATATTCTGGAGGGTCAGCTATGAGTTGGTTTCGACTGGATGGCACACAACAACAACAACAACAACAACAACAACAACAACGACATGTTTCACTATTCTGACTTAGCAGGAGGAAGAACCCAAACTGAAGGAGTACACTGGGAACATTTTCTTCTTGGCAATAGCAATTACTGGGCACTTCTGCAACATAAAGGTATTTTAGTGTATCTGAAAGTATTTCAACTTTTAAATGTCTCTAAAGGTAGAAGGATGGGCAATCTCCTGTGCAATTAACTGCCTCTGAAAAACCACTGGAGCATCAGCTATGGGTAGATTCTGACTCTTTAATGCACAACAACACAGATACACGATATTCTTTTTTAAAAAATAATTTAAAATATGTTAATTCACAAATGAAACATAGTATGATAGACACTCCCTAGATTTAGATTCTTTTGCCTGACTCTGACTTTATAAAAATGAATTATATGTGGAGCCATTTGTCCCCTTGAGCAAAATTTAACTCAACATTTTCTTTGTTTTTCTTTTTTTAACATGTGATATGAATGATATTGGTTGGTTTTTTTTGCTTTCCTTGCTATTCATTCATTCATTTATTTTTTTTAATTTCACCCTGGTTTTCCTACAAAGTTTGTATACATTGCCCCACACACGGGATCCCCTCCCAGCTCCCCAACCCAACCCCCTCCACCCCCATCAAACACCGCAACCCAGTGATTACCCACTCACCCATCTGCTCCCCTCGTTCTTAGATCCTCACATATGCTCTACTATTTATCTATTTCTACAATAATGGTCTTATACAGTATTTCTCCTTATGGAACTGAGTTAGTTTACTTAGCATAATACTCTCTAGTCCCTTCCAAGTTAGGTAGTGATTTATCAAATGATTTTTCCTGTGTGCTGTGTAGTATTCCATTGTGTGAATGTACCATAATTTCTTATTCCATTCTATTGTGGTTGGACTTTTGGGCTGTTGCTATGTTCTCAGATCACTATATGGGGAAGTCTGATGGCCTGGTGGTAAGGAGTTGTGATGACAACCCAAAGATACTTAGTTGGAAACAATCAGCTGCTCTCTGGGAAAAAAATGGACAGTCTTCTTCTGTGTGATTTATTGTCTCTGAAAACTTGCTGGAAGGTCAGCTATGAATTGGTTCTGACTTGATGGCACAACAACAAAATACAAACATTTGGGCAACAAATGTTAGATATGAACTGATTTACACACAAATTAGACTGAACAACAGACTTTAAACAGCACTTGCTAATAATCCAGTGTTGCTGCTGCCTATAATTATTTTAATTGTTCTTCAGGCAATGTTATATGAAAATTCTTCCTGACTGCAAATCAGTTTTGTTCTTAGCCCATTTTTTCCATATCAATGTTGATATTATTTGGCATAAGAATTTCAGAACTTCTAATCTTGATGCCATCTCTGACATTCTAGTAGAAATAGTAGTACCTGATTTGAAAATCATACATTTAATAAATTCCAGTCATTTTTTATTGTTGGCTTAACATGATTTTTAAGAGTCCCTAAAAGTCAACAGTTTATCATGCTTGCCTTATCATTCACTGTATGTCTGTTTCTCTTTGAGAATGGACATTTTAAATACACATTACAGAAGTCTCATTTCATGATGGCAAAGCCCAAGTTTGTCCTTATAAACAACATTTTAGTAAACAGTTATGATGGGAAGTAGTAACCTGTAGTTACATCACTTTGTCTTTCTCGTAGCTATATTGTATTTTCAAGAACCTAAACTTATGTTAATGGATTTCTTATACTTCTTAACTGGGATAGGAATACTTGGCACTTGCTGAACAGGTTCAAGAACAAGCAGGAGAACACTGAAGAATTCTCCTTAAAAGATCTGGATGTCTAAATTGACAGGAAGGGAAAAAGCACCAATGTTTCTAAACTAATGAAATGACAACCAGCACCAGACAGGACATTTAACAAAAGTTTTAATTAAGTACCTTCTGTAAGCCTACTGATTATTGATTGTCTTTGCTTTGATTTCCTATCTATGAAACTACATCTCAACATCAAGAAAACAAAAATCCTCACCACTGGACCAATGGGCAAAATTGTGATAGATGGAGAAAAGATTGAAATTGTCAATAATTTAATTTTACTAGGATCCATAATAAAGATCCAGGGTTCAAGGAGTAAAGAGATTAAAAGATGTGTTACCTTGGGTAAATCTGCTGTCAAGAACCTCTCCAAAGTGTGAAAGATAAGGGGTGCCATTTTAAACACTGGGGTGTACCTATTTAAGACATGTTTTTTTTTTCAATTACTTCCTATGCATCTGAAAGTTGGTCACTGAGTTGAGATGACAGGATTACTCATGTCTCTGAGCGTGGTGTTGGAGAAGAGTACTGAATACACCATGGATTATCAAAAGAACAAACAAATCTGTCTTGGAGGAAGTGTGAATAGGGTGCTTCCTAGAGGCATGGATGGTGACACCGTCTCGCATATTTTGGGGCATGTTGTCAGGAGGGGATAGTCCTTGGAAAAGACATTATGCTTGGAAAGGTAGAAAGTCAGAGAAAGGGAGGAAATCCCCCAACAGATGGGTTGACACAGTGCCTGTAACAATATGAAAACTTGTGAGGATTGTTCATGATAGAGCAAGGTTCAGGTCTGGTGTTCATATGGTTGTTGTGATTTATACCTGATTCAATGACATCTAACAATGGCACAATAATACATATATTGGACACTTAGTGGAGAGGAGGCCAGGAAGTCCCCAATGGCAGCTTGTGTTGCTGCTGGTATTCTTCATTGTCTAGCCTCTCAACAAAGGAACTCTCTTACTTTTCTCAAAACCTGAGACATCAGTTTGAAATAGGAAGCTTCAGGGGTTTGACCCTGAGTTTTTGGGTAACAGTGAGGACTTGGCGAGGTGTGTTTTTTTCCTCCTTGCAAATACTGCTTACATTTGCAAATTGTTTCTTTCCCATTTGTCACTGACATAAAACAGTTTCAATATTTTTTAGTTCCTTTTGCTTGTTAAGATGTCATTCAAGGTCTGATGGGAAAAACTGTAAACACATAATGTTGTTGATTGCTTTCAAGTCTAGCATGACTCATAGCGACCCTATGAACAAAAGGCCTGAAGCCCCTCTACAACTATCAATATTAATCAAAGTTCATAGAGTTTCTGGATAGTAATGGTTAAATATCATAATAAACATAATGTTCTTGAATTGCATATGAAGAACCTTGAGCAGGCAAATTATTTGTTACACATATGTACATCTCAAAAAAACCTCACTACCTTTGAGTTAGAACCAATTCATAGCTGACATTCTGGTGAGTTTTCAGATGCTGTAAATTGCGTGAGAGGAAACTTCCCATATTTCTCCCTTGGAGCTGCTAGTGGATTCAATCTACCAGAGAGGGACCACCTTTTGGATTAGTAGTACAACTTTCTTCTGACAATGCTATTAGCACAATTTTTCAAAAAAGGATTGCATCTGAATCACTGGCAATAAGAGAGATGCAAATCAGAACCACAATGAAATACCATCTCACCCTAATAACAGTGGCAAAGTTAAACAGGGAAGCAAGTAATAAATGTTGGAGAGGATGTGGAGATATAGGAACTCTTACACATTGTTGGTGGGATTGTAAAATGGTACAACCACTCTGGAAGGCAGTTTGGTGTTTCCTCAAAAAGCTGAACATAGAAATTCCATGTGACCCACCTATTCAACTGCTTGGAATGTACCCTCAGAATATGAGAACTGAGGCACAAATGGAGACTTGTACACCAGTGTTCATAGCAGTGTTATTGACCATCGCAAGAACATGGAAACAGCCTAAATGTTCAATCACAATTGAATGGACTGAGAAAATATGGTACATTCACATGATGGAATACTATATAGCATGCAGGAGCAATGATTTTTAAAAAATTTTATTTTATTAGTTTTAATGAACATTTACAGAGATTTGGATTTCCATTCATTCATTGTTGCACTATTTTCTCTACCCACCCCCTAGTCTGTTCCTCTCTTCCCCCCCTACCCCGACAGTCTGTTTAGTTGTCCCATTGCCACAGTGCTTGTCAAAACCAGTTCTAATTAATCTCCTTTGTCAGTGTGTCCTTTGCCATTCCCTATCACTCCTCCCTGAGAGAGATTTCACCCTGATTCATAAGGAAAAGGGGATGGCGTATTCTTTTAGCTACTTCCAGCTGAAAAGGGACACTGTAGTTTTCAGGGTGAAG
>NW_006399780.1:20240908-20242795 GCF_000299155.1 Elephantulus edwardii
GATTCTGTGACTGGAGCTGTGGGAATAAGTGTGTTTGAGATGGCTAGGTTGGCACAGGATAGAACAGCATTTAGAACTCTTGTACATAGGGTCGCTATGAGTCGCAAGCGACTCGATGGCACATAACAACAACAACAACAACAAATGGTATTTGCTTTCTTAGTTTCCTTCTCTGAGTTGTCTTTTATACTGTGGAGGAATTTCACTGATTTTTTTGATGTTGTTGTTGTTAAGTGCTGTCGAATTGGAGGCGACTCATAGTGACCCTATGAATGAAAGACCTGGGCACTGGTATAACTTTCGTCCTTTCTCCAGGTTCATAGGTTTCCCAGAAGCAAGCTATTCCAGAGGCAAGCTATTACGGAAGTGGATGCCACTCCTGCTTCCAAGCTTGTTTTAATAGAGGAGCTCCACCAAACACTGTCCACTATGGGTAACCATTCTCACATTTGACACATCAATGTCACAGTGTTCAGTTTCACAGGAACCACAAGTTACCTCTGTACAGCAAGTGGACATACCTGGGTTATATGACCTAGAAGAATGTTTTTTAATATTTGATTTTTTAAAATATTGATGTTATATTCTGCCACCCTACTAAATTGGTCCACTAGCTCTAATAGTTTTTTTTTTTTAGTCTTTGGGGTTTTCTGTGTGCTCTATCATATCATTTGCACACAGTAACAGTTTAGCGATCTCTTTGCCAATCTATAGGTCTTTAATTTCCTTTTGAGCACTTTTAAAAAAATTAATTTTAATGAGAGTTTACAAAGGCTTTGGATTTCCATTCATTCATTGTTGCACTTTTTTCCCTGCCCAACTTGCCCCGCAGTTTGCTCTTCTCTTTGAAAAATATAAGAAAAATTCTTTCATTATTATACAATCCCTTCTCCCAAGTCCACTCTACTATGCAGCCTTCATTCTGGACTCCTGTCATGACAATAAACCTAATCATATATCCCTTTTAAACACTTTTCTTCCTCAACAGTTTCAATGCAGTATACATAATATATCCCATCTTTCTTAGTATCCTCCCAACCCCAATGTCAGCTCTGTTTCACAACAGTGGCACTATGCAGTATTTGTTCTTCTGTGACTGAGATATTTCACTCAGAAAAAATGTCCTCCAGGGTTACCCATTTTGACTTTTTTTTTTTCAAATTAATTTTAAGGAAAGTTTACAAGACTAACGGTTTCAAGTCATTCATTGTTACACTTTTCTCCCTTCCCAGCCCTCTCCCATTTCACTCTTCTCCTTGAAAAGTAAAAGAAAACTCTGTCATTGTTATATAATCCCTCCCCCCAAGTCCACTCCACTATGCAGTCTAGAACAATAAATTCCACTCCTGACACCAATTGTATAAGGGACAGATGCAAAAGGGTAGTGTCTGACTTCTACAAGCTTCATAAAGAAGAACTGTTCCCATCAATAATATACATGTTGTTGTTGTTAGGTGTCATCAAGTTGACCACAATTCATAGCAACTCTATGAACAGTTATCCTGAAACCTGTCCTATCCTGTGCCATCCTCATCATCTTTAAAAGCATGTGTATAATTTCCCCTTTTCCTATGACATAATGTTGAGATACATTGTAAGCATGAATATAAGGGATATGTAATGTTAAAATGTATTGTAAAAATGATTGAAGTATTTCTTTATGTAATGCTAAGATATATTGTTAAGATGGTTAAGGTTTTTGTTGATTTAACTTTACTGCATCTTGTTCTATCAAGAAGATATATAAATATTTGTAGAAGGTATGATATACTTTATTGAGGAGGACCTGAAGTGCTTGCTGCATAATATCAAGGACTGCAGCCTTCAATATGGATTGAAGCTCAACATCAAGAAAATAAATATTCTCACCACTGGGCCAATTGGCAG
>NW_006399780.1:20243692-20247644 GCF_000299155.1 Elephantulus edwardii
TCTCTACAATCTCGCCAGCATTTGTTGCTTGCTGTTCTGTTAAATTTTGCTATTTTGACTGGGGTGAGATGATATCTCATAGTTGTTTTAAGGAGCAATGATTTAGTAAATCACTACTTGAGAGGGACTGGAGAGCATTATGGTGACTGAACTAAATCAGTCCCATAAGGACAAATACTGTATAAGACCATTATTTTAGAGATAAATAAATAGTAAAACAAGTATGAGGACCTAAGGGGGGTAGGGTGGGAGCACTGGGGGGAGGATGGATGTGAGACATAATCATAAGGTAACACAATCTGATGAATGGAGGGAGGGGTAGATTAAGGAAATGGGGGAAATATGGTGTGAAAAATAATGTATATGGAATTTGTAAATAAACCAGTATAAACTGAAAAGTTAAAAAAAACCAAAACCCACAAACAAAACCAAACAAACAAAAAGGAAGTAATTAAAGTACTGAAGATGAGAGGTTCAAATGGTTAATCTGCTCAACTGTTAATCAAAATTAGAAGTTCAAGTTTACCCAGAGGCACCTTGGAAGAAAGGCCTGACAATGTATTAATAAATAAATCACTCATTGAAAGCTTCATGGAGAATGTTTATACTCTGATTCATGAGGTTGCTAGCAGTTAGACTCAATCAACTTCATGGTAACACATTTTCTTTTAAAAAAAGTTTTGGGTTTTTAAAGAGATTATTGTATAACATTGAGAATAAAATACACTTTAAGTGAAAAAAATATGATTGCATCTGATTGTTGAAGAGGAAAACTAATAATAGACATCTTAATTTGATTTTAAGATTTTTCTTGTCTATAAAACAAAATGTTAACCATGCTAATCCAAACAGCAGATGTCAGATGCTGTTGGAACCTAGTACCAGTTTCTGATGGGTAGATTCAGACCCGTAGAGACTTGAGTTTAGAATAAAGCCACCAGAAACCACCCTGTGGCAGGATATCAGTTGATCTTATTAAAATGGGGGAGAAAACAAAAACCCCTCAGTATTGGGATTAATTTAAAAGGAGCAGGGAAGCTTCTAGTAGTCTTGTTACAATTAGCCAATTTCTTGATTTTCTGTAAGTTTTCCTTCTCTCTTGGAATCAGAGAAACATTGATGGTACAGGTATCTAGTGCTTGACTGCTAATCAGAAGTCTGGTGACTCTAACACCTAGGAATATGTTCAAAGGAAATTAGAACTGAGATACAAATGAAGATTTGTACATTAATACTAATAACAGCTTTATTCTCAATTGCAAGAACAAGGAAACAGCCCAAATGTCCAACCACAATTGATGAGATTGAGAAATTGTGGTACATTCATATGATGGAATATTACACAGCACTAAGGAGCAATGGTTTCGAAAATTATTATCTAACTTGGTAGAGAGTAGAGGGCATTATGCTGAGTGAATGAATTCATTCTCATAATGACAAACACTGCATAGAACTATTATTGCAAAAACAGGATAACTAGTAAAACGTGTATGGGGATCTAAGGGGAGAAGGGATAGAAGCATAGGGGTGAGGGTGGGCAGGGGGAAATCATAGGGTCATACAATTTGATGGGTGGAGGGAGGGATGGTAAAGGAAATGAGAAAGATCCAGTAGGGATCTGTAAATACAGGGTAATGGTGGGCATAGTTCATTGGTGATTGATTTTATAAAATGTAATGAATGAGACTACGAAACACATGAGAATGAAGGATAGTGTGAAGCACGATGTATATGAACTTTGTATGCAAACCAAAGTAAAAGAAATTTTAAAAAGTTTGGTGATTTTTTTAGAGCTTTGTCTCACATGCTTTGAGCATGTGGCCAGGAGGGACCGGTCCTTGGACAAGGACATAATGCTCAGAAGGGTCAAGGGACAGTGCAGGAGAGGAAGACCCTGGATGAGATGGATTACTACAGTTACTGGGGCAATGGGCGTACAGTGAGACTCAGGACAGGACAGGCTTCAGTGCTATTGTATATAGGGTTTCTATGAGCCACAGGTGACTCAATGGCACATAATGAAAACAACAGCAACAGTTGCTCCGTGGAAGAAAGATGTGGCCATCTAGGGCAGTTCTGCTCTAGCCTATCAAGTTATTGAGAGTCTAATTGACTCAATGAAAATAAGTTTGGTCTTTTTTTGTTACTGTTGTTTCTTTATAAATCTCATTGTAACCAACCTTCTTTGAACCATTTTCTTTTTGTTTGGGATGAGAATGGTTTTCCAAAATTTCTTTGAATTTTGAATATTTTAAACACAGCTTAAAACTTTATTTCCTTTCCTTGGTTTGGCAGACACTTTACCGGAGAGACATTGGCAGTTCCAGGCCCACCTAGAGTCCTAGAGTATCCACCCAGGAAGAGAGAGGTATCAGTCTCCTGTGGGACTGGAATCTCCAATCAATGAGTGATTCTTATAATCAGTCATGGAACTTGTGATGTGGGAGAAACATGCTTCAGTGGTACAATGGTTAAATGTTAGGCAGCTAACTAAAGGTTAGTGGTTCAAACCTCTAGCAACTCTGTGTGAGAAAAGACCTGGTGATCTGCTCCCATAAATGTTATAGCCTAGAGTATCCAATGAGGAGGTTATACACTGCCCTATAGAATTGCTATGAATTAGAACGAACTCATGGCATATAACAGCAATCTGATTACTCTATTCCCCAGAGGACCAAAAATCCTTGATAATTCTGTTTTCTTCCCCTTTCTAGTCAATGATTACCCAGAGATTGATCAGGATTGGGCTTGCTTTTCTAACTCTTAAATCTTAGGATAATAGTAGTCTCAGAGTCTTCATATCAACAGCTTTTCATGGAATCTGGGGAAGTTAAGGGGAAGGGCTGTGGTTTGCATTTGTAGGCCTTAAGTCCATTCCAAGATGATGGGAAAAGCCCTGCTCAACATTCAAATGCAAAGTCAAATGGTATTAGGCAGAAGAGTAAAGAATAAGGCTTCTGGCAATGGCTCATGAGATTCTGTAAGAAGACAAGAGTGTAAAGGAATTATAGTTGCCCTCCTCCTCTCCCTCATCTCTCACCCCAGGGATGGTGATAGGACTCACTCCCTTAAAGGTGGTAAGGAGAGTCTGTGGCAGTTTCTGGTTTCCTTATGTTTGAAGAAGAAGAAGAAGAAAGAAAACAAAAGGCTCTTAAGAAGTCCTTCCCTATTAAGGGAGAAGGTTAGGTTAACTCTAGGGTATACATACTTGCTTTGGGATTTCCTCCAATTGGAATTCAGGATTTGAAGTTTCAGTTTCATGTTTTTGAACATTCTCTTTTTAAAAAAATTATTTTATCTTGGTTTGCTTACAAAGTTCATATACAGCATGTGTCACTATTCTTCATTTATATTTTGTTTCATACAATCATTATTACTATGCAAGGGCGTTTGACTGTGTGGATCATAACAAACTATGGCTGACTATGAGAAGAATGGGAATCCCAGAACACCTGATAGTGCTAATGGACCAGGACGCAGTTGTTAGAGCAGAGCAAAGAAAAACTGCATGATTCAAAATTAGGAAGGGTGTACGCCAGGGATGTGTCCTGTCTCCATACCTTTTCAACCTGTATGCAGAACAGATTATTTGAGAGGCTGGGCTCTATGAGAAGTGTGGCGTCAGGATTGGTGGAAGATCTATTAACAATCTGCGTTATGCAGATGACACAAACCTGCTTGCTGAAACTGAGGAAACCTCATGCACTTGCTGCAGAGGGTCAAGGACTTCAGCCGTCAGTATGGATTGAAGCTCAATGTCAAGAAGACAAAGATTCTCACAACTGGACCAATTGGCAGCATCAGGATGGATGGTGAAGAGGTTGAGATTGTTCACAGCTTTAGTTTGCTTGGCTCCACAGTCAACACTCTTGGCATCAATAGCCAGGAAATTAAAAGACATATTGCCATGGGAAAGTCTGCTATTAGGGACCTCTCCAAAGTACTGAAGAGC
>NW_006399780.1:20254399-20259490 GCF_000299155.1 Elephantulus edwardii
TGGGGTAGTAGGAGTAGGTGTATCAGAGACAATGAGGTTGGCACAGGATAGAGCAGGGTTTAGGGATTCTTGTACATAGGGTGGCTGAGTTGCAAGTGATTTGACAGCACATAACAGCAACAACGACAATAACAATAACAATAACAATAGTAATATTAATGAATACTGGATGTTATAATGATGTAACATATTATAATTTAGAGGAAAAAATTTAACCAGTTGAATATTAATTGGATATTCAAAAAGGGAAAGTTTCCCCTAAGAGAATGCTTGTAATGTAGGAGCAATGATTTTGAAAAATACTGCTTTACTCTGGAGAAGCTGGAGAATTATGCCGAGTGAACTAACAGTGTCTCATTAAAACACATACCACATAAGACCATTATTGTAAAACTGAAGGATAACTATTAAAACATATGATAACTTAAGTGAGGCAGAAGCAGAGGGGTAGGGATGAGTAGGGGTGAAACCATAGGGTTGCACGGTTTTGTGGGTGGAGAAAGACAGGGTGATTGATTTTATGAAACATGAAGCATGAGAATGATTGTATGAAACAGAGTGTGAATGAAGAATAGCATTAAATGCCATGTATACTGAACTTAGTAAGCAAACCAAACTAAAAAAAAAAAAAAAAGAACGTGTGTAGTAAGTAGTAGAATTTTGTTCAGAGGATAAAGCTTAGGCTAAGAATGGTTAAGTCTTACCTAGCACTCTGAATACAGTTACACTTGAAAGAAGGCAAGTAGAAAAAGAGAGACCTTGTTGATGAATTGAGGCAAGATAAAGTTGATGCCTATCAGAGCCCCCTCTCCAGGGATGATGTTAAAAGAAGCTGATGAGTGTGCTTCATTCATGATGACCACATGGATCTACTTGCTGAGAGGAAGAGGGAAGCATCAGAGATTCCCTTTTCAGCACTTAATGTTAAAGGAAGTTGGTAAGTGTGCTTAACTCATAATGACCAGTTGGGTCCACTTGGCAAGTGCAAGTGAGTGATACACAGTAATGAAGAGACAGGCTGAGTTTGGACATGTACCTTCAGCACTCTTTACCTAGCATGATGAATGGATAAGTGAACACAAGAAGCCGGCTTGTGGAGTCCTGAGGATTCCTGATGTGTTGACTTAACCAATCTGGGGCTAAGTTTGAGTGAAGGGACCAGCTGGTCTGAAACACAGGAAGTAGTGTGGACTCTTGAGTTTGCAGCTGATGCCTATATGGACTTACTCACAGATGATGGGGGATGTGTTGACGAGAAGACAACCAGATGAAGAGAAGATGTTTCATTTGGTGAGCTAGTGTTGATTACTGTTATCTGATGGGTGCTCTGGACTAGACTTTTGTTTATAGATGCAAATGCTCAAAGTTTCAATTGGAATGGAAGATTCTTTAGGGGGAAAGAATGCTTGTTTCCTCAGAGTATTGGTTTGATAGGACTGGGAAAATTGGAAATTGACTATCTAAAATGGGCGGATTAAGACATAACAAGTGAAGCAGCTAGTTCACCCATTTCCTTAATATAGGAAAGGCTGATCTTTCAGATATGAGAGATAATGGCTATAAAAGCCAAGGGATGATTTGCAATGTCAGAAACCTTGAAAATTTGCTTTTCTACCCACTGCTTTAGCCCTCACTAGGGGTATGGTCTCCAACTACCTTAACTGTGGGTGCATGGTCTTGCACATCATCAACAGCTGTGGGACCAATATAAGAGAGAGCTTTCCACATCATGAGAGATGGTGGTGGAAAGAGAGTGAAGGGACTGTAGAGCTTCTATGAAGTAAGTGTGACAAGGTGTAACCAGAATACCTTGGAGATGGAGTGAACACTTAAGGATTTTTCTTGCTGGATTACTGAATGTAAACCTGACCTGTAACTACTCTGAAGTAAAGTTTTCTGGACAATTGAGGAAACCAGAAGTTATTTGTTCTGCTGCACTGTACCTAGACTTTCACTTGTTGACGGAGAAGCTGTCAGAGCTGATTGAGGAATTATCCCTTTTACTCTGGTTTAGGACTTCTGGACTAAGCCTGAACTTGCATTGTGTGATATTCTTTGCCTCAAACTCCAACCCCCAGTCAATAAGCCCCACAACTGTGAGTAATGTCTGTGAGTCAATTTACAACATTGGGCCAAATGATTCATAGCTATAAGTGGAGGAACATGTGGGGTGGCATGTCTGAGCACGTAGCTATATGTAAAAATAATTTTAAGAATAGGCTTGAAGCATTGAACACCAATGAACAATGACAAGTTATGGGATGTCATCCACAATATCATCTATGAAGAGAGCAAAGCGTCATTACAAAGACAGAGGAGAAAGGGGATGGGGTGGAGGTGATGGATGTCAGAAGAGACTCTGAAAATTGCAATAGAATGTCAAGAAGCAAAAAAATGGGAAAATATGCTGAAGTAAAGAGCTGAACAGAAGATTTCAAAGGACAGCTTAAGAAGACAAAGCAAAATATTGTAGTGGAATGTGCACTGAATTGTAACTAGAGAATAAAAAGAGAAGAACTCATTTTGCATTTCTCAAGCTGAGAGAATTAAAAAACAAATTTAAGCCTCTAGGTACAATATTGAAAGATGCCATAGGCAATATATTGAATGATCCAGAAAGCGGGATGAAGGGAATACAGAGTCACTGTACCAACAAGAACTGACTGACAGAGAAATTTCAGGAAGTACCATATGAATAGGAGACAATGACAATGAAGGTGGAAGTTGAAGCTGCATTGAAGACACTGGAAAAAATGAGGCCCCAGGGATTGATGGAATACAATTCAGCCTTGGATGCACTCATCAGTCTATGCCAGGAATGTTGGAGGACAGTTGTCTGGCCAATGGATTGGAAGAGGTCCATATTAGTTCCCAATCTCAAGAAAGGGGATCCAACAGAATATGAAAACTATTGAACAATATCATTAACTTAATTGTGCTCAGTAAAACCTATACCTACCAAGAGGCTGTTGTATGAACAGAGCAAGAGAACACTGCATGGTTTAAAATCAGGAAAGGTGTACGCCAGGGTTGATTCTGCCTTCCTAGATATTCTATCTGAGAATATGTATGCTGAGCAAATAAATAATCCAAGGATCTGGGCTTTAATTAAAAGAATGTGTCATCAGGATCAGAGGAAGACTCATCAACAACTTACATTATTCAGATGATACAATTTTGCTTGCTGAAAGTGAGGAGCACTTGAAGTGCTTATTGCAGAAGATCAAAGACTACAGACTTTGATATGGATTACATCTCAACATTGAGAAAACAAAAATATTCACCGCTGGTTCAACAGGCAACATTATGATAGATGGAAAAAAGATTAGAATTGTCAATTAATTAATCTTACTTGAATTTACAATCCACACTCTTAGTGCCATCAGTCAGGAGATCAGGAAATGTATTATGCTGGGAAAGTCAGCATTCAGAGGCTTCTCCAAATTACTGAGAAGCAATAATGCCAGTTTGAGGACTAAAGTGTGCCTCATGGTCTTTTCATTCACTTTCTGAGAGCTGGACAATGAACAAGGATGACAGAAGAACAATTTATGCCTTTGAGTTATGGTATTTGAGGACAGTACTTCAGGTATATTTGAGGACAGTATTTGAGGAATATTCCAGGGACTGCTAAAAGAAGTTATACCTCAGAGACAGTATAGCCAGAGTGCTTCTTGGAGGTAGAAATAACAGAGCTTTATCTCACATACTTTGGGCATGATAGGATAGGCTATTCATTGGAAAGGGACATTATGCATGGAAAGGTGAAGCGTTGGTGAAAAGAGAAGAAGACCCTCGACAAGATGGATTGATGCAGTGACTTCTGCAATGGGCTAGAGTATGTAAGAGATGATTAGGATGGCACAGGATAGAACAGAGTTTTAGGTCTGTTGTTCATAGGGTCACAATGTACTCTACTCCATGGTGCCTAACAACAACAACACTGGCAGGAGGAGGTAAAACTATATATGCAGATGATAAGATAGTGTACATAGCTGTAGTAATCCAAATAGCATGGTACCACAACAGATACACAGACCAGTGGAATAGACTCAAGAATCCAGAAATCAACCCATCTACCTATGGTCAACTGATACTAGACAAGAAACAAAACCATAAAATAAGGAAATAACAGCCATTTTAACTAATGGTGCTGGCAAAACGGAACATCTGCCTGCAGAAAACAGAAACAAGATTAGCATTTTACTCAACATAAACAAAAGAATCCCATCAAAATATATCAGAGATCTAGGAGTAAAACCTATAGCCATGGAGATCATCAGAGAGAAAAAATTAAGAGCAAATATAGACTTAACTTTTAGAAGGTCTCATCCATTAACTTTATCTTCTCCTGGTTGTGCACAAACAAATGTCTGATTTTGACTGTCATAGTCAATCCAAGACAGCAAAGATCTATGCCTCGCTGGGTTTGTTGGCATATTGAAGTCTTATTCTGAGGATTGTTTCTTCAAAGAAAGATTGAGTAAGAAGGATTTGGAGGATTGGGTGCCAAAAACTGCAGAATCATACAGCATTAAGTCTCGAGAAGCAATCTTGAGTTATTATGATGGCTGTATGTAGGATCTGTTGACTTGCCTAAAACCCAAGGAGCTCCAACCAACTTCACGAATATCATAGACAGAGAGATCAATAGATAAAGCATCAGTGAGTCTTAGACTAGAGCCATGAACTAGAAAGAGTACGGAAACTTCCTCTTTACTGTCCCTGAATTCAGATTAACAACAAAAGAAATTAAAAGGTCATAAAAAGAGACTGCCAAATACAGCCAGAAAAGCTCATTCTGGAAAAGATAAAATTGATAAATGGGACCTTATAAAGATTAAATCCCTGTGTATATCAAAACCTTTTTACAGCAGAGTGAATAGAAAACCTACTGATTGGGGAAAAACATTTGGCAATGCCATTTCAGATAAGGGTCTCATATCAACAGTTTTCTACAGGGCCCCCACAAGAAAAGACTGATAACACAATTACAAAGTGGGCAAAAGACATGGAAATAATTTTCACAGATATTTGTATGGCCAACAGACAAATGAAGAAATGCTCATAATCACCAACAATAAGAGATGC
>NW_006399780.1:20259590-20260889 GCF_000299155.1 Elephantulus edwardii
ATCATTGGATTATGCTCACCATTGTTGTTATTATCCTGTCTTTTTAGGTCCTTGCTGATCTTTTCCATTTCCTTTATCTCCTCCAAAATTGTTTAACTTTGTGATTTTGCCTGTACCCGCCCTCATCCCTCTGCTCCCACCCATTTCTCTTTTGGATCCCTATACATAATTTACTAGTTATCCTTCTACTTTTGCAATTATGGTCCTATGCAGTATTTGTAATTATAAGACTGAGTTAGTTCACTCAGTATAATGCTTTTCAATCTCTCCTAAGTTACATAATATTTTTCGAAATCATTGCTTCTGAGTGTTTGCAGGTACCACAGTTTCGTAACCAATTTGATTGTGGTTGGTCATTTGGGCTGTTTCCATTTTCTTGCAATTGTGAATGATGCTCTTATGAACTTTGGTGTACAAATATCCATTTGTGTCTAAGTTCTAATTTCTTTGGGGTATATTTCTAATAGTGGAATAGCTGGGTCATACAGAGTTTCTATGTTCCATTTTTTTTGGAAACAGCAAACTGCCTTCCAGAGTGGCTGTTCCTTTTTTCAATCCTACCAACAGTGTATGAGAGTTCTCATTTCACGTTCTTTCCCACATTTATTGTTTGCTGCCCTGCTAAACTTTGCCACTGTCCCTGGAGTAAGATGGTATCTCATTGTGGTTTTGATTTGTATCTCTGTATTGCCAGTGATTCTGAGCAGTTTTTCATGTGTCTGTTGGCCATCGAAATGTCTTCCTCTGTGAAAAGTTTTTACATATCTTCTGCCCATTTTGTAATTGGGTTATCAGTCTTTTTCTTTTGGAGAGCCAGGAGTATTCTGTAAACTTTTGTTATGAAACCCTTGTCTGAGATGGTACTGCCAAAAGTTTTTTTCCAGCCAGTAGGTTTTCTTTTTGCCCTATTGGAAAAATTTTTGATGGACACAGGGATTTAATCTTTACAAGGTCCCTTTCATCAGTTTTATCCTCTTCAGAGTGTGTATTTCTGGCTTTATTTGTCAGCCTCTTTATTCCATAGACTAAACCTTCAAAGCTCAGTCCCAGTTTGTCTTTTATGAACATTATGAGTTTGGGCTTTACTCCCAGGTCTCTGATCTATCTTGAGGTTATTTTTGTGTATAGTGTGAGTTGTGGATCCTGTTTTACCTTTCTGTAGGTAGCAGTCAGTCCAGTTTTGCCAGCATCATTGTGGAAGTGGTTGTGGTTTCCCCAGTTGATAGGCTTTAATTCTTTCTCAAATATCAGTTGACCACAGATGTTGTTGTTGTTGTTGTTGTTATGTGCCGTCAAGTC
>NW_006399780.1:20262674-20263388 GCF_000299155.1 Elephantulus edwardii
GGAAGGGTGTACGCCAGGGATATGTCCTATCTCCATACCTTTTCAACCTGTATGCAGAGCAGATTATCTGAGAGGCTGGGCTCTATGAGAAGAAGCGTGGCGTTAGGATTGGTGGACGATTGGTGATTGATCATAGATAGGTAGGTCAATTTCTGGATTCTTGATTCTGTTCCATTGGTCTACGTGCCTGTCATTATACAAGTACCATGCTATTTTGGTTATTATTGCTGTGTAGTAAGTAGGTTTTGAGATCAGGAAGTGCTATGTCTTCTACTTCATTTTTGTTTTTCAGAAGTTCTTTGCTTATTTGGGCTCTCATTCCTCTCCAAGTAAACTTGACGTTTCCCTTTTGATTTTCTTGAAAAAGGAATATGGTATCTGTATTGGGATTGCATTGAATATGTAGATTGCTTTTGGTAGGATTGTCATTTTCATAATATTCAGTTTTCCTATCCATGAACAGGGACCCTTTCCTCATTTCTTTACGTCTTTTATTGTGTCTCACAGAAATGTTCTGTAGTTTTCTTTGTACAGGTCTTTTGTGTCTCTAGTCAGATTCACTCTGAAGCATATAAATTTCTAATTGGCAATTGTAGCTGGAGAAGAGTGTTGAATATAACATAGACTGCTAGGAGAACAAACAGGTTTGTCCTGGAGAGGGTGAAGCCAGAGTGTTCCCTGGAGTCAAGGATTCTGAAGCTTCATCTGACATAC
>NW_006399780.1:20270538-20274388 GCF_000299155.1 Elephantulus edwardii
AAAAAAAGGCAAACATAGAAATCCCATATGACCCAGCTATTCCACTGCTTGGAATATAACCAGAAAGTATGAGAACTGAGGCACAAATGGAGACTTGTACACTAATGTTCATAGCAGTGTTATTCACCATCACAAGAACATGGTAACAGCCCAGATAGCCAACCACAATAGAATGGACTGAGTAACTATGGTACATTCACACGATGAAATATTATGTAGCACTCTGGAGCAATTATTTTTGTAAATCACTACCTAACTTGGGAGGGACTGAAAAGCATTATGCTGAGTGAACTGACTTAGTCCCATAAGGACAAATACAGTATAAAACAATTGTTGTAGAATGAGTTTGAGGATCCAAGGAGGGGAGAGAGAAAGAGTGGTGAGGATGGGCAGGTGATGAAAGGTGGTCAATCATAGGCTCATATAATTTGATGGGAGCGGCATGGAGGAAATGGGAAAGATTCAGTATAAAAAACAATGTATAAGAACTTTGTAATAAACCGGGATTTTAAAAAAAGAAATGAAAAGAACAATACCATAAAAACCCAACAAACAAAACTGAGGCCCTAGAAGAAATGAGAATGTAATCTTTCTCCTTTTTATCCAGATGGTTAGAGCTGAAATGAAAGAGGGTGAGGTTATGGTCTGCGCTCTGTAGTCCAGTTCCCCAGGTGACTAGCTGCCAAGGTTTGGGCTCTTTATTACCCTTGAGCATCTATAATATACCATGTACCATAAAGGATACACCATTGAACTGTTGCAAGATGTCTACATTCTTTGTCTTAGGCCAGTTTTGGGGATTATTTGCTTAGTGTATGGCTTGCATAGGTAAAGTGAAGGGATGCATATCTGATTAACTCCTTTCCTGATTTTAAATCATGCAACATCCTCTTGTTCTATTTGAACTACTGCTAATCTATGTTGTTCTATTTGAACCACTGCTTAATAATCTATGTACAGGTTCCGGGTGAACACAATTACATGTTTTTGAGTTCCCATTTGTCACAGTGACATTTATAATTTGTTATGATACATACAGTTGTATGCCTTTGCATAGTCAATAAAATTCAAGTAAATACTTTTCTGGCATTCTCTGCTTTCACCCAACATCTATCTGATCCCAGCAGTGATATCCCTCATTCTACATCCTCTTCTAAATCCGGCTTGAATTCTGACAGTTCCTGTCAGCCTGTCAATGTAGTACTCCAACTGTTCTTGAATTGTCTTTAGCAAGATTTTGCTTGGAGTGTCAGAGACAGTGCGATTGGCACAGGACAGAGCGGAGTTTAGGGCTGTTGTACATAGGGTCTCTATGAGTCGCAGGCGACTCGATGGCACATAACAACAACAACAACAACAACATGATATTAATGATATTGCTTAATAATTTCCCATATTCTGTTGGATCACCTTTCTTTGGAATAGGTACAAATATGGATTTCTTCCAGCCATCTGGCCAGAAACACTGGCAACACCAAATGTTGGCCAGAATATGGGGCAATAAGAACTTTTCTTGCTGGCGGAGGTAAGAGAATTTTTCAGTGCTGTGGAAATACAAGGTGGTATTGCAACTTTGCAAAACAATCTGGCAGATTTTTACAAGCTCAACAGAGGCCTACCATGTGATCTAGTAAATGTACACCTAAATATTTACTCACAGGAGTTGAAATGTATGCCTACATAAAAATCTGTACCAGAATATTTACAGGAGTTTTATTTACAATTCCAAAATTTGGCAACTTAAGTTATACTAAAATTGGAACAATACAAAGAAGATTAACATGGCCCCCGCACAAGAATGACACACAAATTCGTGAAGTGTTCCATATTTTTACACACTATATTGTTTGTTTTTTATTTAAGCCTCTTGTTTAGACTCAACAAGACCTTGGGGAGGCCCTTTGTATTTGAAAGTTGGTTTTTATTATATTTTGGAGGAACATTATTCTATGTTGTACAGCACTCTTTTGTCAATATGCTGTACTGAGTTAATCTGGGATTGCTGTGATGCTAAATCTTGTGCAAATGGGGTGTCAAATCTCATAACGGTTACTCATGGTGGATAGTGTTTGGTGGAGCTCCCAGTTGTAGACAGATTTGGAAGCAGGAATGTCATCCACTTCTAAACAACATGCCTCTGGAAACTCTATGAACTTTGATAAATGATGATAGTCATAGAAAGGCTTCAGGCATTTTTTTCATAGGGTTACTTTGAGTTGTGCTTGACTCGAAGGCAAACAGCAACAAAATATGATTGAACAAAGAAACTACGTACATCAATACAATGTAATGTTATTCAGGAATAAAAGGAAATGAACTATAATGTCCAAACCATGGAGGAATCTTAAATGCCTATTTTTAACAGAAAGAAGCCTACCTGAAAATCTAGATGTTGCTCCATGAGTAGAAGATGGCAATTTCTTCCTGTGCAATTAACTGCCCCTAAAAGCCCACTGGAGGGTAATTCATGAGTTGGTTCTGATTCAATGGTATATAACAACAAAATGATTCCAAATATATGATATTCTGTATGTTATTCAAGGTGAAGTCAGAATTCTCCTTGGAGGCAAAGATTACAACACTTTGGACATATTGCTAAGAAAGACTATTGTATGGAAAAAGACATCATGCTTGGAAAGGTAGAGGGTTGGTGAATGAGAGGAAGACCCTCACCAGATGGATTGATACAGTAACTGCAACAATGGGCTCAGGTGTGTCAGAGGTGTGGAGGATGGCATGGGATAGGTCAAAATTCAGATCTGTTGTTCATAAGGTTGCACACAATTGCAAAGACTATGGCCCAGATCAGGCACACCTTAGTCTCTAGCCTGACGTCGTTGCTCTTCGGTACTATGGACAGGTCCCTGTCAGCTGACTTTCTCAATGCAATTAATCTCTTGATTTCCTGGCTGCTGGTACCGAGAATGTTGACTATGGAGCCAAGCAAACTAAAACTGTTAACTATCTCAATCACTTCACCATCCAAAATGATACTGCCAATTGGCCCAGTGGTGAGAATCTTTGTTTTCTTGATGTTAACTTCAATCAATATTGAAAGCTACAGTGCTTAACTTTCTGCAGCAAGTGCCTCAGGTCCTCCTGAGTTTCAGCAGAGGGTTTTATCTGCCTAATGAAAGCTGTTGATAAATTTTCCACCAAAAAATGCATCCCTCCTATATAATTTTACCAGTCTGATTTAGCTTCTGGATCCAGTTGTCAACTTGCAGGGGGGAAATAAAAAGAAAAGAGAAAGATGTGGAATGTAATAATGAATTTTGAATCAACAAAATAAATACAAATTATTAGAAACAGCACAGGCCAAAGTCTACCTACAGGTCAAAGTTTAATCATCAATAGATGAATTTAAAGGGGGGGGGAAGGAAACAGAGCATAAACTGAAAACATTATAAAAAATAAAAAAATCCCCAATAAAACCTCTTAGAATTCTAAACTATGGTGTTCAGAGTGCACATTTAGGAAATAATAATCACAAACATGAGAAAAAAAATTATTAATTAGGATACTGGATACCTTTCATGGGAAGAAGGAAGTTGGGATTGGGATGGGGTCCTTGAATGGATTTTTAGGGTGGCTGGCAAAATTTAATCACATGGATTGTGTGTTGTGTTTACTTTTAAGTAATTCTTCAAGTTGTACATTTATTTTGTATAGGTGTTTTTTTTTAAAAATAAAGTGATCCAGGAAGTATTAAAAGAAGATGGAAAGAATATACTGAGTCACTGTATTGAAAGAAATTGGCAGACGTGGAAGAATTTAATGAAACAACATATGAGTAAGAGCCTATGGTGATGAAGGAAGAAGTTCAAGCTGCTTTGAAGGAAATAGCAAA
>NW_006399780.1:20275768-20276782 GCF_000299155.1 Elephantulus edwardii
TGGCGTAATTGGGATGTGTGTATAGGAGACAGTGGGAATGGCACAGGACAGAGCAGAGTTTTAGGGCTGTTGTACGTAGGGTTGCTGTGAGTCGCAAACAACTGGATGGCACATGACAACGACAGGGTTTTTGTGCCTGTGTTTTATTTTACAATAAAAGACTAAAATAAATATAACTACTTTTTAGAAATCTTTTTCTATGCTCCAATCCTGTCCATTCCTTTAATTTCTCCTTTCTCACCACTAATGGCTCCTCTGGCATGCTAATGGTCTCTACCAACTTTATTACATCCTCCTGGAATATCTTTTCCAGCTACCCCAACTTATAAACTTATAAAACTTATAAAACTTATAAAAGTTATAAAAGTTGGCCCAGCACCTCTGGATGACTGATTCCAAGTTCTGACTCTTTTCAATATATTATATGGTTCCTCTTTAATAACTGAAATAAATTAAAAAAATTTTCATGATCTACCCTTTACTACTTGGTAATAAGTTCTTTAGGTTTGCTAAATGGAGCATATTTCATTAGTCCTTTAATTCTTGGAAACTCACACGCCCACTTTTTCTTTTAGGCCCTCTGACTTTGGGATTTAGGTCTATGTTCTTTATGAGTTTATAGTCTTTGGCACATCATTTCTTCCTCTTGGAAACAGAAAAACTAATCTTCTTTGTCTTAACTTCAGGCAAGAAAACCCCATTTGTAATTTGGTATCCTTTTCAATCTTTACGTCACTCATTTTTTATTATTGTTTAGGTCACTTGGGGAATATGATCAATCCAAGGTGAGTACCTGGCCTTAAGTATTTTGCATTAGATAGTCAACTAGTTAATGACTAATAGTATCGTAACTGTACCAGACTAAGACATGCTCAAGATCAGTGTTCTTTTCCTTGAGCTCGTGTTTAGTCCTTGGTTTTAAAACTGAGTTTCTGGTTTGTTATTGTGTACTGTGGAGTCAGAACCAACCCATAGCAGACCCTCTGTTGGGTTTCCAGAGATATTTAATCACAT
>NW_006399780.1:20281752-20292114 GCF_000299155.1 Elephantulus edwardii
GCTTTGACAAGCACTGTGGCAATTGGACAATTAAAACAGACATTCGGGTGGGGGGGAAGAAGAACGAACTGGGGAGGAGGGTAGAGAAAACAGTGCAACAATGAAGGAATGAAAACCCCAAATCTCTGTAAATGTTCATTAAAACGAATAAAATTTAATAATAAAAAAAAGATACCATGGACTACCAACAAAACAAACAAATCTGTCCTGGAGAGCGTGAAACCAGGTTACTATTTGGAGGCAAGGATTTTAGAACTCTGTCTCACATACTTTTGAACTGTTGTCAGGAGGGGCCAGTTCTTGCAGAAGGACATCATTCTTGGAGGGCAGGAAGGTCAGTACAGGAGAGGAAGACCTTGAATGAGATAGATTAACATAGTGATTTGGCAATGAAATCAGGTGTGCCACAGATGGTGACACTGGCTCAGGATAGGCAGAGTCAAGAGACGTTGTTCATCCGGTCACTATGAGTTGTGGTTGACTTGATGGCACATAACAACAACCACCAAAAGAACAAAGAAAGCTGTCTTTGAGGAAGTGAAGCCAGAGTACAACTTTGAAAAACATTGTAAAACTTTGTCTTACCTAGGGCATGTTGTCAGAAGATGCCCGTTCTTAGGGGAACAAGAGACCATCATGCTTGGAATGGTGGAGGATCAGTGAAGGAAAGGAAGAAACTCTAGGAGAAAGATTAACACAGTGTCTGCAACAATGACCTTTAGCACAGTAGGGACTGTGAAAATGACCCAAGATTGGACATAATTTACATTTACTGTACATACTGTTGTTATAAGTAAGAGTTTATGGCACCTAACAACAAGAGCAACATTTCTTTTTTTCATTTAAAAAAAATTATTATTAATTCTAATGAAAGTTTATAGAGACTTTGGATTTCCATTCCCTCATTGTTGCACTTTTATCCCTGACTACCCCTCCCCCACCGCAGTTTGCTCTTCTTTTTGAAAAGTAAAAGAAAAATTCTTTCATTGTTATACAATGAAGTCCACTCCACTATGAAGCCTTTGTTCTGGGCTCCTATCATGACAATAATACCTAATTATATATCCCCTTTAAACAGTTCTCTCCCTCATCTGTTTCAATGCAGTATACATTATTCATCCCAATTTTCTCAGTCTCCCCCAACCCCCATGTCAGTCCTATTTTACAACAGTGGTACTATGCACTATTTGTCCTTCTGTAACTGAGATATTTCACTCAGCTTAATGTTCTCCAGGGTCACCCATTTAAAATAATATTTCTTGAGTTCCTTGTTTTTCAAAGCAGAGTAGTATTTCATTGTGTGAATATACTAGAGCTTTTCTGTCCATTAATTTGTTGATGGACACTTGGGTTGTGTCCAGCTCTTTGCTATTGAGAATAAAGCCGCAATAAACATGGGTGTGCATACATCTGCTTGAGTGGTGGTTATGGGGTCTTTGGGGTATATTCCCAGTAGTGGAATTGCTGGGTCAAATGGTATCTTTATTTGCAACTTTTTGAGAAAGCACCATACAGCCTTCCATAGTGGTTGTACCATTTTACGCTCTCACCAACAGTGATTAAGTGTTCCAGTTTCTCCATAACCTCACCAGCATTTGTTGTTTGCTGTTCTGTTAAATTTTGCTATTCTTACTGGGGTGAGATGATATCTCATAGTTGTTTTGATTTGCATCTCTCTTAGAGCTAGGGATTTTGAACATTTCTTCATGTGTTTCTTTTCCATCTGAATCTCTTCTTTGGTGAAATGTCTGTTCATATCGTGTGCCCTTTTTTTCAATTGGATTGTTTAACTTTATCATGTTATGGCGCTCAACAACATTTCTTTAAGAGACTATCTTTTAATTATGCAGTATGTTTGGACTTTTTATCAAACAAATGGTAATGAGGGAAGAAGTTCAAGCTGCACTGAAGGTATTGACAAAAAATAAGGTCCTACAAATTAAAGGAGTACCAATTATGATGTTTCAACAAACAGATGCAGCACAGGACATGCACATTAGTCTTTGCTAATAAATTTGGAAGTCAGCTGCCTGATCAGAAGAGATCTGTATTTGTTCCTATTCCAAAAATGGTGATTCAATAGAATATGAAAATTATCAAATAAATTAGTAATATCACATGCAAGTACAATCTTGCTGAAGATTGGAGCAGTCCATTTACAGAGAACTTCCAGAAATTCAACCTGGATTCAGAAGAGGCATAGTACAAGGGATATAACTGCGGATGTCAGATGTATGTTGGCTGAACACAGAGAATGCCAGAGAAAATATTTATTTATTTATTTTTTTTACTTAGTAAAGGTATTTTTGTTTGTGTTGATCATAACAATTTATGAATAATATTGACAAGAATGAAAATCCCAGAACTCTTAACTGTGTTCATACAAAACCTGTACATAGACCAAGAAGCTATTGTCCGAACAGAACAAAGAAACAATGAATAGTATAAAATTAGGAAGGTGTGCTTCATGGTTGTATCCATTCTCCACACTGATTTCATCTGTATAGTGGGTAAATAATTAGAGAAGCTGACTCATATAAGGAAGACTGTGGCATCAGGACTGGAGAAAGACTCATCAACAGCCTATATTACATAGATGACACAACTTTGCATGATGAAAGTGAAGAGAAAGAGAGCTTTCAAGAAAACAAGATTCTCACCAATAGACTAATTTACAGCATCCTGATAGATGAAGAAAAGATTGAAGTTGTCAATAATTCAGTTTTACTTGGATTTACAATCAATATCAAGGGTAAAAGTAGTCAAGAAATGAAAAGATGTGTTGCATTGAGAAAATCTTTTGTCAAAATTATCTTCAAAATTCTAAAGAGCAAGGATGGCAGTTTAAAGATTAAGGTGCACCTGATTCAAGTCAAACTTTTTCAATCACTTGTTATGCATCTGGAAGTTGGATAATGAATGTTGTTGTTGTTACTAGGTGCTGTGGAATCGAACACAAAGTGGACCTGCACCCTGTTCTATCCTGTGACATCCTTATCACCTCTTACCTATTGCCTATTGCTGCAGTCACTTTGTCATTCTATTTCACTGGGTGTCTTCGTCACTTTTGCTGAACCTCCATCTTTCCAAGCATGATGTCCCTTTCCAAGAAATGGTTCTTCTTAACAACATGCTCAAAGTATGTGAAATGTACCTTTGCCATCCTTGCATCTAGGGAGGACTCTGGTTGTACTTCTCTAAAATATATCTATCTGTTCTAGTCTATGGGATATTCAGTACTCTTCAATATCAAAGCTTAAACACATGGGTTCTTCTTCTGTAATTCTTACTTATTGTCTAGCTTTCAGATATACAACAAGTTATAGAAAAGACCATGACCTGTATGTATCAGGTGCACTTTAGTCTTCACACTGACATTACTTCTTAACACTTTGTATAAGTCCTGCACAGCTGACTTTCCCTATGCTTTGATTTCTTGATTGATAGTACCAAGTGTGTTGATTGTGGATCTGATGGATGAAATCATTGACAGTATCAATCTTTTCTCCATTTATCATGATGTTGCCTATTGGCCCAGTGGTGAGGATGTTTGTCTTCTTGATGCTCAGATGCAGTCTATATTGAAGGCTGTAGTCTCTGATATTTTGCAGCAAGCACGTTAAGCTCCTCACTGTCATCAAGCAAAGCTGTGTTGTCTGCATAATACAGTTTTTTGATAACTCTTAATATAAATTCTACACTACCTATCATACAGTCCTAATTTACATTACATGAATTCTCCTAGTAATATTCTTAAAAAGAAGCAAACAAAAGTTAAAACACTTGCAAGAAAAAAAATTCTTCTCTTTTCTCCTTTGTCTTATTTTCCAATATTAAATAATGCTTGGTAATCTTGAATCTCTTTAGCCTCACCAGGTAAAGTCCACTGCTGTATCCCTAGTGCCAAGAAAAGAAGATCAATAAATATTTATTAAATGAGTTGACATTTCATATTTTAATATTAAAAATCTAGAAGAGAAAGTAAACTTTCTGGGACCAATAGTGAAGAAACTCAAGCAGAAATAAAAGCAGAAGAGGGCTACTGTGCAAATGAAACCTACTTTTCGCTCATGAACTCAAGAGAAACTTTAGGCCAGGAAGTAATGAAGAGAAGGAACTGTTCAGGGCATGGTCAAATGACTATTTTTGGAATGATTCAAGCTAGTGAAACTTTTAAAACTCTTCATGTTTACAGAGTGACTGACTTAAAGGTTTGTCCTGGACTGAATGAGTAGAGTATGATTGAGCAGGACCTAAGTTAATGCTGGATCTTTAGATGATCACAAGGGGGAAAAAAGAAGAAAAGAGAAAGGAAGACTATTCTGTGGAGGGGTCTTAAGTTCACTTGCTGGATCTACATTCACCTATCTCAAATAGAAATGGTTCTGCAAGTATCCTCATCCCACTTGCTTTTTTAGTTCTTCAAGGAGAAATAAAAAAGACCAACTCAGAAACAGGCATCTACAAAATTTAGAAAATTATTTAAAATATTTGTTGTGTAGTTTTAAAACAATTTCCACGAGTCTTAAAGAAAATTGTTGTTTTTGTTGTTATGTGCTGTCGAGTTGCTTGCGACTTATTGCGACCCTATGTACAATTACCCTAAACCTTGCTCTATCCTGTGCCAACTTTACTGTCTCTGACACAACTACCCTCATTACTCCTGTCACTGAATCAATCCATCTCATCAATGGTCTTTGTTTTGTTCTCTGTCACTCTCCAGCCTTCCAAGCATAATGTCCCTCTCCAAGGACTGGTCCCTCCTTACAACATAACCAAAGTATGTCGGATGAAGCCTCAGAATACTTGCCTCCAAGGAACAGGCTAGTTTCACCCTCTCTAGAATGAACCTGTTTGTTCTCCTGGCTGTCCATGGTATAATAAACTCTCTTCTCCAGAACTACAGCCCAAAGGAGAAATCATGATGAATAAACAGGAAAATTGGTCCATGATAAAACAAACAAACTTAAAAATTATTATTACTTAGAGAAACGTAGTGGATTTTAAAACTATAAAAATGCGAGTATATTTCATATAGAGGAATCAATCATTGAATTAAAAAGACTTCTGATTTTTAAAATATGTTTATAATATGAAAGCAGTTAACAGAAAGGCTAAATAATGAAGTACTTGGCTAAAGAAAAATCCAGTGATTTAGAAATGAAAATATTTTGGTGGAACAATTGGAACACTGCCTACCAATGTTGACAGTAACTATTGCTGTCAATGTAAAATGGTACAGCCTTTGTGGAAAGTAGCTGGTAGTTTCTAAAACAAACAAACAAAATGAAACATCAAATTATCACAAAATCAAACCCAAACCCACTGCCATCAAGTAGTTTCTGATTGGCTAATACAGTCTGCTGTTAACCAAAAGGTTAGGGGTTAGAACCTACACTTTCTCTGTGAGTGAAAGATGAGACAAAATATGTCTGTAAAGATTTTACAGTCTTAGAATCCCTGAACCCTATGGGTAGTTCTATTCTGTCCTTAAGGGTTGCTCTGAGAGTTACCCTATGACCAAACAATTTCACTTCTAGATACATACCCAAAAGAACAGCAGTCCAAATAGACACCTATGTTCATAGTAGCATTAGTCTCAATAGATGTAAATTATTAAAGTGTCCACCAACAGATGAATAATCAAACAAAATATGACTTTTTTCCTTACAAATAATAAACAATATAGCATCATTCAGTCATAGAGAAATGAAATTTTGACATATGGTAAAGCATATATGAATCTTGAAGACATTATGCTAAATGAAATAAGCTAGACACCAAAGGACAAATGTTATTTGATTCTATTTATAATAACTATCTAGAGAGGGCTGCTCACCTAGTGGCAAGACGCTGCACTGTAATCCCAAAGACACGCTGTTCGAGTCTGCCAGGTGCTTCATAGGAAAAAGACGGACAGTCTTCTCCCATGCAATTAACTGCCTCTGAAAACTCATCAGAGGGTTAGCTATGGGTAGATTCCAACTTGATGGTACACAATGACAACAATAAATATTTAGAATAAACAAATATGTTGAGATAAATGGAGATTAATGGCTATCAGAGGCTACAAAGAGTAGGTTTGTGGAGTTAAAAAACCCCAAAAAAACCACCAAGCCAAACATTAAACAAATTGTGATATACACTCAATACTTTGCTGTTGTTGTTTTGTGCTGTTGAGTTGACTATGACTCATAGTGACCCTATATGCAACAACTCTGAACCCTGCTCTATCCTGAGCCAATCACAGTGTCCCTGACACCCCTAAGCTCAAAACCCCAGTCATTGTGTCAATCCATCTCAACTGAGGTCTTCTGCATGGTCCCTTGACCCTTCCAAGCGTGATATCCTTCTCTAAAAAGACAGATCCATCCTGGCTACATGCCTAAAGTATGTCAGAAAGATCCTCAAAATCTTTACCTCTGAAGACCAGCTTGGTTTTATCGTCTCCAGGACACACCTGTTAGTTCTCTTGGTAGTAAATATTAGCTGTTACTATTATTATTTAAAAAGAAAGAATTTAAGATGTTATAAAACAAAGATAAAGAGATAGAAATTATGGGATACTGTTAAGAGAGATAAAGAAGATAAGCACAGAGTCCAAATATAGGCTTTTGAAAAGAGTATTCTGCTGAAATATTTCATAAGCTGAAATGGTGTAAAGCTACAAAATAATCACCATGGATGTTTATGTGAAAATTTCTGTGTTGCCAAATTCCTGAAGTAATCTACTAGATCAAGCAAATAACACTAACACGTGGTGTTCACAGATACAGTCCAAAGCTGTGGTGATTTGATGCTGAATGTTGTTCCTAGGGGAGGAGCTTTGTGATGCTGTTCTCATGATTGGATTGTGTACTATTTCTTTGATGTTGTTGTTAGGTGCTAGTGAGTTGTTTCTGACTCAATGCAACTCTAAGTACAGAACATAACCCTACCTGACCCTGCACCATCCTTACAATCTCTGCTGTGCTGAAGCCCAATGTTCTAGATACTGTGTTAATCTCTCTTGCTAAGGATCTTCCTCTCTTCACGTGACTCTATACATATCAAGTGTAATGTCCTTCACCACGGACTGACCCATCCTGATAACGTGCCCAAAGTATGTGAGATAATCTCTCAACATTCTTGCGTGTTTAAGGAGCACTCTGCTTTCACTTCTTTCAAGATAGATTTGTTTGTTCTTTTGACAGTCCATGATATATTCAATAGTCTTCTCTAACACCACAATTCAGTGGCATAAATTCTCTGAACTACGATGATTTGAGTTGGGTAGTTAGTGAGTCCTCATTGAATGCTGATGCTGCATTCTTCTTCATGTAGTCGAGTGTTTCAGATTATTTTTTCCAACATGTAGAGTGAATAACTAATATGAAAGAATACAACCCTGATGCACAACTTTTCTGATTTTAAATCATGCATTATCCCCTTGTTCTACATTCTCTTCTTGGTCTATGTTCTACATGAGCACAACTAGGCACGCTGCAATTCCCACTGTTTGCAATATGTATGCATACTTTTATGTGGCTCACACACTGAATGCCTTTATATAGCAAAACCAAAAACCAAAACAATGAAACCCCCCAACCCCTCTCCACAACAAAACCCAAACAGGTAAACACGTTTCTGGTATTATCTCTTTTTAGCCAAGCTCCATGTGGCATCATTGATGATATTCTTTGTCCAGATTATCTTCTGAATCTAGCTTGAATTTTCTCAGTTCTCATGGATGTATTGCTGCAACCATTTTCTAATTATCACCTGAAAACTCATTTGTATGTGATTTTAATGAAAGCATTCAAGAATGTTCCCATTTTGTTAGATCACCTTTCTTTAGAATGGACATAAACATGAATTTCTTCCAGTTAGTTGGCTAAATAGCTGTCTTCCAAATTTCCTGGCATCAATGAGTGAGCATGCCCAGACTTTCACCCATTTCTTGAAACATCTGGGTTGGTGTTCTATCAGTTTCTGGAGGCTTGTTTTTAGAGACTTTTTGCCAACATTTCTAGTGTAGCTTGGATTTCTTCCTTTGTTATCATTGGTTCTTGAGCATATGCTACCCCCTGAAAAATTTGAATGTTGACCAATTCTTTTTGGCATAGAGATTTGTGCACTTCTCCTAACTTCTTCTTACGCTTACTGTGTTATTCAATATTTTGCTTACAGATTCCTTTATGAATACTGCAACTCAAGGTTTGAATAATTTTTTTCACTCTCAGCTTGAGAAAAGATGAATGTGTAAACTTTTCCTTTTTAACTCCAAGTCTTTATACATTTCATCATAATATTTTACTTCATACCCTTGAGCCATACTCATCATCAATGCCAAAGATATTATTCTTTATTTTCAATTTCAATTTTGAAAATTTGAAATTTTTCTAGATTCATACTTTTTACATTCTATTTTCTGATTATTAATGGGTGCTTGTAATTGTTTCTCCACACCAGTAAATGAAGATCTCATAAGCTTTACTTGATCTGTTATTAAAGTCAAATCAAGTGGCTTAGTGGTAAGAAATTGAGCTGCAACACTTTGAATCTATCAGCTACTCCACTGGAGAAAGATGGACAATCTCCTCCTGTGCGATTTACTGTCTCTAAAAACCTGCTAGAGAGTCCGCTATGGGTTGGTTCTGATTTCATGGTACAAAACAACAACATTGAGGAGCCAGATCTTCCCTAGTTATGTTTTGAGTGACTTTCAACTTAAGGGACTCATCTTCTGGTATGATATAAACAGTGCTTTTGCTGTTCATAAAGTTTTTACTTGGTTTTTAAAGAAGTAGATCACCAGGTCCTTATTTCTAGTCTTTCTCAGTTTGAAAATTCCTCTGAAATTTGTGCACCAGGAATAACCATACTAATGCTTAAAATACCCATGTATAACTTCCAGTATCACAACAGCAGGCAAACCATGACTGTAAAAGGTGACAAAGGTGTGCCTGGATTTATATAGAGTTGTGCTACTAATCCAAAGGTGGTGCCATGGTGACAGTTTGAATCCACCTGTGGCTCTGCAGGAGGAAGATGGCAGTCTTTTTATGTGCAACTTACAGACTGAAAAAAACTCACTGGAGGATAAGCTATGAGTTGTTTCTGACTCAATGGCAATGAGTTTTGGGGTTTCCCTGTGTGGTGCAAACAGGTAAACATTTTGTTATTGGCAAAACCCACAAGGATGTGCCTTGGAAAAAAGACCTGGCAATTGCCAGCCATTGAAAAGCCTATAGAGCCATAAGGATGCCATGAATTAAGATCAACACAGTAACTTTATTTTTAGTTTATTGAAGAAACAGAGGAACAACAACAAAAACTTGATAAATCCAGCAAAGGGTAGGAACTAAAATAGCAAAATGAAAACAATCCCAGAAACCCAAGAAAATGTAAGAAATATGCAGTACTAAAATATATTAAACAGGCAGTACTTTTGAATTCACCAGATGCTTTGATGGAGAAGGAGGGAGAATCTCTTCCTGTACCAGTCCGATCCATTTTTTGACAGTACACAAAAAAGAATAATAATTAAAAAAATTAAGAAAAAATAAATATGCAGTACTAAAAAGTGAACTGCAATTATAGATTTCTTTTCTTAAAAACCCAACCAAAAAGAAACTTTCACATACATGCTGAAAATGAAAGGATAATTAAACATTGTTGTTGTTATGTGCTGTTGAGTCAATGGTGACTCATTGCAACCCTCTTAACAATTGATCAGCAACCTGCCCTATTCTGTGCTATCCTTTATAGAAGACATCAATGTCAGAAAGCGGCAATTTATGTGGACAAAATACAGTTTTGTTTATCAAGGATTTGAGTCTGCTTAGAATGTTCTATTGAAAGAAAAGAAAATAAACATTCTTTTGAACACCAATTGGGCTTCACAAAATCAATTAGATGTTAAGCACCAAAGAAAATCTAAGTCAATTCTCCGAAGAAGTTGTATGTGTCATTATTTTACCACAATAAAATAAAAGGTAGAGGTGAAAAATGAAAGGGAAATAATAACAGCAACTGTGACTACTAAGACAAAATAGCATTGTCTGAATAATTCTTGGGTTAAAAGACCTCCTAAATCTTAAATTATGATTGTTTGGAAATGAATAAGATGTAAATTCTATGCATCTTTACCTGCATAGCCATCAATGCAATGCTTCCAGAATCCCTGGGTTTTAATGCTTTTATGAGAAAATAATATATAGCTATTGTAAATCCCAACTTGGGACCTAGAAAAATGGATTGACAAACAAATTGTTAAAAAAGGAGATGCATGGTGCCACTGTTGTAGAATGGGTCTGACATCAGGGTGGGGGTATGACAGAAAAAACTGGATAAATTATGTATATTGTATTGAAACAGATG
>NW_006399780.1:20292329-20300892 GCF_000299155.1 Elephantulus edwardii
AAAAAAAGATGCACTAATAGTAACATTTGGAAGCAGAAGTGAGTGGCATTCACTTCCTAAACAACATGCCTCCAGAAACTCTTTGAACTTTGACAATATATTGTCAGGTCTTTTTGTTCATAGGGTTGTTATGAGTCATGCTTGACTCAAAGGCAATCAACAATAACAATAGTAATATTACTTGGACCAGGAGGCAGTCATCAGAACAGAACAAGAAAACACTGCATGGTTCAAAATTGGGAAGGGTGTATGCCAGGGATGTGTCCTATCTCTGTACGTTTTCAACCTATATGCAGAACAGATTGTCCAGGAGGCTGGGCTCTCTGAGGAGAAATGTGGCATTAGGATTGGAGGAAGACCCAACAGCAATCTGTGTTATGCAGATGACACAACCCTGCTTGGTGAAACTGAGATGAGTGAACTGAGGGGTGGGGGTATTGGGCAGGGAGAAAAATGCAACAATGAATGAATGGAAATCCAAAATCTCTGTAAATGTTCATTAAAACGAATAAATTTTTTTTAAAAAAGTGGCTGAACAATACAATGACTGGGAACAGTCAGAAACTCAAGCTAGATTCCAAAGAGGCCATAGCATGAGGGCTATATCACTGCTGATGTCAAATGGATCTTGGCTGAAACAGAAAATTACAGAAACATGTTTTCTTGTGTTTTAGTGACTACGCAAAGGCATTTGACTATGTGGATCATAACAAATTATAGATAAGATTGAGAAGAATGGGAATCTTAGAACACTTAATTGTGCTCATGTGGAACCTATATATATATAGTCCAGGAAGTAGTTGTTTAAACACAAGAGGATAATGGGGGAAAAAAGGAGATGCTTGAATTAATTGGTATAAAAACGAAATTATTTCACTAAAATGTAAAAAAACCCCAAACCACGATATGAAGGTAAAAAAAAAAAAATCAGCTTCTCACCATCAGTCTTTCTGCCTATCTGAAGTGCAACCCACTAATCTCTGTGCTCATGCTTTTTAAGTTGATCCGTGGAGACTTCAAACATGTTGATTATCTTTTTCTCTATCACAGGGATATGCAGTTGTATGGTCTTTTCACTGTTTCTTCAGCTATTCTTTTTTTCTTCCCCTTTTTTTTCCTCCCAGCTACTCTTCTGCCTTCAAGGTAAACTATTGCCTAGACTGTGGTCTTCCTTTTTGTCTCAAGATTCTGGAGAACTTCTGGGATCATGAGAATGATCTTTTCAAGTAATTTAGGTTCTTAGTTTATTTACCTCATAATTTCAAGTGACTTTAATCCCTAGTCTGAAGCCCAATCCATGGATCTATCCATACTCAGAGTTCCAAGTTTGAAAAGAGCTACCTTTTAACTACATTCTTCTGTCCTTCCAACTAGGTATAAACTCATATTCAATCTTAAGTTCCTTGACTTTTGTATCTATATCTGCATTTTAGTTACACTTGTGTAAATTTTTTAGGTTAAATCATGCAGGCTACCACTTATACAAATCTTTTGCCAATAAATGTATCTCTCTAGTCCTGTTTCAGTACAGTTATCCTCCTACCTTAGTCTCTAGTTCAAGAGTACTAGAATAAATGACCCAAGTTTTTAATAGTTTCAGTGTGACATATTGTGATCCTATGAAGACTTCATAGACCTTATGGTTTTCTAAAAATTGAGCTGATTCTTGAAACCAACCAAGTGTAATTTAGATCCAAGGTGAGGAATATCAAGAAGAGGAAAGATTAAGGTGAAAACGAGTCCTGCTCTTACTAATATGAGACTCTCTATTTTGCCTGGGCCGATAAAACAGTTCTAAATGCCATTTTGAAAGAGAATTTTCTACAGATAATTTTGGAGCCAAATGTGCTCTTTTGGAATAAGTCTTTATTCCCCCCAGGTGACTAGTTTTGAATAGGTTAATGGGCACCTTGAAGTAGAAGTTCTAGTTTATTGCAGTTCTTCTCACCTTGTCATTAAGAATCTTTGACTTGGCCTTAGTAAAGGCACTGATGTATTTCAAGAAGGATAAGTTCCTTTATTCCAGAGAATGGAGTTCTGAGGCGTCATTGTTGTTCTTCTTATGTGTTGAGTCAGAACCAACACAACTGACCGAACAAGGCTGTAAATCACACAGAAGTAGATTGCCAATCTTTTCCTCATAGAGCAGCTGTTGGAGTTAAACCACCTGCCTTTGAGTTAGCAGTGCAATTCTTTAACACTAAGCCACCAGAGCTCACTTGAGATATCATTGTTGTTGTTAGGTACAATTGAGTCAAGTACGATTCATAACTACCCTATAAACAAAAGATCTAAACCCTGTTCTATCCTGCACCATCCTCACACTTCCTGACACACAAGAACCCATTGCAGCAGTCGCAATGTCAATCCACCTGGTTGAGGGTCTTCCTCTCCTTTGCCAGTCCTCCACCCTTCCCAGGATCACATCATGCCCCTCTCCAAGGAATAGCCCCTCTTAGCAACATGTTCAAAGTATGTGAGGCGAAGCCTCATCATTCTTGCCTCCAAAGAGCACCCTCTCCATGACATGTCTGTTCATTCTCTTCTCTGTCAATAGAGTGTTTCCATACTTTATTTCATCCCTCACAATTTATAAAAAAAACCTAATGATCTCTCAATTCTGTTTGAGGCATCATTAGCTCTTGATAAATAGTGAGGGCTGAAGTAAATTTCTGTGTCAGAGTTAGAGACTCTCAGCTGAAGGCTATTTATTGTGTCTTGAATGCAGAAAGGAGGAGGAAACCCAGTATAAATTAATTTAGTGGAAGTAATGTTTGAGAACTCCTGTCCAATCCAAGTAAGAATTATTAACAGCTTCAATAATCTCTCCATCTATAATGTTGCCTATTAACTAACTCAGTGGTAAGGACCTTTGTTGTTTTGATGTTGAGATGTAATCCATGTTGAAAACTGTAGTCCTTGATCTTCTGCAGCAAGTGTTTTAAGACCTCTTCACTTTGAGCAAACAAGGTCATGTCACCTGCATAATGAAAGTTGTTGATGAGTCTTCCTCCAATCCTGATGATGCATTCCTCTTCAAAGAGTCCAGATTCATGAATTATGTGTTCAGCATACATATTGAATAGGTATGGAGAAAGGATAAAACTCTGGCACACATCCTTCTTGATTTTAAACCATGCAGTTTTCATTTGCTCCATTCAGACAACAGTGTCTTGGACTACGTATAGATTTCTTATGAGCACAATTAAGTGTTCTGGGATTCCCATTCTTCTTGATGTTAGCTATAGTTTGCTATGATCTACACAGTCAAATACTTTTGCATAGTCAATAAAACACAGATAGACATTCTTCAAGTATTCTCAGCTTTTAACCAGGCTTCCTCTATCATCAATAATGATGTCTCTAGTACTATGGTCTCTTTTAAATTCAGCTTGAACTTCTGGCAGTTCCATGTTGCAGTACTGTTCTAGCTGTTTTTGGATGATCTTAAGCAATATTTTACTTACATGTGATATTAATGATATTGTTCAATAATTCCCACTTTGGATCACCTTTCTTGGAAATGGGCACAAATGTGGATCTCTTCCAATCAGTCGGCCAAGCAGCTGTTCTCCAAATTTTATAGTATAGACTTGTTGAGCACGTCTGGGGTTGTATCTATTAATCGAAATATGTCAATTAATATCCTATTTATTTCTGAAGCCTTATTTTTTGCCAGAGTCTTCAATGCAGCTTGCACTTCTTCCTTAGTTACCACTGACTTTTGTTCATACAGTATTTTGTACAATTTTTCAGTGTTGATCAACTGTTTTTGGTACAGTGACTTTGTATATTCCTTCCATATTCTTTCAGTACTTCCTGCATCATTCAAGATTTTGTCCATAGCATCTTTCAGTATTGCAACTAAGGGCTTGAATTTGTTTTTCACAGTAAAAAACTCATGGTACCAACAGTCAGGAGATCAGGAGATATACTGCTTTGGACAAGTCTGCTGTCAAGAACTTCTCCAAAATACTGACAACAATGATGCTATTTTGAAGACTAAGGTGTGCCTGATTCAGGCCATGGTCTTTTCAATCACTTGCTATACATCTGAGAGCTGGACAATAAGTAAGGATGACAGAAGAAGAATTGATGCCTTTGAGTTGTGGTGTTGGAGAAGAACACTGAATATCCCATGGACTACCAAAAGAACAAACAGATATATATTGGAGAAGGTGTAGCTAGAGTGTCTATTTAAGGCAAATATAGTGAAGTTTTGTCACTCATACTTTGGACATTTTGCTAGGAGAGGCTGTCCCTTGGGAAAACATGCTTAGAAATGTGGAGAGTTGGTGCAAACACTGTGGAAGGCGGTATGGCGCTTTCTCAAAAAGTTGCAAATAGAGATACCATTTGACGCAGCAATTCCACTACTGAGAATATATTCCAAAGAGACAATAACTGACATCCAAGCAGATATATGCACACCCATGTTTATCGCAGCTCTGTTCACAATAGCAAGGAGTTGGAAACAACCCAGGTGCCCATCAACAAACGAATGGGTAGAGAAGCTGTTGTATATTCACACAATGGAATACTATGCTGCATTGAAAAACAAGGAACTCATTCAATATTATTCAAAATGGGTGAGCCTGGAGGACATTATGCTGAGTGAAATATCTCAATCGCAAAAGGACAAATATTGCATGGTGCCACTGCTGTAAAATGGGACTGATATCAGGGTGGGGGTAAGACTGAGAAAAACTGGATAAATTGTGTATACTGCACTGAAACAGATGAGGGAGTGAATAATTTAAAAGCGATGTATGATAGGGTATTATGGTTATCACAAGAGTCCACAATTAAGGTTGCATAGTGGAATGTACTTGGGGAGATGGGAGGGGTGCAGGGGGATTGTGTACCAGGGAGGGAGTCTTTCTTTTACTTTTGAAAGAGAGGAGCGAACTGGGGGGCAGGTGGAGAGGGCTGGGCGGGTAGAGAAGTGCAGCAATGAATGAATGGAAATCCAAATTCTCTGTAAATGTTCATTAAAATTATTAAAAAAAATAAAATAAATTAAAAAAAAGAAATGTGGAGAGTTAGTGAAAGAGGAAGAACCTCAACAAAATGCATTGACACAATGACTGCAGTGATGGGTTCAAATGTTCCAGAGATGACAAGAATGGCAAAGGATAGGACAGTGTTCAGATATGTTGTTCAAAGGGTCACTATGAGTCATATTTGATTTGATGGCACTTAACAACAATTTCAAAGATGGAGTGAAATAGGTATGAGGTAAGGCAGATGTCTGAGGACAAGAATAAAAATTCATCATTTATTGGTCAGTGGGTGACTGTTACAAGATGGAAACTTTAAACAAGAAAAAAATAGGCTGCCTGCTTTTTCTGCTTTTGTCATTGGATCCAGTTTTGTTGTACCAATGTGGCCTGAATTGGATTTGAGTTCTTGCCAGTCTCCAGCCATTGTAATCCACCTTTTTAATCCCTAAAGGCACAAGACAGTCAAGCCCAGATACATTAATTGCCAATTTCCTCATGAAAATTACTTAGACAAATAGAATTATGCTCCTGTCAGTTCATGTGTACACAAGGGTTGGTGGGGAAGATTGAGGTAAGGAAGTGAGCTACCCAGTGGGGTGTGAAGGACACTAGAATTCCTATTCCCTATTGAGATTTCAGGAGCCCTAGGAGGTCTCTGTGTCCCAAAATGTCCCCACATAGTTACAATTCCTGTTTCCTCACCTCCTCTGGGTAGAATTCCATTCCTTCTTGTGCTTCCTGGTCTGCAGTGGTAGCAAAGAGACAATTGGGAGACTGGAGGAATTGGATGTTTTTTGTGATTGTGTGAGAGAGGGGAGAAAACTGAGACAGATAGTTGTTCAACTTCACCAGACTGGCAAGAAGGAGGAAAGAAAAGATGCCATTTCTTATGTAGAGTGGAAAAAGAATGAAAACATTTCTTTCTGTGGCTTTGTATTTTGGTGTGAATATTTAACTTTGCTGAAGGGAAATATGCTGTTGACTCTGACTTATGGAGACCCCATGTGGGAGAGCAGAACACAGAGATTTCAAGGCTGTGGCCTTTCAGAAACAATTTACCTTGAGGTTTTTCTAGGTGAGTTCAAACCACCAACTTTCTGGCTATAATCAAACATTTAACATTTTATGTCACCCAGGAACTTCAGATACATACTAAGTTTGTGAATTTTTAAGTACCTTTATTTCAAGACTGGGAGCCTTTTTGTTCCCAAACCTTTTTAACATCTTGTAATACATAAAAAAATACTCTCTCAAATATCTGTGGATCTCCAGTCATAGGCATCTCTCCCTATGGTTTCTTCTTCCTGTTGAACGGCCAGTCTCATTGGTACCTTATTCTCTAAAGTTATTTTATTATTTTCGAGGCTCTCCACATATTATAGTTAGTTCTCTTTCTTGGAATTCTCCTACCCCAACTGCCACCAAAATGAAACTGAAGTATGAGGTAGGTTCTTTCTGAAAGTTGGGGTTGAGGTATGGCATGAAAATCTATTTCATATAGATTGTTATTTATCCCATGGGCCACCTAAAAGATAAACAAATATGTCTTGAAAAACCAGGGTGCCCTTTTTTAAAGACAAGGATGGTGAGAAACTTTTTCTCATGATATTTGGCAAGCCGAATATGTTCTTAGGGGAGATCAATCCTTGAAAAAAGGAATAGTACTTGGAAAGGCAAAGAGAGGAAGATCCTCAACAACACAGATTATCACAGTGAATCTAACAATAGGCTCAAATGTATTAGAGATGATGAGAATGGCACAGGATAGGGTAGGGTGCAGATCTGTTGTTTGTTAGGGTCACTATAAGTTGTGGTTGACCTGATGTCAACCCAACAACAACAACAATGTTCATTACAACCTGTAGTTTATTGACCATGCCTGACAGAGAATTTCTTCCTATGTAACTTCCTCTTTGAGGAATGCTGGTGGTTCAACAGTTAACTGCTTGGTTGCTAACCTAAAGGCCAGTTGTTTGAAAAAAGGAGGAAGAATGTGGTGTCTTCTTCCATAGGGATGCTATGAATTGGAATGAACTCAGTACCTGGCTTTGGTTTTGGTTAACCTTCCCTTCACTTCTCGAACTTACCCATATTACTTCTCTTCCAAACGTCAATTATCTTTTGTTTCAGTACCTCCTCTCCCAGATACCTTTACTTTTACTTTGCCTTCATTCATGAAACATATATTTTGAGTGATTGTCACCTATCTTTCTCCAACCAAAGGTTTTTCATAGCTCCTCAGAATATTTTTTAAACACTAAAGGAAAGAAAAAAAAATCATTCTAGATGAAAGCTGTCATTCTTTTAAATGACAGAAAATGTGTAGTTAGTTATTTTTTGCCATAGCATTTTTTTTTTAAATTTCTGAGGCTTATAATTAAGATGAGGCTATCAGGGTTAGTGCATACCTGCCTATTTGCGCGCGCGCCCGTGTGTGTGTGTGTGTGTGTGTGTGTGTGTGTGTGAAAGAGAGACAGAGAAGAGATCTTAACAATGGGTGAAGTGACTCGCTGGGCAGTAGTTGACTTTTAGGTTTTGACACTGGGTCTTGGCCTCTAATCTTCCCTCTCTCCCAAACTCCCTTCATTCCAGCCTTCTAGTTTACTGACTCACAGGAAGAATGAGAGCTGCACAGTTGATTCTTTGTGGGTGGAAGAGAGTCCTTAGGCAGAGAAAGGAGAATTATCAGTGAGGTTCCTGCTGGTCTTTTCAGGGAAACTTGGGAGCAACTACTTTGGGATGCACGAGGTAGAGAAAGGTGGCATGAGTTGCAGTTGTGAGCTCACCATAGGAATATAATCCTAGAAGCTGTTCTGTGAAGCAGCACAGTGTTTGGTGTGAGTCCCAGTGTGTTTGGACACTCATTTGTGGAGTGAATTTGAAGAGATCCTAGGCTCTTGTGTCTGAGAGATAGATGTGGCAGGGGTTCTAACTCTAGCTAAAATGGAAAGAAAATAATTGAGACATGACTGTAGCCTGTACTGTGGAGTCCTAAAACGGGAAATGCACAGATCAGCTCTAGTTTGAGGAAGGAAAATTGATAGTGCAGTGTTAAGAATTTGGCTGCTAACTGAAATATTGATTGTACCAGACTATTAGCTGCTTCATGGGAGAAAAACGAGACAATCTGCCTCTGTAAAGATTTATAGCCTTAGAAACTCTATGGGATAGTTTTAGTCTGTGCCATAGAGTCACAACACGTCAGAATCCACTCAATACCACAGTTTTGGTTTTAGTTTGGGTAGTTGGAGGACAATGGGCATGGGGTAAAGAAGATACATTTGATAAATACTGCAGTGTCGGTAAAGGCAGGAAGTGACATCTGACTGAGGCTTTTAGAAAACAACGTATGAGGTTCTGTGGTGAGAGAAACACCGGTGTGTGTATGTGCTACGTATGGGTCTTTGTATGTACATGTTGTATGTTTCATTAAATTTCATTTCAATTTTCCAGAACTAATTTTAAGACCATAGTAGTTTGTTCCTGAAAGCAGGAGCGGCAACCACTTCCAAAATGGCTTGCCTCTGGAAACTCTATGTACGAACAGTGCTCAGGCTGTT
>NW_006399780.1:20301822-20309909 GCF_000299155.1 Elephantulus edwardii
ACACACACACACTCTCTCCCTTTTTCTCTGTCCCTCTTCCATTGACATGGAGTATGAACTGACTCATAATGGATCTTCTACTAGGTTTCTGAGGTTGTAGATTACTCAAAAGGAGATTATTCATTTTCCTCCCACAGAAACACAGGTGGATTGGACTCACCTGAGAGGTGAGATCTTTGAGTTAGCAGTTCAATTCTCTATGGACTATGCCACCAACTGAACATAAATAAGGTCCAATGACTGAGGAAGTCTGAAGAGTATCAGGGACCGGATCATAGGGTGACACATTCATAAAGCTTTTTAATAGTCTACTCTTTCTCCAAGTCTTCAGAGTAGCTTTCTGAGTTTAAGACTAGGTGTATGGGTTGTCTATGGAGAGGAAGTAGGCACCAGGAAACTTGGAAGAAGCTTCTTTCCTAAGACCTATGTCTCTACCACTGCCTACTCCTCCTTCCCAGCCCAGTTTTATAATGACCTTGGCAGAATGTAGTGTAGGACAGCAGCAATGGCAAAGTAAATACTAAATTGATGTTGGCACTGAGCCCTGGGAAAACATTGGCTAAAGAGAAAAGTAAATGCCTACAGGGAGAAAGATGAAGGTCATTGAATTTTAGGTCAGGTGGTGAATAGAAAAGGGAACATTATTTTGGTGAAGGAGTCTGAGCCTTTTATGGATTCCTGAGTATATTCCTCAGAGAATGAAACCCTACAGTGAAGATTTTGGAACTGACAATATATGTGAGATATATATGTATGGCAGCCCTATACCCTACTCTAACCTGTGCCAATCTCATTGTCTCTGACACACCTACCCCCATTATCCCAGTCACTGAGTCAATTTATCTCATTCAGGGGTTTCCTCTCTAGCACTGTCCCTCCACCCTTCCAAGTATGATGTCCCTCTCCAGATACTGGTCCTTCCTTGCAACATATCCAAAATATGTCATATGAAGCTTCAGAATCCTTGCCTCCAAGGAACAACCTGATTTCACCCTCTCTTGGACAAACCTCTTTGTTCTCCTAGCTGTCTATGGTATATTCAATACTATTCTCCAATACCACAGCTCAAAGGCATTAATTTTTCTTCTACCATCCCTAGTCATTGTCCAGCTTTCTGACACATAGGAAATAACTGCGAAGACCATGGCCTGGATCAGGCACACCTTAGTCTCCAGACTGACATCATTGTTCTTCAGTGCTTTGGAGAAGTCTCTGACAGCAGACTTTCCCAGTGCAATTAATCTTTTCATTTCCTGGCTGCTGGAACCAAGAGTGTTGATTGTGAAGCCTAGCAAAATAAAGCTGTTAACAATCTCAATCTCTTCATTATCTATAATGATACTGCCAGTTGATCCAGTGGTGAGAATCATTGTTTTCTTGACGTTGAGCTTCAAATCATGTTGAAGGCTGCAGTCCTTGACCCTCTGCAGAAAGAACTTCAAGTTCTCCTCAGTTTCAGCAAGCAGGGTTCTGTCATCTGCATTAACGTAGATTGTTTATGAGTCTTCCTTCAATCCTGATGCCACCTTTCTCCTCATGGAGCCCAGCCTCCCAGATGATCTTTTCTACATTTAGATTGAAAAGTTATAGAGATAGGACACATCCCTGGTATACACCCTTCCAAATTTTGAACCTTGTAGTATTTCCTTGCTCTGTTCTGATGACTGCCTCCTGGTCCAAGTATAGGTTTTGCATAAGCATGATCAAGTGTTCTGGGATTCCCATTCTTTGTGTGGGCAGGTATAAAGAAATGTACACACACACACACACACACACACACACACACACACACACACGTAAGAATAAAGAGACTGATAAGAAGAGGGAAATCTTTCTGGACTGGATCAATTTAAAGTGAAGGGATTGGATGTTACTATTCGTTTGAGTGTGAGTATAGGTAGAGAATGAGGTCAGGAAAATGGAAGGGTTCAGCAAAAGAGATTGGGTAGCTCTGCCTAATGAAGGAGCAGGAGAACTAAGGGTTGAGAATTCTGGAAAATTAGAATGTCCTTTTGAATATTTCTGAAGGTTATAGTTTTGTATTATGCAACTGTCTTACTTTTTTCATGCTGCTGTAACAAAATATTACAAACTTTTATATAACAGAAACATACAGTCTCACAGTTTTGGAGGCTAGATGTACAAATTAGGGCATTTACTTTGGGGAGGGTCCCTCCTTGTTGGTAGCCCCAGGCATTCCTTGGCTTATAGACGGGCCCTCGTGTACTGGTTGTGTTATTACCTGTGTGTCTCTGCGTCTATTCTCTTTTTATAAGGCATCACTCAGAAAGGATTAGATTTTGAACCCACTGTACTCTAGTATAAGGTAATTCACATAACAAAAGAAAACTTTAAATTTCAAATAGGATAATTACAGGTTACTGGGGATAAACTACAGCGTAACTATTTTGCATATGTATTTTTATTTTATATTGATTTGTATATAAAATTAATATAAATTATGTTTAATTCATTCAGTATACATTGTGTTTCACAAATTCCTTCATTCACACTCTGTTTTGTATAATCATTCCCATACATTATGTTCTATAAAACTAACTACCATTGATCCGTGCCCACTATCGTTCTTTCAAGTCCCTACTGGATCTTACCTATTTCTTTTTCCTCCACTCACCAAACTCTGCAACCCCATAATTTCCCCCCTTTCTCCCTTTGGACTTTCATGCAGTTCTTACATCTTTTTACTTTTACCATAATAATAGTATTTCTTCCTATGAGAATGAGTTAGTTCACTCAATATTATGGTCTCTATGCTTTCTCATGTTACATAGGTGTTTTTTTTTTAACATTCCTCTTGAGTGCTGCATAATATTCCATTGTGTGAATGTACCACAGTTTCTCAATCCATTTGTTTGTTGGTGGACATTTGGGCTGTTTCCATTTACTTGCTACTGTGAATAATCCTGCTATGAATATCTGTGTAGAAATTTCTATTTGTGTCTCAATTTTCTTTTTGTCAGGGTATGCTCCTAGCAGTAGAATAGCTGGGTCATATGGACTTTTTATCTTTAGCTTTTTGAGAAAATGCCAAACTGTCTTCCAGAGTTGTTGTACCATTTTACAATACCATGAACAATATATGAGAGTTCCAATTGCTCCACATCCTCTCCAACATTCATTGCTTGCTGTCCTATTAAACTTTGCCACTACTACTTGGATGAGATGGTAACTCATTTTGGTTTTGATTTGCATATCTCTTCTTGTTAGTGGTTTTTGAGCATTTCTTCATGTGTTTATTGGCCATCCAAATGTCTTCTGTGAAATGTCTCTGTCTTTTGCCCATATTGTACATGGCTTGTCAGTCTTTTTCTTGTGGATACCCTGTAGTATCCTTTAAACTTTTGTTATAAGACCATTTTCCAAGATGGCATTGCCAATTTTTTCCCCCAGTCAGCAGGTTTTCTTTTCACTCTCTTGGAAGAAGTTTTTGATGAATGCACGGCCTTAATCTTTGACATTACATGAAGTTTTTCTTGGATTGTGCCAGGGTTTTCTATTGTGTCTGAATAGGTTGCAGACAATTCTTTATCTTTATGATATTGTCAATTAGTTTCAGGTTTAAAGTATTTTGTGTATTGGATGGGCAACTCATTCTATTGGAAATCCTTTCTGGGCCTGTGGAACAGGAACGTTTGCCTTTCATAGCTTTTCAGATTCTCTCTGGTGCAGTGCAGCTCTGGGGGAAATCTCACCTCATTGCAATCCCATCTTCTGAAGTTTACTGTCTCTCATCTGCAGAGCGGCATGGCCAGCTTACCAACCTGCAAAAGTTTCTGTCCACGGGGGTGCCAGGCAGCTCCTTCCTGATCCCTTCAATGTACTGGCTCTAAGTCTATTGCCCGATTGTGGCCCACCCTCTGAAATTCTATTGTCCTCTTCGGTCTGTGGGCTGGCCACCTTGGTATACAGTTATCCCACCTGGAGCAGTTTCTCTCCCTAGGGATTGCAGGCCCCTAATTCCCCAGCAACACAATATGCTTGTTCTAGGAGTGTCTCTCACTTGACTGCAGTCCCCTCTCCTGAAATCTATTGTCATCTTAGGTCTGCAGAGTTGGGAAGCCAGGTTCCTAAATCAGGACAGCTTCTCTCCAGAGGGGTAGCAGGAAGCTCCACAGTTTGTTTTTTTCTTTCTTTCTTTTTTTTTTTTAAGGCACAATTTAATCCGTAACAGCTACTGATGGCTCAGTGAGGATTAAATAGTTGGCTTTACAATGGAAAGATAATTGATAATCTTCATAAGAACCCTTCAGAGCAGTAGTAGAGACAGAACTTGATTGGGTTGAGTTTAAGGAAAACTTCTGAAAGTCTCTTTCATAACAGAACCTGAATAGAATGTATTTTCTGTTTTATTATTGACCTTGAAGGAAGTCCAGGAATTCTAAAAGGGCAAAATTTTAAATTCTAAAAGGACAAAAATCATCAGACTGTGAACTAAGTTCAGAATGATGAACAGTAAGCTACTCTTGCTTGGCAAGAAGATTCAGAGGGAATGTGAAGATCAAACTTCTCAGCGTCATCTATGTCTACCCAAATATCCTCATTATCTCACTCTTTCCTATAAGTACTTTAACTTTTTTTTAAGAGATATGAAAGGACTGGACATTTAAGTAGTGTTTTAATTTTGGGAAACCATTCCAATAAGCCGCTGGACTTAATCCTTAGTCATATCTCCCCTTTAATTTCAAGAAATGAGAGAACCTTCAAAGCTGCCATAAAGAACTCTGGTTCTTCAGGTGGTTCCAATTTTATACTCAAAGTTTGCTCTCTTTCTCACCTAAATATACTCTCAAACACTGTTAGAAGCCAGGTGACTCATGATTTTTAGAAACACAATCACTAACATAGTATCTAATGACAATCAAGGACAACTTAGATGCCTCATTCCCTGTTTACACTTCTTTGTATGTCACTACCTATTTGAGTAATAAGAGTCAGTGGGCTAAAAAATATAGGAGAGTCTCAATTCTTATAGCAGAGAAAGTTTTGAGAAAATCATTAGCCTGAGTGACCTTGCCAGTCTTGATTCACAAAACCTACATAGTTATGTATAGAATTTAGAAGCTGTACACAGGACACAACATGTTGTAGTTGTTAGGTGCCGTTGAGTCAAGTATGACTCATAGTGACCCTATGAACAAAGATCTGAACCCTGTTCTATCCTGTGCCATCCTCACACTTCCTGGCACATTGCAGTAGTCACCATGTCAATCTACCTGTTTGAGGGTCTTCCTCTTCTTCACCGACCATCCACCCTTCCCAACATCATGTCCTTCTCCAAGGAATAGCAACTCCTAGCAACATGCACAAAGTATGTGATGCAAAGCCTCATCCTTCTTGCCTCCAAGAACACTCTGGCTGCACCCTTTCCTAGACATACCTGATTATTTTCTTGGCCATCCATGGGATGTTCAGTTCTCTTCACCAACATCACAGCTCAAAGGCAACAATTCTTTTTCTGTCATCCTTATTCATTGTCCAGCTGAATGATGCATAGCAAGTAATCAGAAAGATTATGGCCTGAATCAGATGCACTTTAGTCCTCCAATCAACATCATTACTCCTCAGTAATGTGGAAAGCACCTTAACTGTAGATTTTTCCAGTGCAATGTGTCTCTTTATTTCCTGACTACTGGTGCTAAGGTTGTTAATTGTGGATCCAAGCAAGATTAAAGTGTTGACAGTTTCAATCTCCTCTCCATTCATTATGATACTGTCCATGGGTCCAGTGGTAAGAATCTTTGTTTTCTTGACATTGAGATGCAATATGTGCAGAAGCCTAAATTCCTTGATTTTCAGCAACAAGTGCTTCAAATCCTCCTCACTTTCAGCAAGCAAGGTGGTATAATCTGCATAACATAGGTTATTGGTGGGTCTCCTTCCAGCCCTGATGCCACGTTCCTCCTCATAGAGTCCAGCTTCTTAGATAATTTGCCCAGCAAACAGATTGATAGGTATATATAGAGAGTACAACACTGACACTTTCCGCAATTTTAAACCATGCAGTGTTCCTCTGCTCTGTTTGCACAACAGCTTCTTGGTTCAGGTATAGATTCCATATGAGCACAATTAAGTGCTCTAGGATTCCTTTTCTTCTCAGTGTCAGTCACAATTTATGATCCACACAGTCAAATGCCTTTACACAGTCAATAAAGCACTCCCCCCCTGCCCTCCCCCACCCCCAGTATTCCTTACTTTCAGCCAGGATCTATTTGACATCAGCAATGATACCACATAGATGCCTTGATATGAGCAGTTACCTTGGAGTATTGAGAGGACAGAGTCTCATTTCAACCTCATATTTGCCCAGTTAAATTTGAGGCTGTCAAGTCAAGTAAGACGTACAGTAACCCTATGAACAACAGACCTGAACATTCTCCTATTCTGTGCCATCCTCATCATCCCTCACACCCTTAAGCTCATTGCTGTAGTCACTGTGTTAGTCGGTCTTGTTGGGGTCTTTATCTCTTTTGTTTGCCCTCCTTTCTAAGCATGATATCTCTTTCTAAAGAATAGTCTTTCCTGACAACATGCCCAAAGTAGTAGGAGAGATGAAATTTCACTATCTTTGCCTCCAATAAGCACTCTGGCTCTACTTTTCCCAAGATATATATGTGTGTTCATTTTGCAGCTCTTACTCTAGCCAATACTCTTCTCCAATATCATAGTTCAAAGGTATCAATTCTTCTGTCATCCTTAATAATTTTCCAACTCTCAGGTATATAGAAAGAGATTGAAAAGACAATAGCCCAAATCAAGTACACTTTAGTTTTCAAACTAACATCATTGTTGTTTGGTGTTTTGGATAAGTTCCTAACAGGGGACTTACTCATTGCAATATGTCTCCTATTGTATTGATTGCTGATACCAAGGGTGTATGTTGTTGGTCTAAGTAAGAGGAAAGTGTTGACAATTTCAATCTTTTTCTCATCTATCATGATGTTGCCTATTTGCGCAGTGATGGGGACCTTTGTTTTCTTGATGTTGAGTTGTAACCCATATTGAAGGTTGTAATCCTTGATCTTCTACAGCAAGCACTTCTAGTTCTCACTTCCAGTAAGCAAGATTGTGTTATCTGTATAGTACAGGTTATGATGAGCCTTCCTTTGATCCTGATATAATTATTTTTTTCCATGGTAATGATCACTTTCTTTTTTAACATTTATTTCATTGTGTTTAATTAATGCACTTTGTGCTTTACACAATCTTATATTTACATTGTGTATCATATATGCTATATTTCATATACCAGTCACTATTTATTTTCAGACCCAAGAATTTTATTTCCCACAAAACTTATTTTTAAGTATAAAGACACAAAGTATTATTAGCTCAGAAAATATGGTTCCCCAAAGTTTTCTGTGAAAAATCTACGAGGAAACAATTTTAGTCTCTCTCCTTGCCATCCAGTCAAAACCAAATCATACCTAACCCTCCAGCAGGTTCTCAGGATGTGATAACTGCACAAAAGGAGCAGCTGGGCTAGCAGTACAACACCCTACAGACTAGGCCACTAGAGTACCCACAAAAAAACTTGTTGTTGTTGTTGTTAGGTGCCATCAAGCCGAGTATGATTCATAATGACCGTAAGACTCTGTACACAAAAACCAACTCACAGTGGATCATGGACTTAGGACTAAAACCAAGGACTATAAATTTCATTAAAGAAAAGCTTGGAAGAACTCTAGAAGTCCTAATTCACAACATAAACAGTCTTCCAAACATCCTGGAAAATCTACAACTAGGAAAGGATAGAATAGATAAGTGGGACCTTCTAAGAATCAAATCCCTATGCACATCCAAAACCTTCTCTAACAGGGTAAAAAGGGAAGCCACAGACTGGGAAGAAATATTTGGTAATGACATGTCAGATAAAGGACTTATATCTAGAAATTATAAAATACTTGAGCACCACGCCAAGATAAACATAAACAAACATAAACATAAACATAAACATAAACATAAACATAAACATAAACATAAACAAACAACCCAATTGAAAAAATGAGCACAAGTTATAAATATACACTTCACCAAAGAAGACATTCAGAGGGCAAACATAAAGAAAT
>NW_006399780.1:20315539-20323480 GCF_000299155.1 Elephantulus edwardii
AACAACAACAACAACAACAACTCTTATTTTAGTGTTTCTGCTTTATTCAATGGAGTCAATTGCTAACTGGTACATAGGTCTTTGATACCAGTAAAATAAATACAGAAACAACAACTAAAATGTCAATTGATCTACTAAAAGTCAGTAAGGGGGAAAAAAATAAACATAAACATAAAGAAAAAAGGGTAAAAAAAAATCACAAAAACAAAAAACCACAATTGTAGAGTCAAAGGTAAAATCCAGCTGGTGTGCTTTTTAAAAGAGAAGTACTCCCCCACTCCCCAAACGAATAGACATAGAACGGTTGCAAAATAACTGTGAGGAAAATGCTCAGCAATAGAAAATAAAGAGAACCATGTAAGTATCTGACAAAGTGGAATGAAGGCCAAGATTTTTAAGTGGAACAAAGAGTACTATTCTATATAGAAAAAAGAACATGATTCTCCAAGAAGCTAGGACAGTCACGAATTCTCACATACCAAAACTACTCATCACTAAGACAAATAAAATAAATCTCTTAACAATAGGAATAAAAAGCAACAATCATAATAGGGGACATTAACCTACCTCTCTCAAAAAGAAAATATACCCAAATTATAGAGATGTTAGTACCATGATAAAGAAGCTTTATGATGGCTTGTATACAAAGATGAATGAATGAACATTATTTTCAATTCCTAGGGGGCTTTAAAAATGTAAAAATGGAGTACTGATCAATACTAGGTACCAAAGAAAATGTCAACAAATACCTATAGTTGAAAATGTACATGTCACATAAAAATGAAATATAAGTAAAAATGAAAACTATATTTTAATTATAAAATTTAACCACATTATAATATAAAAAAGAATAGTTTTTAGAGTGGCATCCACTTCCTAAACAACATCTAGAGGGAAGCCCTATGAAATTTGATAAATGATGATAGTTATAAAATGGCTTCAGGCCTTTTGCTCACAGGGTCGCTATGAGTTGTGCTCAACTCAACATCGATCAACAGCAACAACTTAGTCAAAAGGAAACTTGTTAAATTGCTTACTGGCTATTTGTAAACTGACAATCCACACACTGCACAGCTTAATATGTGGGTTGTAACCAATGTGATTCTCAGAGAATTCTCTAGTTTTAGTGATTTTTATTGTAGAATAAGAGAGTCCCTGGGTAGTGCAAATCTGTGTGATTAGTTAATTGACTACTAGCAGAAAGATTGGTGGGTCAAACCACCCACGAGTGCCTCAAAAGACAGGCCTGTTATCTGCTTCCAAAAGACACTTCCATTGATTGTGTGGAGCTATTTTACTGTGCAGCTCCGGGCATCACCAGGTATATATAGTCAACTCAACAGAAACTAACAACTAGATTGCAAAGTAAGATATATTGAAAGTAAATGACCAAATCATTTGATAATTTAAACTAGAATATAAAATGAAGTAAATGAAAAAAGTCAGTGGGGATTAATAACGAAAAAAATTGAAGTTATTTAGTATAAAACTACATACAGATTAAAACCTATTTTTCTATTTTTCAGGAGACCCTTGTTTCCTTAGAGACTTTTAAAGTGCAGTCTTTTCATACACCAAACTGTTCCTCAAAGTTGGGTGGTGAAGTCTGCAATCATATTCAGTATCTTGGTGGACATTATAGTTTCCACTTTGTTGTTGTGTACCGTGGAGTCGAAACTGACCCCTACCTGACCCTCCAGTGGGTTTTTAGGGGCAGTAAATTGCATGTGAGGACATTGTCCATCTTTCTCCACTAGAGCAGCTGGTGGATTTGAACCATGTGTCTTCAGGATTGCAGTACAGTTTCTTAAGATTGTTGTTGTTATGTACCACCAAGTGGGAACCAACCCATCGCTGACCCTCCTGCAGGTTTTCAGTGGCAGTTAATTGCATGGGCGAGGGGAACTGCTCATCCTTCTTCCACAGATGAATTTGAACTCAGTACCTTCAGGATTGCAGCACTGCTTCTTACCACTAGGCCACTGGAGCTCCCTTCCTTACCAGCAGGTCATTCCATTTTGCAGTGCTCACTAATAATTCTCTGCACGTGTCTTGAGACGTCTATCATCCAGCTACCCCTCTTCAATGCTGCTTTGCCTCAACTACCAGTTGTTCTTTCTTTACTGAAGGCTTTGACTTCTAGATCACAGGCTTGCTATTTGTTTTCTGTCTTGGAAAGATCCTTTATAGTTTTCTTGATCTTCCTAGTTTTGATCATCTCATTTCCAATAAATTTTGTCTTAATTGCTTTGACCACACAGTACATCTAAAGTCCTTACCAACTTTTTCTCCTTTTCTGAAATTTCAAGTGTCATGCCACTTCAGATGATTTCCTATATCTCTACCTTTCCCAGACAGGTATTTCCTTTACATGTCTCCTTATCTCTTCAGTGCCCTGGCTGCTTTGTTATCTCTTTCTGTATGGACCCACTCAAGTCTTCGTAACTTCCCCTTTCTGTGTTAGAGTTCATGATTCATTTCTCCATGATCCAAGATATTCAAATAGGGAAGTTTTGGCTTATTTGTAAAAAAATGGTTTATTATTTTTCCTCAGAGTATAGTTCTTCTAAGGTTTGTGGATGATTAAAACATTGTATTTGTAGTTATTTGTTACAGCAGCAGTTGTTATGTGCCATCGAGTCGAGCACAACTCATAGTGACCCTCTGAACAAAAGATTTGAAACCAGTCCTGTCCAGCACTATCCTCACACTTCCTGACACATAAGAGCCCATTGCAGCAGTCACCTTGTCAATCCACCTGGTTGTGGGTCTTCCTCTCCTTTGCCGACCCTCTACCCTTCCCAACATAATGTCCTTCTCCGAGTAATAGCACCTCCTAGCAACATGCACAAAATATGTGAGGCAAAGCCTCATCCTTCTTGCCTCCAAAGATCATTCTGGCTGCACCATCATATTTGTTCATTCTCTTGGCCATCCATGGGAAGTTCAGTGCTCTTATCCAACACCACAACTCAAAGGCATCAATTCTTCTTCTGTCATCCTTATTCATCATCCAGCTTGCAGATGCATAGCAAGTGATCAGAAAGACTATGGCCTGAATCAGACATGCCTTAGTCCTCAAACTGACATCACAACTCCTCAGTAATTTAGAAAGGTCCATAACTGCAGATCTTCCCAGTGCAATGTGTTTCCTTATTTACTGACTGCTTGTACCAAGGGTTTTTATTGTGGATCCAAGCAAGATAGGAAACGAATATACTGAAGCACGGTTCTTTGCCAGGCTACTTTGTCCTGTTGCTCCTCCTCAAGAAAATTCTTCTAGTGCAAAATCCTAAGCAGTTCTGAGTTTTTAACTAAAGTGAGAGTACCATTCTTTTACAGTTTCCTCATATACAGGATGATGTCCTTGCTTTTCAGCACTTTGGGAAGTCTGTTGTTGCAGAATTTCCCAATGCAACATATCTTTTGATTTCCTTACTGTTGGCACCAAGGTGGTTGATTGTGGATATGAATAAGATGAAATTATTGACAATTTCTATCTTTTCTCCATCTATCATGATGTTACCTATTGGCCCAGTGGTGAAGATTTTTTCCTTGATGTTGAGATGTAATCCATACTGAAGGCTGTGGTCCTTGATCTTCTGCAGCAAGCGTCTCAAGTCTTCCTAACATTTAGCAAACAAGTTTGTGTCATTTGCATAAGAAAGGTTGTTTATAAGTCTTCCTCTGATCCTAATACCACATTCATCTTCACAGAGTCCAGCTTCTTCAATGATTTGCTCAGTATAGAGATTGAACAAGTAATGGTAAGGATATAGCTCTGACGCACAACTTTCTCAATTTCAAACCATGCAATGTTCCCTTGCTCTGTTTGCACAGCAGCCTCTTAGTTTAGGTATAGGTTTTTCATGAGCACCATTTGGTGTTCTGGGATGCCAATACTTCTCAATGTTAGCCATAATTTGTTATGATCCACACAGTCAAATGCCTTTGCATAGTCTATAAAGCACAAGTAGAGGTATTTCTGCTACTCTTTGCTTTCAGCCAGACTCCATCTAACATTAACAATGATAATTGTGCTGCCAAAGCTTCTTCTAACTTCAGCCTGAATTACTGGTGGTTCTCTGCTGATGTACCGTTCTAGGCGTTTTTTAGAAATCTTCATCAGGATTTTACCTGCATGTGCTATTAACAATATTATTCTATAATTTCCACATTCTGTTGGGCCACCTTTTGGGAAAATGTAAAGAAATACATACCTGTAAACAGGAACATCTCCAAAGTTCTGATAAAGAAGGATGTCAGTTTAAAGACAAAGGTGTGACTGATCCAATCCATACTCTTTTCAATTACATACTGTGCATCTGAGAGTTGGACAGTCTATTAAGATGACAGAAGAATCTATACCTTTGAGTTGTGGAGCACTAACTATCCATTGGACTTCCAAAAGAACAAACAAATATGTCTTGTAGAGAGTGCAGCTAGTATGTCCCTTACAGGGAAGGATTGTGAAATTTCATCTCACATGCTTTGGGCCAGTCTTTGGGGAAAGACATCAAGCTTTACAAAGTGGAGAGTCAATGAAGGAGGGGAAGACTTCCAATAAGATAGATTGGCACAGTGACTATATCAATGGCAGAGACGATGAGGACAGCACAGGATAGGTTAGGTTTCAGCTTATAGGGTCACTGTATGCCACGCTCAACTCCATAGCATTCAACAACAACTGTGTAAGCTGAAGGTGGTTAAGAATGGAGAATATTAAGATGATTCAAGAGTAGTATTGGTGCTTAAAAATAAAGACAGAGCATTAATAGGTATCGAATTTCCGTTTCTCTGGTATGCTTATTTGTGGGACTTGGAATCACCCAGTGTCAGAAAGTCCTTGCCTTCAAATTAGAACCACTCAAGCTGACCTTCTAGTGGGTTTCCAAAGCTGTAAAGTGCTTGGGAGGCTATTGCTCATTTTCCTCCTGCAGATCCACCGGTGGATTTGAGCTGTCACACAGGTGCGGCCTGGGATAGCAGTTTAGCTCCCTACAGACTATATTCCAGAGACCCAGGATGAAATACTTGCCTTCAACCTCTTTTGTTAATGAAAGAGTGGGATCTGATTTTTCTCAGACACCTACCAGCTCTGACAATCTCTAGCCTTGAGTTTGCCTTTTTCACTGATTCAGTGCACCACTTGGTTCCCTCATTTCCAAACATTCTCTTGCTTCTGCAATACTGAGGCCAAGGAGCCTCCTTTGGTTACATTTCTAAGTATGTGTCCTGCTTAGCTGTCTTTATTCAAGTTTTTATTCTTCATTAACTAGGGAGAAAAATGATTGCCCAAAATAATTATCATCCACTATGTTTCTTCCATATTCTCTGATTCCAAGAAATGATACTCTTAGTGGTGGTGGTGGTGGTGTTATGTACCGTCAAATCGCTTGTGACTCATAGCAACACTATTCACAATAGCTCTGAAGCCTGCCCTATCCTGAGCCAAATTCACTGTCTCTGATACACCTTCCCCTATTACTCCAGTCAATGGGTCAATCTATCTCATCCAGGGTCATCCTTTCCTGCACTGACCTTCCACTTTTCCAAGCATAATGTCCTTTTCCAAGGACTAGTTGTTCCTGGCGACATCCCCAAAGTACGTGAGACGGAACTTCAACATTCTGGCTTCCAAAGAACAATTTGGTTTCACCCTCTCCAGGACAGACCTGTTTGTTCTCTTGGCAGTTCATGATATGCTCAGTACTCTTCTCCAGCATCACAACTCAAAGGCATCAATTATTCTTCTGTCATTCTTATTAATTGTCCAGCTCTCTGATGCACAGCAAAGTAATTATGAAGAGCATGGCATGATTCAAGCTCACCTTAGTCTCTAGACTGAAATAAATTCTCTTCAGCACTCTGGAGAAGTCCTTGATAGCAGATTTTCCTAATCCAATTCATCTTTTGATTTCTTGGCTACTGGTTCCAAGAGTGTTGATTGTGACCCCAAGCAAGCTGATTTTGTTAATAATCTCAATCTCTTCTAATCTGTAATGGTGCTATCAAGTGACCCGGTGGGGAGAATATTTGTTTTCTTGATGTCGAGCTTCAATCCATATGGAACACTGCAGTCCTGGACTTTCTGCAGCAGATTCTTCAGGCCTTTCTCAGTTGCAGTGAGCAAGGTTTTGTCATCCCCATAACACAAATTTGTTGATTAGTTTTCCTACAATTTTGATACCACATTCCTTCTTATAAAACCCAGCCTCCTGATTGATCTGTTCGGCATATAGCTTGAAAAGGTATGAAGACAGGATGCACACTTGACACGACTCCTTTCCTGATTTTGAACCATGCAGTGTTTCCTTGCTTTGTTCTGATAACTGCCTACTGGTCCAAGTTGTTTTCACATAAGCACAATCAGGTATTCTGGGATTCTTAGTCTTCCCAAGGTTAGCTTCTTGATGTAGACGCTGCTTACTGTTGGAGTGCAAGGACCAGATAGGCATAGGGGAGTGTGTGGGAGAAGGTGCCTCTCTGGATTCTTAATTGACTGTTGCTGTAAATTGTTAGCCTTGGTCTATCTTGAACAGCAGAGGGCGCTGTTGGACAAGAAATTATAAGAATGGGTGCATGATCGGTTTAAATCTGTGACAGATTCTAAAACAGATCTGTTTTGTCAAATACTTCAAACAAATTGAAAAGAACAGAACAATATGACGAAGTCTTTTTACATAAGTACTGTACAGCTAGGTGAAAACATTATAGGCATTTAATTTTTTTTGGCATTTAATTTTTTAAAAAAATTAAACAGTAAAGAAGGCTGCACAATACAAATATAACTGTCTATGTAAAACTATAAGGAAGAGAAAATATTTTGTTACATAAATAATTACTACTGTAGAAAATGATCAACTATATCTTGAATTTTTGCCCTTCACACGTAGAAGGAGCCCCTATCAGTTAGTGTTTATCTCTTCCACACACATTTCCAATTCTGTTTCAGTAGTCACATCTTCATTACTACAAAGTAGTGATTAATAGATTTTAAATGTTATAATAATGATCTTACACATTTATTTTATTCTCTAACATTTTCTTCCCCCACTTGTTGTTAATGTGTCATCGAGTTGCCTGTGACTAAGCGACCAGATGTACAGCAGCTCTGAATCCTGCCCTGTCCTGAGCCAGAGTCACTGACTCTGAAACATCTACCCCTTTGATACCAATTATTGTGTCAGTTCCTGTCATCCAGGCTCTTCCTCTCCTGCGCTGTCACTCCACCCTTCCAAGCATGATGTCCTTCTCCAAGAACTGGACAAGTATGTGCCCAAAGAATATGAGAGGGAGCTTCAAAATCCTAGCCGCCAAAGGAGAAACTTGGTATCACCCTCTCCAAGACAACTTATTTGTTTTCTCTCTTGCGATAAATGTACTTGGGAAGTTTCCTGTCAATCTACTGTTCCAGACATTTTTGTGTGATCAGAAATATTTTTTTGCATGAGATATTAATGATATTATTCTATAATTTTCACATTCTGTTGGATCATCTTTCTTGGGGATGGGAACAAATATGGACCTCTTCTAATCAGTTGGTCAGATTGTTGTCTTCCAAATTTCCTGGCACAGACTGATGAGCATGACCAAGGCTTCTTCTCTTAGTTGAAACATGTCAGTTGGTATCTCATTGATTCCTTGGGCCTTATTTTTTTTGTTAATGCCTTCAATAAAGTTTTAATTTATTCCTTAATCACTATTGGGCCTTAATGCTATTTCCTGAAAATTTTCAGTGTTAATAAATTATTTGTGGTACAGTGACTCTGTGTAGTCTTTCCATCTTCTTTTGATGCTTTCTGGATCATGAAATACTTTGCCCACAGCATTGCTCAATATTGGCAACTCTTTTGTGACTGAGATATTTCACTCAGCATAATGTCCTCCAGGGTCACCCATTTTGAATAATATTGCATGAGTTCCTTGTTTTTTAATGCA
>NW_006399780.1:20324463-20333255 GCF_000299155.1 Elephantulus edwardii
AACTGGCGGTGGGGGTGGGGTAGGTGGGGAGAAAAGTGCAACAAGGAATGAATGGAAGTCCAAAAATCTCTGTAGATGTTCATTGAAATTAATTAAAAAAAACAAAAAGATGTGCTCATTACCACCTTCCAGCAGCCCAAGAATCTGAGACTTTGAAGATAAGTCAAATACTCCAATCTTAACCACTATGACATCATAAACGTCCCCTGACTATTGAGTCTACCACTAAAAAAGGTAGACAATAACAACACACTTGTGTTCATTGTGGATGTCCAGATCAGATCAATCAGGCTATGAAGAGGCTCTCTGACTTGATGTGGCCAAGGTCAACACCTTGATTAGGCCTGATGGAGAGAAGAATGCGTATGTTCAACTTGCTCCTAATTCTGGATATACAAATTGGTATTATCTAAACTGAGTCCAACTGGCTAATTTAAAATATAAATTTTTCTCACCACCATCATCATAATTGGTTGAAAGCAAGGAAGGAAGGAAGAAAGTACCTACAATACAGGCATTGTTGTTGTTGTTGTTTAATGCCGTCGAGTCGTAGACGACTCATAGCGACCCTATGAACGAACAGCCTGAGCACTGTTCGTACATAGAGTTTCCGGAGGCAAGCCATTTTGAAAGTGGATGCCGCTCCTGCTTCCAGGCTTGATTTAGTCGGGAAGCTCCAGCCAACACTGTCCACCATGGGTAACCATTACCATGATTGGCACATCACTGTCACAGGCATTAGTTAAAAATAAATCTCCTGGAATTGACAGACTACAAATAGAGGTGTTTCAGCAAACCAGTACAGCCTTGGATGTGTTCACTTATATCTTATGAAGAAATATGGAAGACAACTACCTGGTTAACTGATTGTAACAAATCAATTTGTGCCCACTTCAGAAAAAGGTGATGAAACAGAATGTGGAAATTATTGAACAATATCATTAATATCACGTGCAAGAAAATTCTTGCTGATGACAATTAAAGAATAGCTGGAGCAATATGTTGACTGAGAATGGCCAGAAATGCAAACTAGATTAAAAAGAGACTATGGATAGGGGGGCATCATTGTTGACATTAGATGTATCTTGGCTAAAAACGAGACTAAAAGAAAATTCTTACTTGCATTTTATTGTCTACAACACCCCCCCATTTGAGTATGAAGATCATAATATAGGGTAATATTGAGATATTACCCAATATATCAGATATATATTATCAGTTGATTATATTGAGAAGAATGGAAATTTGAGAACATTTCATCATGCTAGTGTGGAATCTGTACATAGTCCAAAAATCAGTAGTTCAGATATAATGAGGGATACTGCATGTTTTTTTGAATCGAAAAAGGTGTGTATCAGGGTTGCATCTTTTTATAACATCCATCCAATCTCTATACTGAGCAAATAATAAAAAAGCTGGACTATGTAAAGAAGAATGTGGCATTTGGATTGGAGGAAGAAGACTCATCAACAACCCATCTTATGCAGATTGTTGCTTGTTCAAAGAAAAGATGTCTTTAGGCACTTAGTGAAAAAGACAAAAACCAATAGCCTTCAGTTTAGATTATACTTTAACTGAAAGAAAACAAAAACCTTGACAATTGGACTAACAAGCAACATCATGATAAATAGAGAAAAGATGGAAATTGCCAATAATTTAATTTTACTTGGCTCTATTCCCACAGAAAGAATAGCAAGGAAATCAAGTGACTTCTTGCATTGGGCAATTCTGCTGCCAAGGAGCTATTTGAAATGTTAAGGAGAAAGGATGTAGTTTTAAAGATTAAGGTGCATCCTATCCAAACCATGATATTTTAATTGCTTCATATATGTGTGAAAATTGATTATGAATAGGGAAGATTGAAAAAATAATGCCTTTAAATGGTGTTGCTGCGGAAGAATATTGTCTATATTGTCAAAAGGGCAGAGAACGAGCTCCTTAAAGGTTGTGACTAAGTCTTAAGTACTTTGGGTCTGTTGTCAGAGGTTTTAGTACCTGGAAAAGTACATCATGTTTGAAATATCATGCTTATATAAATAGAGGCAGATCCTCAATGAGATGGGTTGACAAAGTGACTGCAACTGTGATTTTAAGCATGGTAGAGGTTATGAGGAGGGTGCAGGATTGGGCAAGATTTCATCCAGTTGTGCATAACGTTGCTATGAGTTGGAGTTAGCTGGATGGCATCTAACAACAATAAGAAGGATGATACAATGTCCCATATTTTCTCAGGTTAATCTTCAGAAGGCTGTGGTTGAAAGCCTGGCTTTGTTGAGAGCAGGTGACTGAGAAGTTCAGAGTGAAACGTGTTTCTACTCACACATCCCACAATATAAAATTCCATTGAGGAAAGAGGGAGTCCCATGTGCTCACTGCTCAACATCACCTCTCTGAGCCGAGGAGCAAGAATCTTTCCATAGTTGATAAAAAAGATTAAACAAGAAAAATAGTCAACAAATAAGGAAAAATTGGATCAGATCCTAAATAGATGATTCACTTTTGGGGAGTTCTTCGACTACATTTCTTAGATTGATCTTGCCATTAAGGTATTTTGATTTGTTTATCTTCTCCCTGAAGTCCCAGCGTCACATAATACCCAGGATTTAAAAAAAAAACCAACCCAAAACCCAAACAAACTACTTCTTCAAATAAAAATAAGTCTTTTATTATTGTAATTGTCATGTTAAAGGAACTTGGGCCATATATAGATCTTCCTTATTTCACTCAAAATTTATTTTCTGCAGCTAAAGTGTTCTTGGTTGTTATGGCTGTAGGGAAAACGGAAAGTAGTAGAGAAGATATATCACCTTTGAAAAAAGGAAACTGCAGTGGAAAGGATAGTGCAAGAGTCAGTAGAACATTCTTTTTCTTTCTTTCCTGTTAGTCCTACACACACACACACACACACACACACACACAGACACACACACACACACACACACACACACACACACACACACACACACACACACACAAATTGAATATCCAAAGAAACCTATTGTATTTGTCTTTTGGAGCAGCACTAGCAGTGATGACAGCTTTCTGTTGTTAGGTCATTGAGTTAACCACCACTTACAGTGACCCAACGAACAACAGATCTGAATCTTGTTCTATTGTGTACCGTCGTCATCGTCGTCATGATTGCTCATGTACTAAAACCTGTTGTTATAGTCACTGTGTCAATCTATCTTGTTGAGGGTATTCCTCTCTTTCTCTAACCTTCCACTTTCCCAGTATGTTTTCCCAAGGAATGATCCCTCCTGGAAATATGTCCAAAGTATGTGAAATGAAGTTTCACTATCCTGGCCTCAATGGAGCACTCTCGATGCACTTTAAGATCTGTGAAACTGAGAGAAAGAACAGGATAAGATTCAGAAATCCTTGTCTGTCTCCTGAAATAGAAATAACTCTACCTGGTGCCTGGGTATTCCTAACTGGAACTGGACTCCTCTTCCTGTTCATATGTAATTTCTGCCCTCACATACTCTTCCTTGTTTAAATTTCTCCCAACTTTCCTTCCCTCACCCCTACTATGTCCACCTTACTTCTTTGTTCTTTTCTGAAAGCAAAATGGTCTGGGTTTCTGAGTTTGGTAAGCTGCAATGCTGGTGGGAAGGAAGTGAGGGAGGACTTGATATTCTTGTCACACAAAAAATTTAACCATACTACTACTATGAACATCGATGTACAAATCTCTGTTTTTGCCTCAGTTCTCATTTTCTCAGTATGTATTTCAAGTAGTGGAATAGCTGGGTCATGTAGACTTTCTATGTTCAGCTTCTCCCCCCACCTTCTTTCTTTTTTAGATTTTAATGAGTTTATAGAAAATTTGGATTTTCATTCATTGTTGCACATTTTCCTCCCTGTCCCCCTGAGTTCTGCATTCCAGAATGGTTGTACCAGTTTACAATCCCACCAACAATGTGTAAGAGTTCCTTTCTTGCCACATCCTCTCCAACATTTATAGCATTATTCACCATCACAAGAACATGGAAACAGCCCAAATGTCTAACCACAAATGATCGAATTGAGAAATTATGGTACATTCACATAATGGAATACTATGCAACACACAGGAGCAATGACTTTGTAAATTATTACCTAACATGGGAGAAACTGGAGAGCATTATGCTGAGTGAACTAACTCAGTTCCACAAGGAAGCACATTGTATAAAGCCATTATTGTAGAATGAGTATAAGGATCTGAGGGAGGGAGAGGAGGGTGGAGGCAGAAGGATGAAGATGTGCAGGAGGAGGGGAGGATTAATCATGGAGTTGTACAACTTGATGGGTGGGGGCGTCTTAGGGAATGTCGGGGAGGAAAGGAGGGCCTTTGGCCAGGACAGATTCCTAGCTCTGGATAAGTGCAAGCCTCTCAATGGCCTTTAATATGGGGTAGAGAAAACTCTCCTGTGTTTGTCCTTACCAGCTTAAGAAAGCTCGCCACCTGGGAAGATGGCTGCCGTATCTGTTGAGCTGGGAGTGGTCTACACGATGCTGAGGCTCTTCTGTCCAATCCGCATGTCTCACATCTGCAAGCCCACTCTATCCTGTCTTCCTGTTTACTTGCTCATATACAAGTGCGCTGCAGCCCCCAATAAAGTTGAGCTGGATTGACTCTCTGAATGGCTCTTGGAGTGGTGTGTCTCCAGGTGCTTACTCTCATCAGGGTGTTGCTGTTCATTGCTGGTGAATGGATAGCGACAGGGGAGTGAGGGAAATTGGAAGAATCTGTTCTCAAAAACAATTAGAATTTTGTAAATAAACTAGTATAAAAAATTAACCATAAATGTAAGGATTTATTTCTGCATCATCAATTCTATTTGATTGAGCTATATCTTTGTCCTTATGCTAGTACCACCTGTCTTGATTATTGTACTTGTCTGAAATCTGAAAGTGTGAGTTCTCCAACATGGTTCTTAATTTTGAAGACTGTTTTTTACTATTTTAGAATCTTTGTATTTCCATACAAATGAAAAGATTCTGATGGGGATTGCATTGATCTATAGGTCAATCTGCTTTCTTAATTTTAATGAAATCTTTCAATCCAAGAACACAAGATATCCATTTATTAATTTAGATCTTTAAAAATTTTGACAATATTCAGTGATTTTCATTGCATAAGATTTGTACTTATTTTAAGCTTATTCTTAAATATTATATTTGAATAAATTTGTAAAACTGCTTTTATTAAAAAGATAATTCATTGTTGTACATTTTCTTCCATTCTTCTCCCTCTCCCCACTCCAGGCCCTCTTTGCTAAGCACTTCTTGTTCCAAAATGTTGTAATACATATGTTGTTGTTGTTATGTGCCATTGAGTTGCAACTCATAGTGACCCTATGTACAAGAATCCTAAATGCCGTTATATCCTGTGCCAACCTCGCTGTCTCAGACACACTCATTCCCAACACCCTGATCACAGAATCGATCCATCTCATCAAGGTTCTTCCTCTCCTGTGCCGTCCCTCCACTCTCCCAAACATTATGTCCCTCTCCAAGGACCTGTCCCTCCTCGCAACATGCCCAAAGTATGTCAGACGAAGCTTCAGAACTCTTGCCTCCAAGGAGCATTCTTGGCTTCACCCTCTTCAGGACAAACCTGTTTGTTCTCCTATCAGTCCTTAGTCTATTCAGCACTCCTCTCCAACACCACAGCTCAAAGGCATCAATTACCTTTCTATCATCCCTATTCACTGTCCAACTCTCAGATGCATAGCATGTAATTATGAAGAGTATATCCCGGATCAGACACACCTTCATCTTCGGCCTGATGTTGCTCTTCAGTACTCTTTTTTTTTTTCTATAATTATATTTTATTAATTTTCATAAACATTTACATAGATTTTGGGCTTCCACTCATTCATTGTTGCACTATTCTCTCTACCCTCCTCCCAGTTTGTTCTTGTCCAAATGCCACAGTGCTTGTCAAAGCCAGTTCTGATTAATCTTCTTTGTCAGTGTATCCTTTGCCATTCCCTATCACTCCTCCCTGAGAGAGACTTCACCCTGAGTCATAAGGAAAAGGGGATGGCGTATTCTCTTAGCTACTTCCTGCTGAAAAGGGACGCTGTGGGTTTCAGGGTGAAGATCTTCTCTCACTACTCTAAAGGGCCCCTTTGGCAGTAGGAAACACATAGACTATTATGGAGATTGATTTTGGAATTTAGATGCACTCTTATTGATTGTGCTTGGCTGTACATGTTCATATCCTTGAAGATGTATCATGGGGGTGTTGCAACCTAGAAGACACAATTTTGACTAACAAGTTATAAGTACATGAGTCCAAAAATTATGGAAAAGTAAAAGAAAAGATTCTTTCATTGTTTTACAAACCCTCCCCCAGGTCCCCTCCACCATGTAGCCCTCACTCTAGTCTCCTGTGATGGCTCTTCAGTACTCTTGAGAGGTCCCTCACAGCTGACTTTCCCAACGCAATTTGTCTCTTGATTTCCTAATCATATATTCCTTTCAGTCTGTGCTCCTCCTCATCTGTTCCATTGCAGTGTTCATTATCTATCCACTCTTTCCTATTCTCCCTCTAAGCTCCCATGTCAGTCCTATTTTATAATAGTGTTATTATGCAGTATTTGTCCTTTTGTGGCTGAGATATTTCACTCAGCATAATGTCTTCTAGTCTTCCCATGTTGTATATTATTTTAGGAGTTAATTGTTTTCAGTGTTATGTAATATTTCATTGTATAAATGTACCATAATTTATCTTTTTTTTTTCTGAAGGGCAAATTCTAGGGGAGGGTTGGTGACTCTAACAATGGTTAACAAGTGCCTCAAATATTTTGGGTTGGTTTAACTCATAGTTTGATGTCAGACCTTGTAATTTATTTTTTTTTAAAAAACCTGGCCAAGACCCTCCTGTGACCCTTAAATCTTTTTTCCCCTAAATTGATATTTTAACATAAGTTTACAGAAAACTTGAATTTCCATTCATTCATTGTTGCACAGTTTCCGCCCTTACTTCACCCCCCACCTCCCAGTCCAATTTGCTATGCACCTCTTATTCTGGACTATTGTCATGCAAATAATGCCTAAACATATATTTTTTAAAGACAGTTCTCTCCCTCATCTATTCATGTGTTCATTATTTATCTCCTCTTTTCTTAGTTTTCCCCCAATACCCTTGTCAGTCCTGTTTTAGAACAGTGACACTATACAGTATTTGTCCATTTGTGACTGAGATATTTAACTCAGCATAATGTCCTCCAGGGTCACCCATTTTGTGTTATATTTTATGAGTTCCTTGTTTTTCAGTGCTTTGTAGTATTCCATTGTGTGAAATAGCACAGCTTCTCTAACCATTCATTTGTCGATGGGCACTTGGGTTGCTTCAATCCCTTTGCTATTGTGAATAATGCAGCAATGACCATGGGTGTGCATACATCTGTTTGAATGATGGCTCTCGTTTCTTTAGGGTTTATTCCCAGTGTGGAATTGGTGGGTCAAATGGTATTTCTATTTTCAACTTTTTTAGAAAGCATCATACTGAGTTACATAGTGGTTGTACATTGCCATCAGCTGTGAATAAGAGTTCTAATCTCTTCACAACCTCACCAGAATTTGTTGCTTGCTGCCATGTTGAATTTTGCTATTATTGCTGGGGTGAGATGATGTCTCATAGTTGTTTTGATTTGCACCTCTCTGATAGCTATTGATTTTGGACATTTCTTTTTGTGCTTTTTTGCCATCTAAATATTTTCTTTGATGAAGTGTCTATTCATATCTTGTGGCCATTTTGTGATTGAGTTGTTTACCTTTTTCTTGTTGAGGTGCTGGAGATTGCTCAGCCCCATAATCAACATTTTTGGCAACAGGAGTCAAGAAAACATGAGACAAATTGCCTTAGGCATCAGAGACCTGGACAATAACTAAGGATGACAGAAGAATTGATGCCTTTGAGTTGTGGTGCTGGAGAGCAGTATTGAAATACCATGGACTGCCAAAAGAACAAACAGGTTTGTCTTGGAGAAGGTGAAACAAAGTTTTTCCATGGAGACAAGAATTTTGAAGCTCCATCTCACATACTTTGGACACAAGACCAAGAGGGATCAGCCCTTGCAGAAGAACATCATGCTTGGAAGAGTAGAGGGATAGCACAGGAGAGGAAGACCCTAGATGAGATGGATTGACACAATAACTGGGACAATGAAGGTAGGTGTGTTGGAGTCAATGACACTGGCTCAGAACAGGGCAGCGTTCAGAGGTATTGTATATAGGTTTACTATGAGGTGCAGGCGACTTGATAGCACATAACAACAACCAGAAGTACATTATCAGATATGTCATTGCCAAATATTTTTTTTCTAAATCTGTGTGTTTCCTTGTTACCCTGTTAGAGAAGTTTTTTGATGTGCATAGGGATTTGATTCTTAGAAGATCCCATTCATCTATTTTATTCTTTCCTAGTTGTAGGCTTTTCATTATGCTTGGAAGATTGCTCATCTTGTGGGTTAGGGCTTCTAGAGTTCTTCCTATATTTTCTTTGATGAATTTTATTGTCTTCGGTTTTATTCCTAGGTCCCTGATCCACCTTGAGTTGGTTTTTGTGTATGTTGTGAGGATGTAGCTGTGGCTTAAGTTTTCTGCAGATAGTTTTCCAATTTTGCCAACTCCATTTGTTAAAGCTTCATTTCTGTCACCGAGTCCATGTTTCCAACAACTGATTATTCTTCTCTCTTGCCAATTTTCCCAAAGAAAGGTGACCCAACCGAATGTGGAAACTACAGAACAATTTCACTGATTTCACATGCAAGCAAGATTTTACTGAAAATTATCCA
>NW_006399780.1:20334410-20343407 GCF_000299155.1 Elephantulus edwardii
GATTGGCACAGGACAGAGCGGAGTTTAGGGCTGTTGTACATAGGGTCGCTATGAGTGGCAGGCGACTCGACGGCACATAACAACAACAACAACAACAACAACTTGCCAATTTTTGCATTCCAGTCACCCATTATTATTTATGCATCTTGATTTCATGTTCAATTGATCTCTGACTGCAAATGTTCGCAGAAATCTTCTATTTCCACTTCTTTGGCTCTGGTTGTTGATGCATATATCTGAATGACAGTGGTATTCACTAGACTTCCTTGTATGTGTATGGATAATATCCTGTCACTTACAATATTGTATTTCCAAACATATCTAGAAATGACTTTTTTAAACTATAAAAGCAACCCCACTTTTCTTCACCTTTTCATCTCCAGAGTAATAGATCATATGATAGTCCGACTCAAAATGCCCCATGTCAGTCCATTTCATTTTGGCCATACTTAGTATGTCAATATTTATGCATTCCATTTCTTCCTTAACAATATCTAATTTTCCTACCTTAGTGGTTCTTATATTCCATGTTCCAATCACTAGTGTCTGCTTACAACTGTTCCTCTTCCTTTGTGTTTCCATACTTGAAAGTTCCAACTCTGTTGCCCTATCTGTTAGTCTGTGTTCTGCTGTACATAGGGTTTTCAGAGGCCTGCTATTTCAGAAGTGGATGGCCAATCCTTCTTTCTAGTGTCTTAATCTGAATGCTCAGATTTATAGAAGTGTCTGACAAACATTTTATGAAAAAAAGCAGATGAAAGATATTTCCCCAATTGTGGAATTAATCGATAGTTTCAGTGTTTGCTATTCTTTTATTGATGCTTGAAGCCTTAAATAGTGTCTTTACTTGTTGTTTGTGATGGTTTTTATGATAAACTATATTTTATAGGAGATTAATATTGCTTCTCCTGCTTTTTTCTGATGACCATTTGCTTGGTATATTTTTCTCCATCTTTTGATTTTTAGTATTTATCTTCACTTTTCAAGTGTATCTCTTGCAGACAGCATATTAATGGGTTTGGTTGGATTTTTTAAATCTAATCTGCTCTTCTTTTTCTCTTCACCCATACATTTAAACATTTAACATTCAGTGTAATTATTGAGAGGCAAGGATTTTCTTGCTTTCATTTTGTAGGGTTTTTGGTATTGTTGCTGCTTTCTTTGACCCTTCCTCCTTTCTGTGGTGTCTCCATGAGAAGGACTTCCTTCATTATTTCCTGCAGTGTTGGTCTTATTTTTACAAACTCCTTTAGTTTCTAATATCTTGATCTCTCTGTCATATCTGATACTGTTGCTGGTATTCTTGGTTGACAGCCGTGCTATTTTGAGTGTTTGATATATGTCATTTCACTGTCTTCTTGCTTGCATGGTTTCTGCTGAGAAAGTGACAATCTTTTTGCTGTCTTCTATAGATTACTCTTAGTTTTTCCCTAGCGGCTTTCAGAATTCTCTCCTTATCTTTGATTCTGATCTTTAACTATGATAAGCCTTAGGGTTTTTCTTCTGGAGTCTTGTCTATATAGAGTTTGCTCAGCTTCTTGTATGCATATTATCCCATTTTTCATTATACCTGCAAAGTTTTCTTCTAGTAACTCTTCCACAACTTTCTCAGTGCCTTTTTTTTTTTCCTTTTTCCTGTTCTGGGATTCCAATTACGTGTGTATTGTTCCTCTTGATGGTATCCCACACTATTCTTAGGCTTTCTTCATTCCCTTCCTCTTTGATTCTGCTTTTTACTGTACCAGATCAGTGGTGAGAGCTCTTTCTTCTATTTAGCTGTTTCAGTGCTCCATCTCTTCAATTCTGTCTCTCTAACATGTTGACAGCTTCTGAGGCACTGGTTTTAATATTCTAGGTTGTGGTTTCTTGGTTTTCTAACATCCCATGTTTATTTTATCGGCATTGTCTTGAATTATATTTTTTTTTAAATTATACTAGTTTTATACTAGCTTGCCTCCAGAAACTCTATGAACTTAGAGAAACAGTTAAAGTTATACGAGTGTTCAGATCTTTCATTCATAGGCTTGTAGTCATCTACAACTCGACGGCATTTAACAACAACAACAACAACATACTAGTTCATTTACAAAATTCAAATACATTGTTTTCCAGAACAGATTCTTCCGATATCCCTCACCCTCCATCAAATTGTACAACTCCATAATTAATCCCTCCCTTCCCCTGTACATCCTCATCCTTTGCTTCCACAACTTCCCCCTTGGATCCTTATGCTCATTCTACAATAATGGTTTTGTACAATACTTATTCTTGTGGGACTGAGTTAGTTCATTCAGCATAATGCTCTCCAGTCCCTCCCAAGTTAGGTAATAATTTACAAAATCATTGCTTCTGCGTGCTGCATAGTATTCCACTGTGTGAATGTACCATAATTTCTCAATCCATTGATATGAGGTTATGCATCAGGGCTGTTTTCATGTTCTTGTGATGGTGAATAATGCTGCTATGAACATTGGTGTGCAAGTTTCCAAAATGAGATATTTGGGAGTGAACGTAACTAGAGATACCAAAACCCGATACAAAGAAGATGGCAGAACATTTCTGCAAGACATAATAAAAGACTTAAAGAAAAGGAAAAATGTGCCCTATTCATGGATAGGAAGACTTAATATTGTGAAAGTGACAATCCTATCAAAAGCAATCTACATGTTCAACACAATCCCAACCCAGATACCAAATTCATTGTTTAAGGAGATTGAAAGTGAAATTATCGGATTTATCTGGAGAGGCAAGAAACCCCAGATAAGCAAAACACTCTGAGAAACAAAAATGAGGTTGGAGGCATAGCACACCTGACCTCAAAACCTACTATACAACAATGGTAACCAAAACAGCATAGTACTGGTACAATGACAGGCACATTGACCAATGGAATTGAGAACCCAGAAATAGACCCAGATGTCTATGACCAACTGATATTCGACAAGGAAATCAAAGCTATCAAATGGGGAAATGATAACCTCTTCAACAAATGGTGCTGACAAAACTGGACAGCTACCTGCAGAAAGCTGAAAGAGGATCCACATCTCACACCATACACAAAAATCAACTCAAGGTGGATCAGAGATCTGGGATTAAAGCCCCAAACCATAACCTTCTTAAGAGACAAACTGGAGCCAAGCTTAGGAGTGCTAGTCCAAGGTATAGAAAGACTGCCAAATACAACCAGAATTGCACAATCTGAAGAGGATAAAATTGATGCATGGGACTGTCTAAAGATTAAATCTCTATGTACATCAAAAACTTTTTCCAATAAGGTGAAAAGAAAGCCTACAAGACTGGGAACAAATATTTGGTAGTACCATCTCAGACAAGAGTCTTATAACAAAAGTTTACAGAGTACTCCTGGGCCTCCAGAAGAAAAAGAAAGATTACAAAATGGGCAAAAGACATGAAAGAATTTTCACAGAGGAAGATATTCGAATGGCAAAAAGACACATAAAGAAATGTTCCAAATAACTGCCAATAAGAGAGATGCAACTAAAAACTACAATGAGGTACCATCTCACTCCAGTAACAGTGGCAAAGTTTAATAGGGCAGCAAGTAATAGATGTTGGAGAGGATGTGGTGAGAAAGGAACTCTTATACATTGTTGGTGGGATTGTGAAATGGTGCAACCATTCTGGAAGGCAGTTTGGCATTTCCTAAGAAAGATGAACATAGAAATTCCATATGACCCAGCTATTCCACTACTTGAAATATACCCTGAGAACATGAGAACTGAGGCACAAACTGAGATTTGTACACCAATGTTCATAGAAGCATTATTCATCATTGCAAGAACATGGAAACAGCCCAAATGGTACATTCACACAATGGAATACTATGCAGCACGCAGGAGCAATAACTTTGTGAATTATTACCTAACTTGGGAGGGACTGTACAGCATTATTCTGAGTGAACTAACTCATTCCCACAAGGATTAATATTGTATAAGACTGTTATTGTAGAATGAGTATAAAGATCCAGGAGTGGTGGGAGAGGCTGGAAGCAGAGGAATGTGGATGTATAGGGGGAAGAGGGGATTAATAATTGGGTTGTACAATTTGATGGGTCAGGGGGTGAGGGAAATTGGAAGAATTCGTTCGAATTTGTATTAGAATTTTGTAAATAAACTAATGAAAAGGAAAAAAGTCAATTTTGGGAGGGGAAAGGAGTGAGGGTAAAATGAGCAACAATGAATGAATGAAAATCTAACTTTGCTGCAAAATTTTGTTAAAATGACAATGAAAATAAAAATTTTTATTAAAAAATAAATAATAATTAATCACCCCAATGTCCCCACAAACCCATACTATACAGCAGTAGTAACAAAACCCCATCATGGTACTATTATAATGACAGGCACATAGATCAATGGAACAGAATTGAGAACCCAGAAATAGACCCAGCTAATCTATGGTCTACTGATACCCAACAAGGAAATCAAAGTTATCAATTTGAATTGTATTTTTTTAAATTTCTCTTGGCTTTTGCTTACAGAATCTTGTAATTCTTTGAGTTTTTCTTTAACACGTTGAAAATATTTATCTGTGTTCTTCTGAATTCTGTGCCAGAAAGTTCCATCAGACTTTACAGCTTTAGAAATCCATTGATTCTGTGTTTTGATCCCTTTTTTGAAGTGAAATATTGCTATGATTTTGTGTAGACGTGAGATAGTCTATTTCTTCCATATCATTAATGTAATAGAGTGTTTTTCTTGCCTAGGGCCCTAACAGCACCTTGGTCTGAAGGTCTTGTCTGGGGAGCTCACTGCTCCTGAACAGGAAAGTGCAGCTCACACTGAACCTCTCTCAGGTCCCTGGGCTCAAGGGAAGACTTGCTTCAGTTGAGAAGCTCAATACTCCAGTAGGAAAGGGGAGGGCAACTCACCCTGCCTGTGATCCTTTCTCTCATTTCCTGTGTCAAATTTGCGGGCGGGGTGGGGGTGGGCGGACACTGCTCTATTCCTTTCTCTCTGGTCCTGCAGTTAAGTTCTCTGGGGTAAAAGGCTTGCTGCTTTCTGATTGCAGTTCTCTCTGCAAGTTTCTGCCTTCTTGGGTCTGCAAAGTGGTGCTGCCAGGTTCCTAGACTCTTCACCATTCTCTCTGGCAGTCTGGAGGTAGAACCTTGTCTCTGTCTGCTCCAGGACCATATTCCTGTATCTCTGATTGCTGCAGCCTTCCAGATAAGGCACATGGCTGGCAAAGCAGGATGATGTCTCAGGTGAAAGTGCTGTGTTGGCTGGATCCTGAGTGTTGGTGTTCTCCCTTTGGCATGAAGGCCACAGGCCTGAGGGCTGGCAGTGGAGAAGAAGGTCATAATGAAGGTTCTGTGACTGCCAGCTGCTGGGCTCGAGGCTGCAGGCCTCTGGGGGAAGTTGGTACGAGTCCCAGAACCTGCTTTTTAACTTCATTTTTGGATTGTTCTGTGCAGGTGTACAAAAGGAAAACGGATATTTTTGAGGCAGTGTTTGAAATTTATTCTGATTCCAAGAATGATTTTATTGACTGTCCCTGTCCTTCCTTTAATCAACTAGCTAGCCTACAGTTAACCTTATTCTAATGAAGCTACTAGTATCTTCATTACTTTCCCCCAGAAAAATGTCATGATTTTTGATAATACATTTAATTCCCTACAGTGTTTCAAATAAAATGAGTTCCTTTTGAAGATCTTTGGAACTCTTTATGATCTCCTTTCCCTCAATTTCCTGAATAAATCTCTGATCTGTGCTCAAGTTGGAAAAAGATATAGGTGCACCTTTCTGGCGAAATCTTTTGCTATAAAAACAGGGCACTGGGCAGGTACATTTGTGAAGGAGACTCTGACCTTCACAGATTGTCTTTTCTGTTGCAGAATATTTACCTGTGATTAAATGGAGATGAAGGCAATTGGGGCCCCATATGTTCATCATACTGTATCCAAGATAGAGCCTCCACTCAGGTAGTCATGGGGCTGTGTGGATGAAGGGAGCCCTGGGTCTTGCATGGAATGATTTTAGACTTCTGCAACTGGTATTTAAGGAGAATTGCAAGGTGAATTTGGATTCTTTATGTGTTTCTGGAAGATACTGTAGACCTCAGCTGGAAGCTGGAGGGGGAGAGGTACCCCTGTACTCTTGGCTGGACCTACTGAAGTAGTATTTTTGATATATTGGGCTGAAAGAAAGGAGTAAGGAAAAGGTGTTGTTTCAGACACTAGGGCTGCTTGCATTCTTGCTAATAGTAGAAGAATTTCTTGCATAAGTATTTTTTCATCTGTTGTAGTCCCTTAACACTGTTTTCAGAGACTTCTTTAAAAGAAGTCTTTACAAAGGAGATTAATCAGAACTGGCTTTGACAAGCACTGTGGCAATGGGACAATTAAAACAGTCTTTCAAGGGGGAAAAAAAGGAATTAACCTGGGGGAGGGGGTAGAGAAAATAGTGCAACAATGAATGAATGGAAATCCAAAATCTCTGCAAATGTTCATTAAAATTAATAAAATTTAATAAAAATTAATAAAAGAGAAAAGAACTCCTATCACTTCTATAATGGTAAAAAAAGTCTTTAAAGAAGTCTTTTAATATTTAAAATATGACTGCAGCCTCCTATATGGATTGAAGCTCAACATCAAGAAAACAGATTCTCACCACTGGGCCAATTGGCAGCATCACTACGGATGGTGAAGAGATTGAGATAGTTAACAGTTTTAGTCTACTTGGCTCCACAATCAATACTTTTGGTACCAGCAGCCAGGAAATCAAGAGATGAATTGCACTGGGAAAGTCAGCTGTGAGGGACCCCTCAAGAGTACTGAAGAGCAATGATGTCAGGCTTGAGACTAAGGTGAACCTGATCCGGGCTATAGTCTTCGCAATTATGTGCTATGCATTAGAGAGTTGGACAGTGAATAGGGATGATAGAAAGAGAATTGATGCCTTTGAGCTGCGGTGCTGGAGAAGAGTGCTGAATATACATGGACTGCTAGGAGAACAAACAAAAAAAGGTTTGTCCTGGAGAGGGTGAAGCCAAAATGCTCCTTGGAGTCAAGGATTCTGAAGCTTTTTCTCATATACTTTGGGCATGTTGCAAGGAGGGCCTGGTCCTTGGAGAGGAACATCATGTTTGGCAGAACGGAGGGGTGACGCAGGAGAGACCCTCAATGAGATGGATCGATTCTGTGACTGGAGTGGTGGGAATGAGTGTTTTTGGGATGGCTTGGTCGGCACAGGATAGAATGGCGTTTAGGGCTGTTGTACATAGGTTTGCTAGAGTAGCAAGCGACTCGATGGCACATAACAACAACAACAACAACAACATATATATCTCACCAGTTTTCCCAGTGAGTGGATCTTCAGGGCTCTTTGCAGGGCCTTTCAGGGAGTGCAACCCCATGGAATGACTCATTCCTTCTGAGAGCTTAAAACGGAAGGTTTCTGCGAGTCTAAGGTTTTAGAGAAGAAAGTTTTTAAGCAATAGCTACTTGAAGAAGGGACTTGTTATGACACTTTACAGCTGTAGCATGTGCTTGAGAGAAATATTGTTTCCTGTTAACTTTGCAGCTGGGATATCTGTGTCTATTATACAAACATGAATGGCAGGATTGATTTTTACTTTCTAAATCTGAGCTAATTTTTCTTTCCCCAACATTTACAGATAAACAAAAGCTGAGAGAGCTTATAACCAAGAACTAACCCTTAAAAAAATCCAAACCAAACTTCTGAACAATTTGCATTAAAAAGAAGAAAAATTATTCCAGATGGAAATAATTTCTAGATGAAAGAGGAAGTGGTTAGCAGAAAAACAGGTAAGTAGGGGGAAATCTGCACAAGTATTTATATCATAAAACAATAATGTTAATGACTAATTTTGGGTACAAAACTACTAGAGTATTAAATAACATATAGTTTAGAAGATAATTTAAGATTAAATGTATAAAATCCTTGATTATTCAGGAGTACTGTAGAAATACAGATTAACATTAGATACAAATTTGCAAGAATTTTAGGGCAGGAAACATCAGTGTCCACTTTCTAAAACACTAAAAGAGAAAATAACATACACAATCAATTTAAAAGAAAAGAAAGGAGCAATACCTATACAAATAGTAGATAAAATAGAAATCACAAAATAACATAGAAATAATTTCAATACTTAGATGCCAATGAGTTAGCTCTGACTCTATGTACAGCAGAGTAAAACCCTATTCAATCCTGTGCCATCCTTACAATCTCTGCTGAGCTTAAACCCATTGTTTCATTTGCTTTTATTGTGTACTGCAGAGTCAGAACCAACTCATAGCTGATCCTCTGATGGGATTTCAGAGGCAGTTAATTGCACAGGGGGAGACTGCCCATATTTCTTCTGCAGAGCAGCTAGTGGCCTTGAACCATGTACCTTTAGGATTATAGCACAACTTCTTGACACTAGGCCACCAAACTGTGTTAATTCATCTCATTGAGTGTGTTCCTTTCCTTCACAGACTCTCTACTTTTCATATTTTTTTACCACACATGTTTTTTATCTTTCTGATAACATGCTCAAAGTATGTGAGATAAAGTTTCAACATTGCGGCTTCTGTGGAGCACTCTGGCTGTGTTACTAAAAAATCTCAAACTCAAACTTAGAACATTCTTAGAGCTGATCTTCCAGTAAGCTTTTGGAGACTGTAAACCATATGGCAGGAGGTTGCCTAGCTAATCCTCAGTATGGCTGGTGGATCTGAACAGCCAGAGGTACCATCTTTGGGTTAGTAGCACGATTCCCTATCAACTATGCCCTTAAATTTCTCCACTGTACTACTTGTAATCACAATAAATCTCAGAGATTATGAGACTGAATGAAACATATTTTAAACATTTGCTGTTTGGAAATGCCCACTCAAAAATTAATGACAGAAAGTTCGGTAACTGCCCATCAGATCTCAAGAGCATTGTCTTCAGATCAAGAATAGATACCAATGTCTCGAAGAAAGCAAACTATCCCACACAATATACAAGAGCAAAGCAAGATGTCACT
>NW_006399780.1:20348770-20355661 GCF_000299155.1 Elephantulus edwardii
ACTGGCTTTGACAAGCACTGTGGCAATTGGACAATTGAAACAGACATTCGGAGGGTGGGGGAGGAACAACAAACTGGGGAAGAGGGTAGAGAGAATGGTAAAGCAATGAAGGAATGAAAACCCAAAATCCTTGTAAATGTTCATTAATACTAATAAAATTTAATAAAAAAATTAATGACAGAAAGGATTAAAGTATTGAAATGATATATTAAGAGAATACTAATTGAAACACATGCATCACAATGGACTTGAGCGTGGCACAGGCTGTGAGAATTGTGCTGGATAGGGTAAGGCTCACACCTGTTGTTCATAGGGTCTCTGTGAGTCGTAGTTGACTCAGCAGAACTTAACAACAACACAAGTTGAAACAAAAATTAGGTGCTCATTGTTTTAGTCATCTAGGGTTGTTATAATGGAAATGTCCTAAGTGATGGCTCTAACAGAAATTTTTTCTCCCTCGCAGTTTTGTAGTTGTTGTGTTGAGTCTTGTTGAACTGAGTATGACATCCGCCTCTGCCCATAGCAGCCTTATGAGCAACAGGTCTGAACCCTGTCCGATCCTGTCACATCCTCACAGTCTCTGACATACTTGAGTGCATTGCTTCAGTCACTGTGTCAATCCATCTGGTTGAGGGTTTTCTTCTCTTTCACCTTCCCTCTGCCTTTCCAAGTATGATGTCCCTCTCCAAGGAATAACCTTTCCTAGCAACATCCACCAGGGAGTTCTGGTGGCCTAGTGGCAAGAAGCTGTGCTATTATCTCAAAGGCACATGGTTCCACAGGAGAAGGAAGGGCAATCTCCTCTCGTATGATTTAATGCCACTGAAAATCTGTTGGAGGGTCATCTATGAGCCAGTTCTTACTTGACAGCACACAACAACAAGAAGCAACATTCACGAAGTATGCATGACAAAGTTTTATCATTTTTGCCTCCAAGGAGCACTCTGGCTGCACCTTCTCCAAGACATATTTGTTTGTTCTTTTGGCATTCTATGGGATATTCAGTACTCTTCTTCAACACCATAGTTCAAGGCATCAATTATCTTCTGTCATCTTTATTCTTTGTCCAATTCTTAGACATATAGCAAGGATTGAAAAGACCAGGGCCCGAATTAGATGCACCTTACTCTTCATTGCTCCTCAGTAATTTGGAAAGGTCCCTGACAGCAGACTTTGTTAATGCAATATATTTCCTGATCTCCTGATTGCTGATACCAAGGGTGTTGTTCATGGATCCATATAAGAAATAATTGACTATTTCAGTCTTTTCTCCATTATCATGATATTGTCTATTTGTTCAAAAACAGTAGGACCATATTGAAAGACATAGATTACTCAACTTTAGATAATGTGTTATATAATTCATCCCATTAAGTTATTATCAGAGTTGTAGTTTACTAACAGACTTGTTTTCTAAGGTTAACATAATATTTACTATAAAAATAAACAGACATATTCTTAGGAATATGGTTGCAGAAATCTTAAACAGAATTTTAACATACTAAATCCAGATATATACAAAAATGGGAGTGTAGTGCTTATAACCAATCTGTTTTAGTCAGAGAATATAAGGTTAATGTTTAAAAAATGTAAAGCAATCATTATTAAACATAAGAACGTATAAAACCATAATAGGCAATGAATCCACAAAGAGGAATTATAAAAACAAAAAAAGAAAATTCCAAGTGTAATAAGGACCTGGAGTAATTAGAATTCTCATAATCTACTAGTAAGAGTGTAATTTGACATAATCACTTTGGAAAACTATTTGATAGCATCTATTGAAGTTGAATAAATATACCTCCTCTGATCCTATAATTTTGTACATAGTTATATGCTCAACTGAACTACTCAATATATATATATATATGATTGCTTTTAGCTCTAGGACTCAATAATTCCAAACTGGAAATAATCCAAATGACTAAATAAATAAGGGGGTAAGTAAATTGAAGCATAGTCACACAAAGGAAATCACACAACAATATGACTAAGTAAACTATTGGTAACACTGGTGTGAATGCATTTCAGAAATGCAAGATTGTGTGGAAGAAGTTAGATTCAGAAGACTAGGTAACAAATGATTCCACATTTATCACAACAGATGATTTTAGTTATGTATTCTGCCTGGCCAAAACTGACAAAACAAACAACAGATGGTGATAGAAACAAAGAAACAATAACACAATCATCCCCAAACCGGAAACCTATTGTAGTAGAGTTTATTCTGACTCCTCCTGGTAATCCATTTGGTTCAGAGTAAATTTGCAGCGCACCACAGGGGTTTCCCCCACCCCCTTCTTTTCAGTTGTTCCATGAGCCTTTTAAATGCCGAAATGTTGGCGGGTGTGGACACAACATGCAAATGAAGTCTAGACTCACTTTTCTTAAGGTTTGTGTTGCTTTTGTAAAGAAAGGCTTGGGAGAAATTTTCCCAAGTAAACATATTTCTGTTCTCAATACAATTGAAAGAACTTTCACTGATTCTTGGTGATTTGTAAATCCTAGATGTTCTTTTTTGCTTCTTACGCAAGTTGTCCTAGCCTATCTGCCATGATGTTTTACAGGTCCCCCAGTAGAGGGAAAGTAAGGTCTGAAATGTACTTAAATTACAAAGAGGCAGCTTTCTGAGGCTTGAAGAAAGAGTCGAGTCCTTCCTGTGCTGCTCTTTTGATGAAACCATCATTTGTTATACATTCATCCATTGGTGTGTGCTTAGATTGTTTCCATCTTTTTGCTATTGTCAATAATGCTGCAATGATGGTTGTGCAGGTATTTGCTTCTCAGCTCTTATTCCTTCAGGATACATACTTCATAGAGAGATTGATAGACTTTCTGGTATTTCTATTTCCAACTAAAAGAAGCAAGGTTTTAAGGAAATGTGCAAAGTGCTGAAGTTAGAAAATCAAAAGGAAAGAACACCCTTGGAATTTTTCAAGTTGAAAGAACTGTAAAACAAATTCAAGCTTCAAGTTGTAATATTGAAGGATTTTAGGGGCAAAATATTAATGATTTAGGAAGATGAAAAGAATATACAGAGTCATTGTGCAAAAAAGGATTGGCTGATAAAAAATATTTTATAAAGTTGCAAATGATCAAGAACAAATAGTAATGAAGGGAAAAGTTCAAGTAGCACTGAAGTCTCTGGTAAAAGATATGGCCTCATATTTACCCTGAGAAAATGAGAACTGAGGCACAAATGGAGACTTGTATAACAATGTTCATAGCAGCATTATTGCGAAATTGCGATACATTCACATGAAGGAATACTACACAGCATGCAGGAGCAATGATTTTTGTAAATCACTACTTGGGAAAGACTGGAGAGCAGTATGTTAAGTGAACGAATTCAGTCCCATAAAGACAAACACTATATAGAACCATTACTGTAGAATATATATGAAGATCCAAGCTGGGGAGGGTGGGAGCAGAGCAATGAGGATGGGGTGGTGGTGGTGATGGGGGTTAATCTTAGGGTCACACAATTTGATGGGTGGAGGGAGGAGTTGGTAAAGAAAATGGGAAAGATCTGGTGTGAAAAATAATGTATATGAAATTTTTATGTAAACCAGTATAAAATAAAAATCTTATTTTAAAAATATAAGGCCCCAGGAATTTGTGGAATACCAGTTGATATGTTTCAACAAACAAATATAGCACTGGATGTGCTCACTAGTCTATGCCAAGAAGTTTTGAAGACAGTCACTTGGCCCATTGACTGGAAGAGATCCACAGTACCTCCCATTTCCCCCAAAACATGATCTAATAGAATGTGGAAGTTATTGAACAATATCACGAATATTACATGCAAATAAACTCTTGCTGAAGATTATTTTTAAAAATTACTGGAACATTGATAAAGAACTGACAGACATTCAAGGCGGATTCAGTAAAGGCTGTGGCATCAAGGAAAAAAAAGAAGAGTATCATTGTGGATCTTAGATGGATCTTGGCTGAAACCAGAGAAGCCTGTTTATCTGTGTTTTACTGACTATAAAAGATATTTGACTATGTGATCATAACAAATGATAGTTAATGTTGAGAAGTAATGGGAATCCCAGAGCTCAATTGTGCTCATGTAAATTCTATACATAAGACCAAAAAGCTATTGTCCAAACAGAGCAAGAAGATGCTGGGTGATTTAAAACCAGGAAAGATTTGCGTCAGGGTACTCTCTTTTCTTTGTATGCTGAAGGAATAATTTGAGAAACTGGACTTTTTGAAGAAGAATGTGGCATCAAAATTGGAGGAAGACTCATCAACAAACGGCATTCTGCTAATGATACAACCTTGCTTGCTGAAAGTGAAGAGGACTTAAAACACTTGCTGCAGAAGATCAAAGACTACAGCCTTCAATATGAATTATATCACAACATCAAGGGAAAAACCCTCCTCCCTACTGCACTGGACCAATAGGCAACATCATGATAAGTGGAGAAAAGATTGAAAGTTATCACTGGTTTCCCTGTGTCCATTATCAAACTTTATGGTAACAACAGTCAAGAAATCAAAAGATAAATTGCCTTGGGAAAATCAAGAATTTTTCCAAAGTGCTAAAGAGCAATGAATGATGTCAGTTTAAAGACTCTGGTGTACCTGATCCAAGGCACAGTAGTTTTAGTTATTTTCTTTGCACTTGAATGTTGGACAATGAATAAGAATCTATGCTTTTGTGTTACAGTGCTGTAGAAAAGTAATGATTATTCCATGGACTATCTTTTGTTCGTTCTTTTGAATGAATAAGTCTTTCTCGGATGAAGTGCAATCAAGGTGCTTCTTAGAGGCAATGATGGTGGGAATTTGTCTCACATACATTGGGTATGTTGTGAGGAGGTGCCAGTCCTTGAAAAAGACGTCATGCTAGGAAAGGGAGAGGATCAGAGAACAATGGGCTTGGACATACCCGTCATTGTGCGATTGAGGAAGATAGCACAAGATTCAAACCTGTCTTTCATAAAGTCACTATGAATAGTATGTGACTCAATGGCACCTAATAACATCAATAAGGAAGCATCAAACTATTTTCTACGTGGTTTGTACCTTTTTACACTCACTAGCATTCTCATCAACCTTTCCACACCATCACCAGCATTTGTTCTTTTCTATTTTATTGAACTTTCCTATAGTTACTAGGATGAGATAAAGTCTTATGTTATTGTTGTTGTTATGCACCATTATGCTGGAACAGATCCATCACTGAACCTCCAGCAGGTTTTCAGAAGCAGTAAATCACACGGGAGGAGACTGCCAATGTTTCTTGTATGAAGCAGCCAGTGGAATGAAACCACATGCCTTCAGACTGGCAGCACAGCTTTTTACCACAGGGCCACCAGAGCTCTCCTGAATATCTCATAGTTGTTTTGATTTGTCTCTAATGGCTCATCCATATTTTTTCCAATAGATGTGACCTTTCAAAAGTAGATTGCTAGCCAAGCCTTTGCTCCATAGTTACGCTGGGTAGATTTTAACCACCAGCCTTTCAGTTAGTAACTGAGCCCAAGTAGTTTGACCTCTCAAGGACCTAGTTCAAGTTACGAGGGTGTGGTGCTTTAATTTGCTGATAGTTTCTTTATGAACAACAGATTTCAACCCTGTGCAGCCCTGTGTCATCCTCCTCATCTCTGACACACTTGAGCCAGGTGCTGCAGTCTCTGTGTCAACTCGTCTCATTGAGGGTCTTCCTCTCTATTGACCCTCCACCTTTCTGAGCATGATATTCCTCTCCAAGGAATAACCTCTCCTAGCAACCTGCCCAAAGTGTATGAGATGAAATTTTGTTATTCTTGCCTCCAAGGGCAATTATGGCTGCACTTTCTCCAAGGCATAATTATTCTTTTGATAGTTCATGAAATGTTCAGCACTTTTCTCCAACATCACAGCTCAAAGGCATCAATTCTTTTCCCATAATTCTTATTTATTGTCTAGTTTTCAAATGCATAAGCAAAGTGATTCAAAAGACCATGCATGGCCTTAATAAGATATACCTTAGTTATTCAAATGGAAATTATTCTTTAGTAATTTAGAGAGGTTTTTAATTTAGGGAGAGGGAAGTTTAACTAAGGGAAACCACAGGTGTGGAGGGAGTGTGTAGTGTGTCTGTGTTTCTAGGATTGATAAATGGAAATGATTGAATAACATTTGACCCTAAGTGTATATTACAAACAGATTACTAATGTCCATGTGCAATTTTTTTTACAGATTATACTTTGAAGGCTGCCTGGGAAGACCATCGTGTACGCCTGAAATTTGAGTGTTAATTCATGCATTGAAAGTTTTCTGTATGATAATAAAACTTCAGTCTTTGGAAATCTCTTTACTGTTGAACCAAAACGCATTTGAAATTTATGTATAAAACCTATACTTTGACCAGGAGGGAATCATCAGAACAGAGCAAGGAAACACTGAATGGTTCAAAATCAGGAAAGATATATGCCATGGATGCATCCTATCTCCACAGTTTTTCAATTTGTATGGGGAACAGATTATCCAGGAGGCTGGGTTCTATGACGAGAAATGTGCCATCAGTATTGGAGGAAGACTCATCAACAAATTGTGTTATCCTGATGACACAATCTCGCTTGCCGAAACTGAGGAATACCTGAAGCACTTGCTGCAGAAGGTCAAGGAATGTAGTCTTAAATATGGTTTGTAGCTCAACATCAAGAAAACAAAGATTTTCACCATTAGGTTGATATTGGCAGGATCATGATAGTGAAGAAACTGAGATTGTTAACAGCTTCAGTTTGCTTGGCTCTACAATCAACACTCTTTGTACCAGCAGCCAAAGAAATCAAAAGACAAATTGTCTAAAAGTATTATATTTTAGGGCATTATTTTTATCGTAGGAGTATGCAATGAGGGTTGCAGAGTGGATTATATTTGGGGGTAGGG
>NW_006399780.1:20355847-20363971 GCF_000299155.1 Elephantulus edwardii
AAAAAAAAAAAGACAAATTGTGCTGGGAAAGTCAGCTGTCAGGGACCTCTCCAGAGTACTGAAGAGCTACCATGTCCATCTGGAGAGTAAGGTGAGCCCAATCCAGGCCATGGTCTTCACAATTACTTGCTATGTATCAGAAAGCTGGACAATGACTAAGGATGATAGAAGAAGAATTAATCCCTTTCAGTTTTGGTGCTGGAGAAGAGTATACCATGGACTGCTAGGAGAACAAACAGGTTAGTCCTAGAGAGGGTGAAATCAGCTGCTCCTTGGAGGCAAGGATTCTGAAGCTCCATCTGACATACTCTGGGCATGCTGCAAGGAAGAACCAGTCCTTGGAGAGGGACATCATGCTTGGGAGGGTGGAAGGACAGCTCAAGAGAGGAGGACCCTGGATGAGATGGATTGACTTAGTGATTGAGGTAATGGAAGTAGGTGTGTCAGAAACAATGATGTTGGCTCAATATAGAGCAGTCTGAGGAGTAATGATGTCAATTTGAGGACTAAGTTTGAGTCTGATTCAAGCCATGGTCTTTCTAATTACTTGGTTTGCATCTGATGAAATAACAGCTATTACTTGTATTTGAAAGGACAAAAACTGTGTGGAGGTGGGAATGATAAATGGCAGAGAAAGAATGAATAAGGATGACAGAAAAATAATTGATGACTTTGAGCCGTCTGTGTTGTTGGAGAAGAGCACTGAACATTTATCCAATGGATAAAGAGAACAAACAGATATATCTTGGAAAGGGTGCAGCTGGAGTGCTCTTTGGAGGCAAGAATGATGAGGCTTTGCTTCACATACTTTGGGCATATTGCAAGGAGGGGTTGTTCCTTATAGAAGGAGATGATACTGGAATTGACACTGTGGCTGTTGCAGTGGACTCTTGTGTGTTGGGAAATGTGAGGATGGCACAGGATAGTAGAGGATTCAGATCTTTTATTCATAGGGCCAGTATTAGTCGTACTTGACTCGATGGCACCTAACAACAACAACAATATAGAGCAAGGTTCAGAGCTGCTGTATTTAGGGTTGCTATGATTTGCAAGCAACTTGATGGCCCATAACAACACAACAATCTTTTTCAAATTGACATCTTACTTTAAAGAATATAGGCTTTATCCCAGAGGTGCGTGGTGGAGGAGGGACAGTCTCCTCCTGTACCAGTCAGACCCGATTTGAGGGTACACACACACAAAATAATAAAATAAAATTTAAAAAAAGGGGGGGAAAGGAATATAGGCTTCAATACAAAATAAATGGTAAGGAAAAAGCCCACACAGAACCCTGAGACTGGTTGCCATCAAGTGGCAACTTATAGTGACCTCATGGGGTTTCCAAGGCTGTAGTCATTACAGCAGACTTTTTCATGCAGAGCAGCTGAGGGGTTCCAACCTCCCAATTTTCAGTTAGCAGATGTGCACCTAACCACTGTACACCCAAGCCCCCTTAGGAAGTGATAAAACACAGTGGTGTTAACAGAATTGCTGGCTGAAACAAAAAAAAGAGTAGGCAACTTTTAACATTCTTCTGTCTGTCAAAACAGGCATTTTGGAAGTTCCCTGTCATGTAATTATGTTCAAATAAAATGGAATAACTGCTATTACTTGTATTTGAAAGGACAGTAACTGTGTGGAGGTGGGAACTATAAAGGGCAGAGAAAGAATGAATAATGAAGAAAGTTTTAGATACACTTATTTCAAAATGCTTTACAAATGCTGTTAGGTGCCATCAAGTCAACTATGATTCATGTTGTTGTTGTTGTTGTTATATGCTATTGAGTCATCTGAGGCTCATAGAGACCCTATGTACAATCTCTCTGAACCCTGCACTACCCTGAGCCAGTCTTACTGTACCCATTATCCCTATTATTGTGTCAATCCATTTCATCCAAAGTCTTCCTCTCCTGCACTGTCCTTCTACCCTTAAGCATGATGTACTTCTTCAAAGACTGGTCCTTCCTCGCAACATGCCCAAAGTATGTGAGATGGAGTTTCAACATCCTTACCTCCAGGGAGAAACTTGATTTCACTCTCTCCAAGACAGACCTGTTCTCTTGGTGGTCTATGCTCTAGTCCTTTCTTCTCTCAATGTCACTGATGAGCAGTCACTCCTCTTTGGCCTGGCTAGTGGAAGAGAAAGGAGACCTGGAATGCTCCTCAGTGTGTTTTCCTTCTTGGACTGTAGTTTGGTGGTGGTCTCTTCTCTCTGTGCCTACCAATCAGACTCAGAATAAGAACATGTCAGAAAATTATTTTTGTTATTCTATATACTTTGTCATGATAACTTTATCTACAATTGAGGTTTCAGCTATTCATGTTGATAAATAAGAGTCCGTGGGTGGCACAATGGTTAAGCTTTTGACTATTAGACAAGAAGTGTCTCTTATTCAAACTCACTCAGAAGTCACATAGGATTATCAATTTCCAAAAGGTTACAGCCTTGAAAACCTTATGAACTAGTTAGTTACTCTCTGATACATCTGGTCACCACAGACTTGACAATAATTAACATGATGATATCTAAATTTTTATGTCTAGCTCATAAATCTTTCATAAACCTCACATAAAGGCATCCAAGTATTTACCAAAGATTTTGTTGTTTTTGCCTCTATAATTATAAGGCATTTTGAAACAGGCATATCCAAAGTTGTGTTCATTATTCATTCTTCTCCTTTTCCTAACCATTCCCACCTCTACAGAATTAGTCTTGTCCTTTCACATGTAAGTAATAACTGTTATTCCATTTTGTTTGAACATAATTACAGGACAGAGAACTTTCAAAAAGTCTGTTATGACAGGCAAAAAAAAATGATGAAGCTTGCCCACTCTTTTTTGTTCTTAGCTAGAAATTCTGTAAATAACACTGTTCTTTATTACTTTGTAAGAAGCCTTGGTGGTGTAGTGTGTCATGTGTTATGTTGCTAACCAAAGGATCAGTGATACAGATCTGCTAGTTAGCCCGCAGGGGAAATACGCAATTAGCAGTTCTGTTAATTACTGAGATTTATTACTTTCAGATGCATTATTGCCAAAGCTCATTTGCTAATGGAAAGATGGGTGGTTTGAAACCACTGACTTCTCCTCAGGAGAAAGACTGCCACTTTGAGAACCTTTTGGGGCAGTTCTACTCTGTCCTATAGGGTCAGTATGAATTAGAATTGACTCAAAAGTGATAGTGTGGGAATTTAAAAAATTTTTAAAAAATTATGTATCTATTTTTTTATTGCTTTTTGGACCAAACACGACAGCTACAATTGTGCACAAATAGTTTATTTTATAATGATTAATACAAGACTGATTTCAATAAGGCAAAGGTGAACAATGTTCAAGGTGTCCAAACTACTGTACCACTCCATAAACTGTGATAGCAATCATTCTTCCTCCCTTCAGTTCTCCCCTTTCCATCTATATCTTTGAGTTCTATAATTTGCTGGAAGTTTTCACCCACACTCAGAAGAACCATTCTGGAAATGACTCATGTGATTGTGGATGATGTAGGCCGACATACATAGTTACAGAGATTGGTAAATGCTGGGCCAGTGATCTGAGATTGTTGGTTGTCAGCTGCCTGTTGTCAACTCAGCTAAATCAGGTTATATGCAGCGTCTCCAGCATTGATTTTCCATTAGTTTCATAGAATGTCTGAGGGCTAGAAACCACACCCCAGGTGTGGCAACTTGGGTAATGCCTTCTAATAGTGTGTAGCTTGTATTCCACTCTAATCCTATCACTGCAACACAATAAATAACTCATCTTTGAATTAGGACTTAAGCATAGGTAACTAGAATCACAATATGGAATGCTATGGATAGAGGGGATATATTACTTAATTCACCACAAATCATATGAAGTTATGTATCGCTTTTAAAATTTGCAACTATCCTTTGATCCTGCTTAATTACATTATTACCTGTGTGAGATTCAGAAATCTTTTTGAAAGTGGGTAAGTAATGGAGGATGAATGTATCATAAATCCACCTTGATGTCTAGGCATAAGAAGCTGAAGTAGAACCTTTAATAGTGCCAGTGAAATACTTCAGTGAAATATTTCCTAGAAAAATTTTGCACCTTGGCTAGTAAATTTTGGAAAATCTGAAAAAAAAAATCTGTCTTCAACAACCAAGAATGATCGTTAGTCCATCATGTATTCATTTAAAGTTTGATCAGTAAGGACACAGTGCATTCCCACAATATTTCACAGTATCTTGGTGCTCCTTTTTGGTGTTTCTATTTTATTTTACCTTTGGTAGCCTTTATTATGATTTTAATGGTGTTAAGGGGGGGAAACACCTTGTTTTCATATAAGGGAGCTTTGGTGGGCTACTGGCAAGAAGCTGCGCTACAATCCCAAAGGCATTTGGTTCAAGTCCTCCAGCTCCTCCCGTGCAATTAATTGCCTCTGAAAACCCACCGGAGGGTCAGCTATAGATTGGTTCTGACTCAATGGTCTACAACAACAACACAACAGTTTATGTGCTTGATGAGTGTCTAAAATGGTACTTAAATGCTTTTGATGTTTTTCTTTCTCATGAAATTTTGAGTTGGAAAAGTTGACATTTTGCTGGCTGGTACAAATGGTTTATGTTCAACGACTGTACTCGTAATTCTTTCTGCCAAGATTAGCAGCAGAGCTGTTATAATAAGTGTCACGTCAATGTCCCAAATTCATGATTTGCTATATTACTCCTGAAGTCCATCATCAATAGCCTTCCCCCCCCCCCCCAGTTCCCTAGCTCCTTAATGCCCCATGGGTTTGGTGGTTTGCTAGAAGATCTCCCAGAGACTCAGATGCATCAGAAAAATGACTCACATAACTGTAGGTATGCAGACTGGCTTTGCAGAGACTGGTGAGCATTGTAGACTATCTGTTGAAGGAAAGTGTCCCCAAAAGAGAGCTAGCACTGAGGTCCCCTGAGCTTATATAAGCCTTTAGTAGTATGGGGTTTGTATCTCATTCTATTTCTCTCTCTTTAATACAATAAATAGCACAAAATAAACAGTTAATCATTGGCTAGAAAAGACATTTTGAATGATAAACCATAGACATCCAGAACTACCAATATAAAGGATTGTAGTTTGAACCCAGTCAGCAGCACCACAAAAGAAAGACTATTCCAATCAAGTTTCCCCCCCCCCAATAAATTCTTAAGGAGACATTTTACTTTATAATAGATAAGGTTTCTACAAGTAGGAGTCAACTTGAAAACAGTAGATTTTTGTTTGGTTTTTAGAAATATGTAGATCATGCAATATTATTCAAAATGGTTGACTCTGGAGAACATTATGCTGAGTGAAATATCCCAGTCACAAAAGGACAAATATTACATGATTCCACTGTTGTAGAATGGGACTGTCCTTGAGGTTGGGGAGAGACTGAGTAAGATGGGTTCAATAATGTATACTGCACTGAAACAGAGGAGGGAGAGAACCGTCTAAAAGAGAGATGTAACTGGGTATCTCTGTCATCACAGGAGACTAGAGCGAGGGCTGCATGGTGGAGGGGACCTAGGGGAGTGTTTGTAAAACAATGAAAGAATCTTTTCTTTTACTTTTCCATAATTTTTGGACTCATGTACCTATAACTTGTTAGTCAAATTCGTGTCTTCTAGGTTGCAACACCCCCATGATACATCTTGAAGGATATGTACATGTACAGCCAAGCACAATCAATAAGAGTGCATCTGAATTCCAAAATCAATCTCCATAATAGTCTATGTGTTTCCTACTGCCAAAGGGGCCCTTTAGAGTAGTGAGAGAAGATCTTCACCCTGAAACCCACAGCGTCCCTCTTCAGCAGGAAGTAGCTAAGAGAATACGCCGTCCCCTTTTCCTTATGACTCAGGGTGAAGTCTCTCTCAGGGAGGAGTGATAGGGAATGGCAAAGGATACACTGACAAAGAAGATTAATCAGAACTGGCTTTGACAAGCACTGTGGCATTTGGACAAGAACAAACTGGGAGGAGGGTGGAGAGAGTGGTGCAGCAATGAATGAGTGGAAGCCCAGAATCTCTGTAAATGTTTATGAAAATTAATAAAATATAATTATAGAGAAAAAAAAAGAAATAGAAATATGTAGATCAAACATAGTTTAATATTACAGAGATACAGGGGGCTGGAATCTAGTCTGGAAAGTTTAGTGGACCAACCGAATTCTACAAAGTTGTTTTCTGGTTTTGGTTGAGGCTTGGGTGCGGAATGTTTGCTTGCAATTGAGTGTGAGCTGGTTGGATTTGATCTTATATTTAAGTAGGCATTTGGTTGCCAGTTTGGGGCTGGAATCCAGTTTGGCAATATGAGTGGAGCAGCCAGATTCTACAAAAGGTGTGTTTTCTGGTTTTGGCTGAGGCTTGGGTGTGGAATGTTTGCTCATAATTGGGTTTGAGCTGATTGGATTTGGCCTTGTATTTAAAAAGGCATTTGGGCCCTTGTACCTGGTTTTAATTGTTTTGGTCAAACATTCTTCTGAGTTGCATAGCACTAGTCTGTCAATTTGCTGTATAGAGGTAACTCGTGGTTGCTATGATGTTAAACACTGTGACATTAATATGTCAAATGCGTTAATAGTTTCCAATGGTGGACAGTGTTTGGTGGAGCTCCCAGATTAAAACAGGCTTGGAAGCAGGAGTGGCATCCATTTCTGAAATAGCTTGCCTCTGGAAACACTATTAGAGTTTCTAGAGAAATGATGAAATTTATGTAAGTGTTCAGGTCTTTTGTTAATAGGGTCGCTACGAGTCATTTACTACTCAATGGCACTTAATAACAACAACAACAGAAATACAGACGTTTTCATAAACAAGAACCATATAAGTAAGGAGCAATAGTGGACCTCCAGATCCAAAGAGCAGTGTCTCAACAAGGTGGTTTTTGCCTAAGACTTATGTTGTTTTTGTTGTTATGTGCCATTAAGTCACCTGCGACTCATAGTGATTCTATGTACAACAGCTCTGAACCCTGCTCTATCTTGAGCCAACCTTATTGTCTCTGACACATCTACCCCCATTACCCCAGGCACTGAATCAATACATCTCATTGAGGGTCTTCCTCTCTTGCACTGTCCCTCCACCGTCACAAGCATAATGTCCCTCTCCAAGGACTGGTCCCTCCTTGTAATATGCCCAAAGTATGTCATATGGAGCTTCCGAATCATTGCCTCCAAGGAACAGCCTGGTTTCAGGGGTAAATAAGTTTTGGGTGGGGTGATTTACAGTTAGGAATGCTTTACAAACTGGAAAATTCTTTTTTTTTATTACTCTGATCAATTTACAAAGTTTGAATACATTATTTTTCACATAATATCCTTCCCATTTCCTTCACCATACCCCCCCATTGAATTGTACAACCCTATAATTGATCACCTAACCCCCAACCTCACTCCTCTATTTCCACCCTGCCCCCTTCCTTGGATCCTCATACTCATTCTACAATAATGGTTTTATACTGTATTTGTCCTTGTGGGACTGAGTTGTTCACTCAGCATAATGCTCTCCAGTGCCTCCCAAGTGAGATAATAATTTACAAAATGATTGCTTCCATGTGCTGCACAGTATTCCATTGTATTAATGTAGCACAACTTCTCAATCCATTTGTTTGTGGTTGGACATCTGGGCTAGTTCCATGTTTTTGTGATAGTGAATAATGATTCTATGAATATTGGTGTACAAGTTTCCATTTGGGTCTCAGTTCTCATTTTCTTGGGGTATATTCCAAGCAATGGAATAGCTGGCTCATATGGAAATTCTATGTTCAGCTTTTTGAGGAAGCACCAAACTGCCTTACAGAGTGGTTGTACCATTTTACAATCCAACCAACAATGTAAAAGAGTTTCTATCTCACCACATTCTCTCCAACATTTATTACTTGCTGTCCTGTTAAACTTTGCCACTGATACTGAAGTGAGATAGTATCTCATTGTGGTTTTGATTTGCATCTCTCTTATTGCCAGTGATTTGGAGCATTTCTTCATATGTCTGTTGGCCATTTGAATATCTTCCTCTGTGAAAATTCTTTCCATGTCTTTTCCCCATTTTGTAACTGGATTACCAGTCTTTTCCTTGTGGAGGTGCAGGAGTATTTTATAAACACTCATTATGAGACCCTTGTCAGAGAATGATTGTT
>NW_006399780.1:20364429-20366101 GCF_000299155.1 Elephantulus edwardii
AGTAGGTTTTGAGGTTAAGGAGTGCTATGCCTCCAACCTCATTTCTGTTTCTCAGAAGTGTTTTTCTTATTCAGGGTCTCTTGTTTCGCCTAATACACGTGACAATTTCCCCTTTGATCTCCTTGAAAAATGAGTTTGGTATCACTATTAGGGTTGCATTGAATATGTAAAATGCTTCTGGTAGGATTGTCATTTTCACAATATTGAGTCTTTCTACCCATGAACAAGGCATATTTCCCCATTTATTTAGATCTTCTCTTGTGTCTTGTAGAAATGTTCCGTAGTTTTCTTTGTATAGGTCTTTTGTATCTCTAGTTAGGTTCACTCCCAAGTATCTCAATTTGTGGTTGGCTGTTATAAATGGTATTGCTTTCTTCTCTGAGTTCTCTTTGTTACTGTAGAGGAATCTTTCTGATTTTTGGATATTGATCTTATATCCTGCCACTGTACTAAATTGACCTACTAGCTTTACCGGTTTTTTTTGCTGTCTTTGGGGTTTTCTATGTACATTATCATATTATCTGCATATAGTGATATTTTAATCATCTCTTTGCGAATCTGGATGCCTTTTATTTCCTTCTCTTGTCATATTCCCCTAGTAAGCACTTTCAGTGCAATATTAAATAGAAGCGGCGACAGTGGACATTCTTGTCTAATCCCCAAAAAGGGAAATTCTTAATTGGTTATCTGAAAAGTAAATTCCCTCCCCCACCATGGTTATCTAGTTTTAGGGGAACAGATTTCTAATCTTAGCTAAATCAATCATGACAAACAATCCTAGTCTTATCTCACCAATCACTCAAATGAATGGAAAGTTGGAGATTCTGATGATGCCCTTGTCTGTGGTTGTTATTTTGTGACACCGAATTAGAACCCATGTATAGGTGACCCTCAAGCAGGTTTTTAGAGGCTTAAAATGGCAAAAGAAGAGATTGCCCATCTTTTTCCTGCTGGTGGATTTGGACTGTGTGCCTTTGGGTTGGCAATGCAATTCATTACCACTAAGCTACCAGAGATCCCTTCTAGGAGATATTGTTGGTTTTAGGTGCTGTCAGATTGAGTATTACTCATAGCAACCTTATAAAAAACAGACCTCCCTAGCTCTAAGAGAGATGCAAATTAAAACAACTATGCGATATTATCTCACCCCAGTCAAAATAGCAAAATTTAACAGATAGCAAACAACAAATGCTGGTAAGGTTGGTTGGTGGGAGTGTAAAATGGTGCAACTCCTGTGGAAGGCAGTATGGTGCTTTCTCAAAAGGTTGCAAATAGAGATGCCATTTGACCCAGCAATTCCACTACTGGGAATATACCCCAAAGAGACCATAACCGACATCCAAGCAGATATATGCACACCCATGTTCATCGCGGCTTTGTTCACAGTAGCAAGGAGTTGGAAACAACCTAAGTGCCTATCAACAAACAAATGGATAGAGAAGCTGTGGTATATTCACACAATGGAATACAATGCTGCATTGAAAAACAAGGAACTCATTCAATATTATTCAAAATGGTTGACTCTGGAGAACATTATGCTGAGTGAAGTATCCCAGTCACAAAAGGACAAATATTGCATGGTGCCACTGTTGTAAAAGAGGACTGACCTTGGGGTTGGGGAGAGACTGAGAAAGATGGGTTCAATAATGTATACTGCATTGAAACAGATGAG
>NW_006399780.1:20367556-20377845 GCF_000299155.1 Elephantulus edwardii
GACTCATATACTTTTAACTTGTTAGTTAAATTTGTGTCTTCTAGCCTGCAACACTTCCATGATACATCTTCAAGGATATGAACATGTATGGCTAAGCACAATTGATAACAGTGCATCTAAATTCCAAAATCAATCTCCACAATAGTCTATGTGTTTCCTATAGCCAAAGGGGCCTTTTAGAGTAGTGAGAGAAGATCTTCACCCTGAAAACTACAGCGTCCCTTTTCAGCAGGAAGTAGCTAAGAGAATATGCCATCCCCTTTTCCTTAGGAATCAGGGTGAAGTCTCTCTCAGGGAGGAGTGATAGGGAATGACAAAGGACACACTGACAAAGGAGATTAATCAGAACTGGCTTTGACAAGCTCTGTAGCAATGGGGCAATTAAAACAGACTTTCATGGGGAAAAATAGAGGAACGAACTGGGGTGCGTAGAGAAAATAGTGCAACAATGAATGAATGGAAATCCAAAATCTCTGTAAATGTTCACTAAAATTAATAAAATTTAGTAAAAACAAAAAAATAAAAATAAAGAAGCACGGTGAAATTAAAAAACAACAACAAAACACAACAAAACAACAGACCTGAACTCAGCCTTATCTTGTGCTATCCTCATCATCTCTGATGCACTTGAGTGCATCGCTGCAGTCAGTCATAGACAGTAATAAGTAATCAAGTAAGTAAATATCAGGTGGTTAAGTTCTTTGCAGGAGCCCTGGCTGTATAGTCGTTAAGAGCTTGACTGCTTACTGCAATGGTCAACAGTTCTAACCGTCCAGCTGCTCGGTAGAAGAGGTGACAGTTTTTGGGAAAAATACAGCCTTAGAAATCCAGTAGTTCTATTGTATCCTGGAGGGTTATTGTGAGTTGAACTAGACTTACTGGCAGTAGTTTGTGTTTTGTCCTGATAAGATTAATAGCAGACTATTCACGAGAAGTGTCAGGGAAATGTAGTCCCAAAGGTTTAACCAGCTGCTGTTAGGGAATTCTCCAAAGTACTGAAGAGCAATGGTGTCTCTGTGGAGACTAAGGTGCATCTGGTACAGGCCGTAGTCTTTGCTATCACTTGTTATGCACCAGAGAATTGGACAACGACTAAGGAGGATAGAAGGAGAATTGATGCCTTTGAGCTTTGGTGCTAGAGAAGAGTATTGAGGGTATCACGGGCTGCTAGGAAAACAAACAGATTCATCCTGGAAAGGGTTAAACTGGGTGGCTCATTGGAGGCAAGGATTCTGAGGCTCTGTCTAATATACTTTGGACATGTTGTAAGGAGGGACTGGTCCTTGGAGAAGGACATCATGCTTGGGAGGGTGGAGGGATAGCGCAGGAGGGGAAGGCCCTCTATGAGGTAAATTGATTCAATGACTGGGGTAATTGGGATTTGTGTGTCAGAGGCAGTGCGATTGGCACAGGACAGAGTGGAGTTTAGGGCTGTTGTACATAAGTTTGCTATGAGTCTCAAGCAACTCGATGGCGCATAACAACACAACAACAATATATCCATAATTTTAACATGAACAGCTCCGTCCATGGCTCAGTTCCCCAATTCCTGTATGGCCCTTGGATTCAGAATGCTGAAGGACTCTAAGAGACTCTGACCTGTCAGTGGAATGACTCACATGACCATAGGCATGCAGGCTGGTTTTGGAGAAACTAGTGAGTGACAGGCTAGGTTCCTATAGACTGTCATTTGTGGTACAGTGACTATGAGAGATGCAGGCTGATGGTACAGAGACTGGTGAGCAGCTGGAAGCTATGTTCTAGGTGAGGGAACATTTCCAAAGGAAAAGATGAAGTCCTATGGGTGGGGCTTGTATCCCATCCTATTCCTCTTCTCCTTATTACAATAATTACTTTAGCACAATAAACAGTTAATCATTAGCTAGAGGAGACATCCGAATGATAAATCTTAGACAGCCAGAGTTTGGTGGTTTTTTGTTTTGTTTTGTTTTTAAATAAGCTTTGAAGAATTATAAAATTAGACTGAATGTGACATTTACTTTATTATGGTGTGATTCGAGAAGAATTCTCTGGGAGAGTGACATTTTAGGGGTAATATGAAGGAAGTGAATTATGTGTTGGTGTAGAATATTGAATATACCATCAACTGTCAGAAGTATAAACAAATTTGCTTTGGAAGAAGTATGACCAGAATGCTTCTCAGAAGCAAGGAAGTTAAGACTTCATTCTCACTGACCCTGACATCATGTCGAGAAGGACCAATTCTTGATGAAGGACATCACGCTTGGTAGAGGGTCAGTGCAGTTCTGTTGCTAAGGTTGGTGCCTCTTAGTTCAGTAGCTTATGTTGTTACCTTCCATCTCTCATGGATTTCCTTTCAAACCAGATCATACAGAATGCTTATTAGCAATTTCATTAAAATATAATTATAAATTGCATAAATGTAGTATTTTTTATATCATATAAATACTAACAACAAAATTGTTTTAGAAACTATTTTTGTATTGAGTTATGATGTTATTAGTAAATGAGCAGAAGCATTTACAAATTTTTTATCCAACGGCGTTTAGGGCTCTTGTACATAGGGTCGCTATGAGTCACAAACGACTCGATGGCACATAACAACAACAATAACAACAATTTACTTTAATTACAGTTTTATTCTAAAAAATATTATTGATATATGTTCAGAAATACTACTTACAACTATACAGTAGTTAAGGCACCAGAAAATCTGACAAGATGAAAACACTGGTAGCAACACTGCATTGGAACAGATGAAGGAAAGAACCATTTGAAGGGAATATATATGTTTAGGCATTATGTGTACAACAATCGACCAGAATCAGAAGAGCATAACAAGTGGCCTAGGGAGGGGGAGGGTGGAGAGAGGAAATGATAATGAGTATTCGTTTGGGTTGGTTGTTTTTTTTTTTAAGAAAGTGAACTAGAGAGGAAAATATGTGTCAATGAAAGAATGAAAATCCAACATTTCTGTAAATTTTCATTAAAATTACAATAGAAAATAGAAAAGAAAAAAGCATTGGTAATAATAAAAACAACAGTATGAGTATGTTCTTATGACTTGGGTTTGCAGCCAGTGCTTTGTAGCTAGGGCTTGTAGCTTGAGTAGACAAACATGATTTGAAGTGTCATTGTAACTAGATAATAATGACAGCTCTCAACTGCATGCATTGTTGTTGTTGTTTTGTGCCATCAAATCAACTATTGTCTATAACTCATAGTGACCCTATGAATGGCTCTGAATTCTGCCCTATCCTGAGCCGACTTCACAATCTCTAACACTTCTGACCTCATTGCCACAGTCAGTGTGTCAATCTATCTCATCCAGGGTCTTCCTCTCCTGTGTTAACCTTCTACCCTTCTGAGCATGATTTTCTTCCCCAAGGACTGGTCACTCCTGGTGACATGTCAAAGTATGAGATGAAACTTCAAAATCCTTGCCTCCAAGAAGCAACCTGATTTCACCCTATCCAGGAACAAACAGGAAAGACCTGTTTGTTTTCTTGGCAACTCATGGAATGTTCAGAACTCTTCTCCACCACCACAACTCAAAGGCATTAATTCTTCTTCTGTCATTCTGTCATCCTTAGTCATTGTCCAGCTTTTAGATGCATAGCAAGTAAATGAGAAGACCATGGCCTGGAACAGGCAAACCTTAGTCTCTAGACTGACATCGTTGCTCTTTAAGACTCTGGAGAGGTGTGTGAGAGCTGTTTTTTAACAAACAACTTGTCTTGATTTTTTAATTGCTGGTGCCAAGGGTGTTGATTAAGTATCCGAATCAGATGAAATCATTAACAACCTCAATAATTTCTCTATCACGATGTTGCCTGTTGGGCCAGTGGTAAGGATCTTTTTCTTGATGTTGAAATGTAATCCAGATTGAAGGCTAAAGTCCTTGACCTTCTGCAACAAATGCTTCAAATCCTCCTCTGTCTCCGCAAGCAAAGCCGTGTCATATGCATAAAGCAGGTTGTTGATGAGTCTTCCTCCAATGCTGATGCCACATTATTCTTCCTGAAGACCAGCCTCCTGAATGAACTCTTCGACACATAGATTGAAATGGTCTGGAGAAAGTCCCTGACACAAACAATACATCCCTGACACACTGCTTTCTTGATTTGGAACCATGCAGTCTGCCCTTGCTTTGTTTGGACAATTGCTTCCTGTTTAGGTATGTTTTGCACATGCACAATGAAGTGTTCTGGGATTCCCATTCTTCTCTATTGTTAGCCATAATTTCTTGTGATCCATTAGAAGTTTCAAAAAGTAAATTGGCTTAGCTTTAGCTTTGTTGTTATTGCATTCCATCAAGTTAGAATTGACTCATAACTGATCATCCAGAAAGTTTTCTAGAGGTTGTAAATAGAAAAGAAAGAGATTGCCCATCTTTCTTCCAATGAGCAGCTGGGAGATTTGAACTATATGCCTTAGGGTTGGCACATAGTTCCATGCAACTACTTACCCATTAGTTAGAAAGATACTGATACAAACAGGCTTACAAAAGAGGATTTTGTTGTTATAATTAACTACAAATATATTTTTATAAAAACAATAGTTTTACTAAAATACTACACAAAATTTTTATGTAGGCTGTCATTTTGGTGTAACCTTTTTGACAGTGCTATCTGCTGTGGTACAGAATTTCTGCCACAGGGTCTGTAAGCAAAAAAGAGAAAGCCATTCAGTAAGATGAGCTGACACAATGGCAACTACAGTGGACTCAAACTGATTGCGAAGATGGTGCAGGATTGGGTAACAGGGTCACTGCGAGTAGGAGCCGACTCAGTGGCACCTAACAACATGAGGAAAGTGAAGGAGAGAGTCGTATGGATACTAGAAAGTTATTGAGGCAGAAAGAGCATCAAGCATTAACCCCTCTCCCCCATATAGGCAGTTCTTCTGTGTGAGGAAACCAGTAGACCACTGTGGCTGGAGAGAAGTGAGGAAAGGGAAATTGGATGTAGATGAAATCAGAGAGGTAACTGGAGATCTGAGAGGTACCAACGGGGCTCTGTGAGAGGTAGGAAGCCATTGGAGATTTTAAAAAGTGGTTTCTTCCTAAGCTCAAAGCCATTAAGAAGGGTTATAATTATGAAAACAAAACAAACAACAATCACCAACTCACTTTGCAGTAACAGTTCCCTAGGGCTGCTATAATAAACAGCCAAAAAGTGAGTGGCTTATGAGAACAGAATTTATTGTCTTATAGAGGCTAGAAGTTGAAATTCAGGGTGTCAGCAATATTGGACTTTCTCTAAAGGCTCTGGAGAAGATTCTCCCTTTTTCTCTTAGTTTCTGGTAGCTCCAGACTTTCCTTGTGAGCCAGAGCCCACCTGACAGCAATAAACAGTAATATTTCAGAGGATAATTCTGACAATCAAGGTACTTCATATGTGCAGTTGATTAGAAAAGGGCCGAGTCAGAATTGTGCTTTATAGAGTTTTTAGAGTAGCTGTAGAATGACCCCAATCCCTATATCTTTTGCAAGACATGTTCTAATAATTATTGATCTTAGTTTTTCAAATGGGCAACTTGAATTAAAAGAAGCCAGATATCTTACGCTCTCTATTCTCTTTCCATGTGATTTATAGCCTTTGAAAACCTGCTGGAGGGTCAGCTATGAGTCAGGTCTGACTCAGCTGCAATGAGTTGGTTGGTTGGAATACTCCAGTGCTTGCCTCCTGACTTTAAAGCACACGTGTATCACTGTGCTGGCGGTGAAGTAGTACAGAAAACCATTGCTCTCTCAGAGCAATGTGATTGACTATACAGCTTCTTTGATGTGGCAGAGAGTAATGAAGTGTGTCAAAGCAGAACTTAAAAAAAAGTCAGCAAGACAATGCAGTAAAAATTGACCTTTGTTCCCTCACTCATTTTCAATTTGCCTTATTCACCATCTTGAGTCACTGCATAATTTTTTCATGACCAGCAGATGGCAGTATATCCCAATGCAATATAATGTCAATACTACAACTTGCTTTTCATTGCTAACACCTTCCTCTAATTTTCATGCTCTTTTGACTGGAGCGCTAGTAGCCTTGTGGAAAGAAGCTGCATTGTAATACCAAAGGCTCGGGGTTCAAATCCTCCAGATGCTCCGTTGGAGATGGATAAGCAGTCTCCTGTATGATTTACTGCCTCTGAAATGGCGCTGGACCGTCCAGCTCCGGGTTGACAGCAAACAAGTGGCCAAGGAGTTGTGCTGCCAGTCCAAAGGCTGTGCGTTCAAAATCACCTCGAAAGAAATTTCTCCTGTGCAATTTACAGTCTCCACGAACTCACTGTAAGGCCAGCTATGGGTTGATCGCTAAATGACAGCAATATCCTACCACAGACTTGTCCTTATGGGGTTGACTACAGAGTGAGTGATATTATCACTCATTTTGTAGGTTTTTTATTGTTCAACTGAACCTTGAACCATGAAGGTGAGTTTTGCTCCAGGTTTGAAGAGTGACTAAAGGTAATAGTCTCAGCTGGGCCACATTTTTCATTTTTTATTGTGATTTAGATGAAAGCTTACAGAGGATATTGGTTATACACATTTTGATTTTTGACTCTGATTCTAATCTTCACGATGTAACAGCACTTTCCCCACTTCCTCTCTCTCTTAACCATCTGCATTTTTTTCCCTGTCATTTTCTCCTTTTTGAGCTTCACCTCTTGGCAAATGCTGTCCTATGTATGGTTGGTTGTTCAAGGGAGTATGCATCTCCTTAGTGTTGCTATTCACTCTATTATGTGGCTAAAAATTGAATCATGAGTTGGTTTAAAGTGTTAAAGGGTGACTAAGAGCCATGGCAGGAAGCTCTGGTGGCCTAATGGTAAGAAGCTGCACTGAAATCCCAAAGGCATGTGGTTCAAATCCACCAGCTGCTCCAAAGAAGAAGGATGGGCAATCTTCTTCTCAGCAATTTACTGCCTCCGAAAACCAGCTGGAAGATCAGCTATAGTTTGGTTCCAACTCTACTGCAAACAACAACAACAACAACAGTTCCACCAGAATTTGTCTGACCAGTAAGCCTGGCATTTTATGATAATTTTGAGTTTTGGTCCCTATTTTCTTTTACTTTTTCCATGGTCTCCTATAGTTGTTCTGTCATTGGGGGTGTCTAGTCGAGTATGAGCATATTAACAGGTTGTTGTTAAGTGCAGTCAAGTAGCTTGCGACTCATACCGACCCTATGTACAACAGCCCTAAACTCTGTTCTGTCCTGTGCCAATCTCATTGTCTCTGACACACTCATGCCGATTACCCCAGTCACCAAATCAGTCCATCTTCTAGAGGGCCTTCTCCTCCTGTGCCTGCCCTCTATCCACCCTCCCAAGCATTATGTCCTTCTCCAAGGACAGGTCTCTCCTTACAACATGACCAAAGTATGTCAGACGAAGCCTCAGAATCCTTGCTTCCAAAGAGCAGCCCGTTTAACCCTCTCCAAAATGAATGTTTGTTTTCTTAGCAGTCCATGGTACCCTCAAAACTCTTCTCCAACACCACAGCTCAAAGGCATCAATTCTCCTCCTATCCTCCCTAGTCATTGTCCAACTCTCTGATGCATAACATGTGATTTCAAAGACCATGGCCTGTATCAGATGCACCTTAGTCTCCAGAGAGACACCATTGCTCTTCAGTACTTTAGAGAGGTCCCTAACAGCAGACTTTCCCATCACAATATGTTCCTGGCTGCTGGTGCCAAGAGTGTTGACTGTGGAGCCAAGCAGACTAAAGCTTTGAACAATCTCAATCTCTTCACCATCCATCCTGATGCTGCCAATTGGTCCAGTGGTAAGAATCTTTGTCTTCTAGACATTGAGCCTCAATCCATATTGAAGCCAATGGTGATGAAGGATGGTGTTCAAACTGTACTGAAGGCACTGGCAAAAATAAAGACGCCAAAAATTTATGGAATACAAATTGATATATTTTAACCAACAGATGCAATCCTGGTTATGCTTAATAGTCTATGCCATGAAATTTGGAGGACAGCTACTTGCCTGACTGGAAGAGAGCCATATTTGTTCTCATTCCCCAAAGAGATAAGCCATCACAATGTGGAAATTATCAAACAATATGAGTAATACCACATGCAAAGACTATATTGCTGAAAAATCATTAAAAAAATGCCTAGGAAAGTACTTTGACAGAGAACTGCCAGAAGTTCAAGCTGGGTTTAGAAGAGGTTGTGGTACCAGAGATATCATTGCCGATGCCAGATGGATCCTGGTTAAAGGCAGAGAGTATCAGAAGAATGTCTGTTTGTGGTTTACCGACAATGCAAGACATTTGACTGTGTGGATCCTAGCATGCTATGGCTAACATTGATAAGAATGGGAATCCCAGAGCACCTAATTATACTTATATGAAAACTATACCTAGGTCAAGAAGCTGTTGTCCAAACAGAAAGGGGGAATGTTGCATAGTTTAAAATCAGAGATGGTGTACATAAGATTTCTACCCTTTCTCCTCAGAGAAGGTGCACATCAGAATCCTACCCTTTCTCCAAACTATTCAATTTTTAGGCTGAGTAAATAATTAGAGAAATTGGATTCTATGAAGAAGGATGTGATATCATGATTGGAGGAAGACCCATCAACCACCTGCATTATGTAGATAATATAACCTTGCTTGCTGAAAGTGAGGACTTAAAATACTTGCTGCAGAAGGTCAAAGACTCTATATATCCTTCAATGTAGAGTGCATCTCAACATCAAAAAGACAAGAATCCTCACCATTGGACAGATAAACAAACATCATGATGGAGAAAAGATTGGAATTGTCAATGATATCATCTTACTTGGATCCACAGCCAACACCGTTGGTACCAGAGGTCAAATCAGAAGCAGAATTACATTGGTCAAGTTTGCTGTGAGAGACTGCTCCAAATTACTGAAGAGTAATGATGTCAGCTTGAAGACTAAGGTGCACTTTATTTAGACCATGGTCTTTTCGAACACTTGCTGTGCACCTGAGAGCTGGACAATAAATAAGAATAATAGAAGAAACGTTGATGTTAAGTTGTGATGCTGAGGAAGAACACTGAATATCCATGGGCTGCCATAAGAGCAGATATGTCCTGGAGACGGTGCAGCCAGAGGCAAAGATGATAAAGCTTCATCTTTAGGCCTATTTCTAGGAGAAGATATTCTTCGGAAAGGGAAATCATGCTTGGAAAGGCAGAGGGTGAGCATCAGAAAGGAAAACTCTCAGCAAGGTAGATTGGCACAGTGGGCACAGTGACTGCAGTAATGGGCTCAAGTGTGTCTGAGATGATGAGGGCAGCACAGGCCAGGAAAGGACAGGATAGGACAGGGTTCAGATCTGTTATTCATAGGGTTGTCGTGAGTCTCACTCAACTTGAGAGCACCTAACTTTTGCATAACCTTCTTATGAGAAAACTATCTATGACCCCCTATTACATGTTTAAACTAAGGCCTGCATTTACCTTTATTAAATTTTACCTTAAGTAGTTTCAGATACCCTACCACTCACTGAAGAGTTCAATACTTGCTCATTATTTTCTCTACGTGAAGTCCTAGCATCACTTCATCTTCAATGTTCTTGTCCCATTGGTATTTTGGAGCTTTTTAACTTTACGATTCTGCTGTCATGTTGTTAAGCACTGTTGAGTCGATCAAGACTCATGTTGTTGTTTGGTGCCATCTTGTCGTAGATGACTCATAGCGACCCTATGAACGAAAGGCCTGAGCACTCTTCATACATAGAGTTTCCAGAGGCAAGCCATTTCGGAAGTCGATGCCACTCCTGCTTCCAGGGTTGTTTTAGTTGGGAAGCTCCACCAAACACTGTCCACCATGGGTAACCATTACCACTTTTGGCACATCAGTGTCACAGTGTTCAGCGTCACAGCAACCATGAGTTACCTCTGTACAGCAATGCACAGGCCAGTGCTATACCACCTAGAAGAATCAGGAGTGATAGTAATTGTATAAACAGAAGACTCGAACCTTGTCCTATTCTGTGGCACCCTCACCATTGACTCAGTCACTGTGTCAATCCATATTGCTTCAGTCACTGTGTCAATCCATCTTGTTGAGTGTTTTTCTCTCTCTCTGGCTGAGAGAAAAATCTTTCCAAGTATGAGGTCTTTTCCTAAGGGCTGGCCTCTCCTAGTCACATGTCCAAAGTATGCAAGACAGAGTTTCACCATCCTTTCCTTCAAGGAGCCTCCTGGCTGCATCAAGAGTCCATAGTCCTTGGTTTTAGTCCTAGGTCCATGATCCACCTTGAGTTGGTTTTTGTGTATGGAGTGAGGTGTGGGTCTTGCTTGAGTCTTTTGCAGATA
>NW_006399780.1:20382350-20390265 GCF_000299155.1 Elephantulus edwardii
AGAGAATAGTGCAACAATGAATGAGTGGAAGCCCAAAATCTCTGTAAATGTTTATGAAAATTAATAAAATATAATTATCGAAAAAAAAAGAGTCCATAGAACATTTAGTATTCTTTCCCTACACCACAACTTAGAGTCATTAAGTCTTCTACTGTCATCTTTAGTCAAAGTCCAAATTTTACCTGCATGGACGTAACTGAAAACATCATAAATCAGGTACACCTTAGTGTTCAAAATGACATCACTGCTTTTCAGTGCCTTGGAGAAGTACTGAGTATCCAAACCATGCCTTTCTTATTCTTGGTTAGCTTTTACAAGTGCTTCTAGTTGTTTCTGTTGTTAGGTGTCATCCAGCTAAGATTCATAGTGACTCTATAGCCAACAGAGCTGAACCTTGCCCTGTCCTCCTGATCTCCGATGTGCTCAAGCCCATTGTTACAGTCACTGTGTCATTCCATCTTGCTGAATTTCAGTAGCCAGTTACTAATCAAGTTTTGAATCAGATTGATTGATCTAATTTTTGTGTTTCATTTGGCTATGGATTAGTAGTATCTAGTAAACTGTCTGAGAAAGTTTATGGAAAACCAGACTGTAATCAAGCAATTATGCCAGTTTGCCTTTCCTCCTACCCCTTTCACAATTACCCTTATCCTACTTTACGCTAGGAGCCCCGGTGGCACAGTAGGCTAAGTGCTGCACTATGAACGGAAAGATTAATAGTTTGAACCTGCCAGTTGCTCTGAGTGATGAGATAGTCTGCTCTCATAAAGATTTGGAGCCTTTGAAGCTCTGTGGGGCAGTTCTCCACTGCCCTGTGTTTTCTGTCATTCAGGATTGACTTAATGGCATTGAGTTTACTTTTTATACTTGACACAAGAAAATCATGTCTCTCGCCACGCAGAATAGATGCATAAGTTTGAGGTATAGGAACTTCTAGTATATCAAACAAAGACATATTTGAACTACGGTGTCAACTAAAAAAAAAAGGGAATAACTCTAAACTTTTTGTACATCAAGTGGTTTCTGAATTTTTACCAGCTTATAAATAAGCAATTTTTAAACAGTAAGCCACAAAATGATATTTAGGGTGTAAAAAATGTAATGTCATCACTAAAATAAATGTTTATATATTTATACTAATTAATTTATTTGAAAACATTCAGCACTCACAGCTAAAAATAAAAATAGTAATAATGTTGAATACTGTTATTGAGTAATATTCGGTTTTTTTGGCATGAACAAATTGGAAGAAATTTCCACCAATCAGATACTAAGAATATATTTTTATTTTGTATTTATTAGGATTTGTAGTTAATATGTATTATTTTGACCAATAGTGAATAGATAAGGATTGTAATAATAGCTAAGTACGAAAGTAAATTCTTAGCACATGGAACTTTAGGGTTGTGGGAAATGTTTAAATTGAATACATATTTTTGTGCACAATAATATAATAATCAAAATACTTTTAAGCATAAAAGTAAAGGAGGATAAGGTTTTGTAGGGAGCGGAATGTAAATACAAGTTTAAAAAGAAGAAGGAATTTTGTGAAATATAACTTTGAAAAGTTATCTTACCCAGTCTAGGAAGAAAAAAAAATAAAAGAAAAAGAAAAGTATCTTGTCTTTTGAAAATATTTGGTAGTGGGTGTCAAATTGCTATGACATTTAGATTCCACTAGATGCATTTAAAAGAGTGAAATAGCAGTTTTGTTTAAAATGTCAACATTATAATGTGCTGGAAGTGATATAATTTGCAACTATTTAAACCCAAATCACTTCTTTCAAAATCTTAAATGTCAGTTTAAAAAATGTGTGAGAGGATGAGTAGTTTCTCCCAAGTTCTCTTAGGGCGCTATGAGCAAAATACTTAAAAATTGTAAGGGAGGCCACTGGGGCATCTTCTTTGAATCCACATCTAAATAAGCTTGTCTTTCCCTTGCCTACATTCCTTGTTCATTATTTGATAGGGTGATTACTATATGGTAAACTCCAAATAGTCTGAATTTTTAAAAATTTATATAATACCTGCATCTGTTTTATGACAGGGTTCTGGGTTTGCACTTGGTCACTGACCTAAAAGTTAGCAGTTGAAACCAAGCCAGCAACACCACAGAAAAAAGACCTAGCAGTCGATAAGACTGTTGTCCATTGATACTATTGTGTAGTTTCTGACTCACAGTGACCCCATGCATAACAGATTCAAGCTTGCTCAATCCTGCACCATTCTTAAATCACTACTATGCTTAAACCTATTGCTGCAGTCACTGTCCCAACCCATCTCATTGAGGATCTTCCTCTCCTTCACTGACCTTGTCTTTTTCTAAGCATGATATCCTTTTCCAAGGTCTGGCCCCTCTTGAAAATATTCACAAGGTATCTGAGAAGAAGTCTCACTAACCTTCCTTCCAAGGAATATTCTGGTTGTACATCTTTCAACACAGATATGTTTGTTTTGACAGTCCTTGGTATATTCAGTACTCCTTGCCAACTTAACAATTCAAAGATATAAATTCTTACTTAATTTTCCTTATCTATTGTTCAGCTTTCACATGAATGTGAAGCAACTTAAAGAAAAAAAATCATAGTTTGGGTCAGGAGTACCTTACAATGTCTTTAGATAACATCTTTACTTTTTAGCACTTTGAAGAGTTCCCTGACAGATGATTTGCCCAGCATAGTACATCTTTTGATTTCTTGACTGCTGCTTTGGTAGGTGTGATTGTGGATCCAGATAAAATGAAATCACTTACAATTTCAATCTTTCATTCATTTATTATGACATTTCCTATTTATCCAGTTATGAGGATATAAATTTTCTTTATTTTCAAGTGTAATCTATATCTAAGGCCATATAGTCTTTGATCTTCTTCAGCAAGGGCTTCAAGTCCTCTTTATTTTCAGCCAGCAAAGTATGCTATTTGCATTATAGCTCAAGAACCCCTATTGAGCAGTTGCATTATGTATTGAGCAGTTGCATTATGTATTGAGCAGTTGCATTATGTAACACACAGAGTATCCACGGGTTGGAATTGACTCAAGAGCAAGTTTTGATTTTAATAAGAAGTAAATAGGATGCTCTCCAAAACGGAAACTGAACTGCAGTTTTTCAGCCTCCCTTGCAGGATGCTAAGCTGTGAACTGCTGTTGTTAGCTGCTGTTGAATTTACTCCCAACATTGTTTTTAAAATTGTATTTTATTTTAAATTTTATTTTAATGATTATGTAGCAGCTCAATATTTTATTAAAATAATTTTGTTGTGAGGCACTTAGATTGTTTCAAGATTTGAATTCTTATAAGCAATACAACAGCAAACACCTTCATGAAGTAAAATTTTTCTCCTTTGAATTCATTCTTAGGATCTTTCCCATGTATACATTTTACTCCGACACTGTAACTTCTCAAGTCTTGAACTATAGAATATTTTCAGAGAACTTTTATATTCATTACCTTGCTTGTTGCTTTGGTTACTCATCTGGGTAAAATTCCTGGCCGAAGCACCTTAGGTTCAGCCACAGCCATCTATCTGTGAAAACATAACAGGTTTCATGATTAACAGGTTTCAGTGGCACTTTCAAACACAGGCAGACTAGGAAGAAGAATCTGGCAATCTATTTTCAAAAATTAGCTAATGAGAACTCTATGGATCACATGTTCTAATCCAAAATCGTGGAGAATGACACAGGACTGGCACTGTTTATTCCCTTGTGTGTGAGCTTGACATAAGTCTTGCACACTTGGACAACAATTAACAATAACAATAATTACTCTTCCCCATAATCCTGCTTCCCCTCTATTTATGAAAGTGGTATACAAGAGTTCTTTGTAAATCCTCATATCTCGTCTCATTTCAGCTTCAGTTGAGTTGACCTTTACGTCACCTTCTAGTTTTTTCTAATTTTTTAGAGGATATAGCAATCATAGCTACTTCCTCAGACCCCTCTACTACCAGTGGGTCTCCACCTGCATTTCCTATTCTTCCTGTCCTGGATTTTTGCTATCTATTTTCTAGAATTCTTAACTATGGAAATGACAAGCTATGACAAAGTGAATGACAAAGAATATGGCTTAATATAAAAAAGCTGTTTATTGGTTTACATATTTTATAGAACATCAAGTTGAGTATCAAATAAGAGGTGAAATGTGAGCTAATAAAATTTTGTTCTCAGCAAATAAGATTAGGGAATGTTTACTGATACTGTGACCTGAGAATTTTAACAAGGTACATATTGATCTTTGATGTTAACATAATTTAAAAGGCTAGTCAAACAGCTACTGGGTAAAGTGAGACCATTCAGTCCTAGAATGAATTCAGTCTTGGATGTAATTCCTGAAGGCAAAATAAGGTTGAAGGAAAATTTCATAAGCATTAGGACCTTATGACAGAGTTGGGCTGGAGGATGACAAGGGTGGTATCTGGTGTAACAAGGCTTTCTATAATGATGAACTTTTTACCCTTAGCCTAATGTTTCTTTCCCAGTCTGACATGGAAATGAATATGGCTTTTTTTTTTTAACTGTGTGTTTTTGGGTGTTTTTTTAAAAACAATAGTGGTTGATAAGTACTTCAGTAATCCTTGAACTTCTCTCACTGTGTTTTATGGTTCTGTGGGTGTGTTATGAGAGTCACTTTTGCACAATTTACAACGAGAATGATATGTCCAAGTTTTAAGATCACTACCTATAGTTATAAACACTGTGTCTGTTTAGGCACCATATTAGACATCTCATCTGCCAGGTGAAGGCCCAAGTTTTAAAAATTTCTCCCCTGAGGTAAAAATCAAGAGTTATCTAGAAGTTTAAGGTATCTTAATAATTAAGAGAGATATATATTGCTAAATGCCAGATTTTCAATTTCAAACATTTGTTGCTGTTAGATGCTGGTAAATTGCTTTCAATTTACAGTGTCCCTACATATAAGAGAAGGAAACACTAGTCCTGGACCATCGTCACAATTATTCTTTAGTTGTCCTTATTTATTGTCCAATTTTCAGATGAATAGAAAGTGGTTGAGAAGACCGTGACTTGGATAAGGTACATCTTAGTCTTTAAACTGACAGCATTGCTCTTTAGTACTGTGGAGAGGTCCTTGAAGCAGATTTTACCAATGCAACTTATCTTTTGTTGACACAACCTTGCTCACAATCTGCATTATGCAGCTGACACAACTTTGAAAGTGACTAAGACCTCAGGGATTGCTGCTATGAGTCGCAGGCGACTTGACGGCACATAACAACAACAACAACAACAACAACAACAACTTATTTTTTGATTTCTTGACTGCTGGTACCAATGGTTTTTTATTGTGAATCCAAGTCGTTGAGAATTTCAATTCTTTCTCTATTTTTCATGATGTTCCCTATTGGTCCAGTGGTGAATATTTGTGTTCCCTTGGTATTAAGCTATAATCCATACTGAAGATTTTGATGTTTTGCAGCAATCCCTGAGGTCTTAGTCACTTTCAAAGTTGTGTCAGCTGCATAATGCAGATTGTGAGCAAGGTTGTGTCAACTGCATAACATAGGTTGCTGATAAGCCTTCCACCAATACTGATGCAAATTTTTCTCCATAAAATCCAGCTTCTTGAATGATTTGGTCAGCATACAGATTGAACAGGTATGGAGAAAGGATACACGACTTGACACAAACTTTCTTTAAATTGTGTTTAACTCGTGTACATTTTCTTTTTGCTTCCTCCTTCCACCCACCAAACTCTTTGGAATTCCCCCTCTTCCCTTCACATTCTCAACCTCTCACCTCATCCTTTCCCCTCTTTGCATATCCACAAATAAGTAACTAGTTATTCTTCTGTTTTCATGATAGTTTTCTTATACAGTATTAGTTTTTGTGTGTCTGAGTTAGTTCACACAACAGAATGTTCTCTAGCCTTTTCCATGTTATATGGTATTTTCAAAATCATTGCTCCTGAGTGCAAAATAGTATTCCATTGTGGACATGAGCTTTTAAAATTTTAAACCATACAGTAGTTCCCTGGCTCTGTTCAAATAACAGCTTTTTGACTAGGTATAGATTTCACAAGAACATAATTAAGTGTTCTGAGATGCTAATTCTTCTCAATGTTAGCCATAATTCGTTGTGATTCACACAGTCAAATGCCTTTGCATAGTCAATAAAACATAGCTATATATCCTTCTGGTAGTGACTGCTATCTGCTAAGATCCATCAGTCATTAGCAATGATATCTGTGGTACCACTGCTTCTTCTAAAGCTGGGTTAAATTTCTGGAAGTTCTCTGTTAATGCACTCTGTTAGCCATTTTTGAATAATCTTTAACAAGATTTTTTTTTTTTTAAATTTATTTTTCCTTGTTGTGTGCTGTCAAATCAGCTCTGACTGGCACCGGAGGAGATTTTCTTTGGATTGTGATAAATAGATAACACCAAGCAATCCCCAGAATTTTAACAAGAACAGGACATTTAGTCTGAACAAAAGTACCAGGACTGAAAACATGGACAAGGAAATATACTGTGGAAGTTCTCACATATTCCACTGTACTACAGCTCACTTGCATGAGCCCTTGTAGTCTTCAAGGCAGGAAGACAAAATTGGGCAGCTCACACTCTATCTTTTCTGTACATTGTTGTTAGGCACCAAGTCAACTACCACTATGGTGACCCTGTGAACAGCAGATCTGAACCTTGCCCTTTTCTGCAGCGTCCTCATGATCTCAGTCATGTCAATGTTAATTGTTATAGTGATTGGTTCAATTTGCCTGGTTGAGGATTTTTCTTTTTCCCACTATCTTTCCCAGTATGATGTCTCTCTCCACATACTGATGTCTTCTGAAAATATGCCCAAAGTAAGTGAGATGAAGTTTAACCATGCTTGCTTCTAAGGAGCATTCTGGTTGCACATCCTTTAAGATAGATTACACTTTTGGTGATGTATGGTATAGTCAATACTCTCCACAAATACTACAGTTGAAAAGAATAAATTCTTTTTGGTTGTCCTTATTCATTGTCAAGCAATTGAAAAGGTGATGTTTTGGGTCAGCACATCTTAGCTTTTAAACTGACATCTTTGTTCTTTACCACTTTGGAGAGGGCTTTGATGACAGATTGATCCACTGTAATACAACTTTTGAGTTCCTGACTGCCCCATCCATAGTTGTTGATTCTGGATCCAAGTGAATTAGATCAAATAGCATACAGTAAGAAAGCAAAAGGTAATTACAAAGACAGGTGAGAAGAAAAAAAAATCAAAATAGATGGCAGAAAAGACTTTGAAATTTGCACTGGCATGAAAAGAAGACAAAACAAAGTGAAAGAATGCTTAAAAAAGAAGGCTGAACAGAAGACTTCAAAGGACAGCCTGAGAAGACAAAGCAAAGTATGATGATGAGTTGTGCAAGGGGCTGGAGTTAGAAAACCAAAAGGGAAGAATATACTCAGCACTTCTCAAGCTGAAAGAATTGAAGAGCAATTTTAAGCCTCTAGTGGGAACACTGACAGATCCTATAAGTAAAATCTTGAATGATTCCAGACGCATCAAAAGAAGATAGAAGATACAGTCACTGTACCAAAAAGAATTTGCCAATACTTAGGAAGCAGCATATGATCAAAACCCGATGGTAATGAAGGACGAAGTACAAGGTGTAATGAAGGCATTGGGGGAAAAAATGAGGTCCAGGACATTGATGAAATTCCAATTGATATTTTTCAGCAAATAGATTCAGCCCCGGATATGCTCACCAGTCTCTGCCAAAAATTATGAAAGATAGCTACCTGGCCAAATGATTGGAAGAGATCCATCTTTGTTCACATTCTCAAAAAAATTGATCCAACAGATTATGAAAATTATTGAACAAGATGATTAATATTGTTGTTGTTATATGCTGTCAAGTTGCCTGTGACTCATAGTGATCCTATGTACAATAGCTCTGAACCCTTCTCTAT
>NW_006399780.1:20391760-20392317 GCF_000299155.1 Elephantulus edwardii
AGGCTCTTGCTCATACTTTGTTTCATGAAATTCTTCTGTGTCAGGCAATTCCTTCTGGTACAGTGACTCTGTATACTCCTTCCATCTTCTTTTAATGCTTCATAGATCATTTAATATTCTGCCCAATGCATCATTAAGTATTGCAACTCAAGGCTTGAATTTATCCTTCAGTTCCTTCAGCTTAAGAAATACTCCGCAAGTTAAGCCGTTTTTATTTTCCTATTTCAGCTTTTTGCACATTTCATTATAATACTTTACTTTGTCTTCCTACACTGACCTTTGAAATCTTCTTATTCAGCTCCTTAATATCTTGATTTCTCCCCTTTGCTTTGGCTTCTTGGTGCTCTAGTGCAATATTCAGAGTCTCTTCTGGCATCCACCTTGGTCTTCCTCCTCTCTCTTTTTAATGATCTTTCGCATTCTTCCTGGATGATATTCTTGATATCCTCCTACTGCTCATCTGGTCTTCACTCACTAGTGTTCAAGGCCTCAAACCTGTTCCTGAAAAGGCTTTGAAAATCAAATGGGATAGACTTCAGGTCAAATTTTGGTTCCAG
>NW_006399780.1:20394311-20394804 GCF_000299155.1 Elephantulus edwardii
CAATCCTATTGTTCTGTAGTTTCCACACAGCTTTAAATAAATAGAAATATGTTTAAATGTGTTTCATTGATTGTGAAAATACATTTGACTGTGTGGATCATGACAAATATGGTAACACTGAGAAAAATTGTGCTCATCAAAACCTATACATAGACCAAAAAGCAATTTTCTGAACAGAAAAAGGGACACTGCATGGTTTTGAAATAGGAGTAATGTTGGTCAGTGTAATATTCTTTCTCTATGTCTTCATATGAAAAATAATGTAGTATCAGGATTGGAGGAAGAGTCATCAACAAGCTGCATTTTCCTTGAATACAAGAAGTGAAGAGTTTTTAAAGTACTTACTGCAGAAGATCAAAGACTCTAGACTTCAATATGGGTTATAACACAACATGAAGAAAACAAAAATCCGTACTACTGGACCATTAATAGGTAACATCATGATAGATGGAGAAAACATTGAAGTCATCAATTATTTAATTTTACTTGGTTC
>NW_006399780.1:20395439-20397455 GCF_000299155.1 Elephantulus edwardii
TTCTCAGGCCCTAAAGACATGATCCAACTTTCTGTCTTGATGATTCTGACGTTACCAGAAACCTAAGATTATGCCACTTGTTTCCAGAAAAATCAATCTTGGAAACAGAGGCTGAAGGGGAGAGAAAGTTTATTGTTGTTGTGTTGTTGTTATGTACCGGCAAGTTGTCTATGACTCATTGTGAACCCTGCCCCAGCCTGAGTCAATCTCACTGCCTCTGACACACCTATTCCTATTTCCCCAGTTACTATGTCAATCCATTTCATTCAGGGTTTTCCCTCCTGAACTGTCTCTCCACCCTTCTGAGCATGATGTCCTTCTCCAAGAAGCAATCCCTCCTGGCATCATACCCAAAGTATGCCAAAGTGAGTCAGTCCCTGGGCTAGGATACTCTTTGATATGGGAAAACGTCAAGACATGTGAACATTTCCAAGGTATGTTGGGTCTACAGATATTAAAGGAAGCAGGGACGTTCCTCCAGAATCAACACAGTAAGGATGCCTTTTCCTGTATCTGTTATTGCAGTATTAAATAACAAAAATGATAAACTACATAATAGGGAGCATTGGTGGCCTAGTGGCAAGAAGCTACACTGCAATCCTGAAGGCATGTGGTTCAAGGCCATCAGCTGCTCTGTGGGATAAGGATGGGCAATCTCCTCCCATGTAATTAACTGCCTCTGAAAACCTGCAGGAAGGGCCAGCTACGGGTCGGTTCTGACTCACTGGTACTCAACAACAACAACAACAACAACAAGCTAGGTAATTGTATTCAAGATAGTGTGCTCAGACACATTATTTTTAAATGAGTTTAGAATGTCTCATCAAAGAAACATTGATAAATCTAACTTTATAAAATTAAAATTTTCTGTTTTCAAAAGATAATATGAAAAAGAAAAAAGCCACCTATTGAAGCAATGTTTGCTTAACAAATTCCTGGTGCAAGTGTTACATTCAAAATATGGAAAGAACTTTGCATAACTAAACCAAATATGTTGTTCTTGCACACGGTTGACTCGGAACCCACCCATAGCTGACCATCTAGGGGGTTTTCAGAGGGTATTAACCACACAGGAGGAATTTGCCCATTCTTTTCCAGCAGAGTAGCTAGTGGATTCAAACTGCATGCCTTCGGGATTGCAGCACAGCTTCTTACCACTAACCCACCAGAGCTCCCCAATTATAACTAAGTATAATAACTAAACCAAAATGAGCAGAAAATTCATAGACCGAAGAAGAGATATAAATTGCAAATAATAATAATAAAAAGCTTTTTTTTTCTGAAGAAAGGAGAAAGAAATTTATTACTCATTTGTAGATCAATATTTGTTGGCAGACCATCTTTCCTATGTTTTGGTTATTCCTCCAACCTCTCAAATAGTCCTTTAGATAGTCAAACTTTATATATACACCTTGAGTCTTATATTTCTGGTGATGTCTGATTAGCTGTATTTTCCTTTTCACATAATTAGTGTTTGTTTTGTTGCCCTGGATACCAGTAGACCTGAAGTCAAGTTAATTTCCATTGCTTTTGCATTTGGAGTTTCTGTTTTCCTTGACCCTAATTTTTGTATCCTCTTTTCCAAACCCTTCCCAGGCTGCCAGCAGTCAATTCAAATCTCTTTCTAAAGGAAACAAAGTTTGAAGACATTTCAAGCATTCTTTCCTTTATGTTATTTGTAAATTGGCTGATACAGTGTAAGGATAGAACTGAGAGAATAGTCGGGATAACAGGTCTTTAACCTTCTGTGGAGGAAATGGAGGCATCCCTTATCTACTACTGACTACATGTGACAATTGCCCCCTGACCTCTCTGGCATCCTTGGCTGCAGGGAAGAAGCGCTCTTAGCTGGTCTGGGCCCTTAACTCCAGCAGCCCAGGTATAGCACTCCCACATTGGCTGTGCCTTAGAAAACACATATCTGTAGTATGCACAAACTACTACATTTGTTGTTGAAAAATTCTCAGAATATCTGTAAAAAGAACAACAGAAATGGGGAAAGAAACTGAGTCTTAC
>NW_006399780.1:20398030-20411700 GCF_000299155.1 Elephantulus edwardii
CTATCTATTCGTTTGTTGATGGGCACCTGGGTTGTTTCCAACTCCTTGCTATTGTGAACAGAGCTGTGATAAACATGGGTATGCATATATCTGCTTGGATGTCAGTTATGGTCTCTTTGAGATATATTCCCAGTAGTGAAATTGCTGGGTCAAATGGTATCTCTATTTGCAACTTTTTGAGAAAGCACCATACCGCCTTCCACAGTGGTTGCACAAAAAAGCTTTTAATAATAATTTTTAAAGAATTACTTTTTAACATTAGAGAAATGCAAATAAAACCATATGACATGTCTGTATAAAAAAATTCTACAGCACATATACTAGAATGGCTAAAATGTAAGATACAGAAAGTACTAAACTGGAGAAGATTTGTAGCAACTGAATCCCCATACATTTTTAGTGGGGATGTAAAATGGCTATGATGAAGTTAAAAAGCAATTTGGCAAAATTTTGTCGTATGTATTTACTTAGGACAAAATCCAGTAGTCATACTACTAGGTTTTTATACAAAGCCATTGAAAACATATCTATAGGGAAAACTATGTATATGTTTATTAGCAAACTTAATAATCCAAAGCTGGAAATAATGTAAATGTCATTCAGCTAGTGAAAGAAAAGAGAAATTATGATATACATGAACAGTGGGATACTTAATAGAAGACATTTTAATGAAACATTCAGCAACACAGGTGAATCTCAAAATCATTTTGTTAAATGAGGGAAACCAGTCACGAAAGACTATCTGCTGTGTGAGGTATTTATAGCTTTCTATAAAAGTACACTGGATGGTAAATGTAGATTTTAGAGGACTAAAAATGTTTATTCCAAATAGTAACAGTTGTTTCTGACAGGGTATTAACAACTGAAACTCCTATAAGCCAAAGGAAATCAGTGGTTTTGATAAGTTTGATTAACACTTTCTTTCCTGTAATGATTTTAGAAGAAAGCTCAAACCAGTTTACACTAATGTGTGAGGGAGAAGTTCTGGATATGGATTTGCTTATCCAGCAACTGACGCAAACACTTAATATTATTAGAAACCTCAAGCAGAAACTATGTCGGTTTGACCTCTTGAGTATATATTACGTGATGAGAGAACTAATTTTACTGTGGGTATTATGCAATAATGGGTTAGGAAGCATCATATACAATTAATCCATTTTCCATGTTACCATCTTCAAAGTAATGATGTGTTAAAAAAACTGGAACAAGCAATTAAAACACTCTCTTATAAAATGGGAAGTGGGTGATAAGGGATTAAAGGAGTATGTGTGAAAATTTCATATGTATGGAAGTAAGAGGAGGCAAGGATAGTAGGTTATAAAGGATGGAGAAGGTCTCAGAAACTTTCACATGTATCTTTTCACTTTTCAAAACTTTTATTTTTCTTGACCTGATTCTGCCTTGTCATATTTGGTTTACTAAACATGACACCTTGGTGATTCACTAAATGCTACTCTTTGAATTATCTTTTTAAAATTTTTAATATTTTTTTTCTTGTTGTGTACCATTGAATTGGATCTGACTGGCACAGGAGGAGATTGTTCCTCTTTCTCCAGCAGAGCATCTGGTGGATTTGAACCGTGCACCTCTGGGATTGCAGTGCAGCTTCTTGCTACTAGGCTATAAGAGCTCCCTAAAATTTTTTGAAATTTTTGATATTTTTAACTAAAGTTTACAGAAAAGTTGGATTTTTCATTCATTCATTGTTGTATAATTTCCTCCCTTGCTCTCCCTCCCAGTTTTCTTAACAATGCATCTCTTATTTTGGACCATTATCTTACATATAATGCCTAATCATATATTCTTTTTAAACAGTTATCTCATTCATCTCTTAGGGATAGCCTTTTTAACAAATGGTGTTGGAAAAATTGGAAAACCATCTGTAGAAAACTCAAGCAAGACCCACACTTTAAACCATACACAAAAACCAACTCAAAGTGGTTGAAGGACCTAGGAGTTAAACCGAAGACTATATAAACTTCATCAGAGAAAAGTTTGAAAGAACACTAGAAGTTCTAATACACAGTATGAGCAGTCTTCTAAGCATAATGAAAAATCTATAACCAAGAGAGAGCAAAATAGATGGATAGAACCTTCTAAGAATCAAATTACAATGCACATTCAAAAATTCCCCAACTGGGTAAAAAGAAAAGGCACTGACTGGGGAAAAAATGTTTGGTAATGATACATCTGAAAAGGGACTCATTAATATCTGAAATTTATGGAATATTCCAGCACCTCAACAAGAAAAAGGTAAACAACCCAATTGCAAAATGGACAAGGGTATGAATAGACATCCACCAAAGAAGATTCTCAGATGACAAACAAACACATGAAGAAATGTTCAAAATCCCTAGCTATCAGAGAGAGGCAAATAAAAACAACCACAAGATATTATCTTACCTCAGCAACAATAGCAAAGTTCAACAGAACATCAAGCAACAAATGCTTGCGAGGTTGTGGAGAAATTGGAACTCTTATTCAACTGCTGGTGGGAGTGTATTATGGTTCAACGACTTTGGACGGCAATTTGGCGCTTTCTCAAAAAGTTGGAAATAGAAATACCATTTTACCCACCAATGACCCTGTTGGGAATATACCCTAAAGGTGCGTCTGATTCAGATCATGGTCTTTTGGATCACTTGCTTGCTATGCTGTTGACAGATGGACAACGAATAAGCTGGACAATTCTTCAATTGATGCCTTTGAGATGTGGTGTTGGAGAAGAGTGCTGAACATCCAATGGATGGCCAAAAGAATGAAGAGATATGTCTTGGAGAATGTGCAGCCAGAGAGCTCCTTGGAGGCAAAGATGACTCACACAATTTGTGCATAGGAGAGGCTATACCTGGGAGAAGTTCATCACGCTTGGGAAGTTTGAGGAATAGCAAAACAGAGAAAGACCCTCAAGCAGGTAAACTGACAGTGACTGCAGCAACAGACTCAAGTGTGTCTCAGATAGTGAGAATGGTACAGGATAGAACAGGGTTCAGATTTGATGTTCATAGGGTTACTATGAGTCGTACTTCACTCAACAGCACCTAATAACAATAAGTACTTCACAAAGTATGATTTCTATCTGAGGAACCTAATCCCTCCTGATTAGCATGTCTAAAATATGCAAGATGAAGACTCACTATAAGGAGCATTCTGGCTGTACTTCTTCAAAGCCAGACATGTTTGTTCTTCTAGTTGTTAATGGTATATCCAATACTGCATCAATACGATTGTTTAAATACATCAGTTCTTTTGTCTTACTAATTGTCCATTTATTGTCTAAAAAGGGCCAATGATCTTTTATTTCCTAACTGATAAGTTAACTCAGCATTCAGGAAATCAGGAGACATATTCACTGGACAAATCTGCTGTCAGGGACCTCTCTAAAATACAGAAGAGCAATGATGTCAGTTTGAAGGTTAAGTTGTGCCATGGTCTGCTATACATCAGAGAGCACTGAATAAGGATGACAGAAGAAGAATTAATTCCTTTCAGTTCTGGTGCTAGAGAAGAGTACCAAATACTGAATACTGAGTACCCCATGGACTGCCAAAAGAACAAACAGATATGCCCTGAAAAAGTGCAATCAGAGTGATTCTTGGAGGCAAGGATGATGAAGCTTCATCTTTTGTATTTTGGACATGCAGCATGCAGGCAAGATTCTGCTGAAATTATCCCAAAATGACTAGAACAGCACATCAACAAAGAACTGCCAGATGTGCAGGCTGGGTTTAGTAGAAGTCATGGTACTAGGTATCATTTAAAATCGGGAAGGATGTACATCAGGGATGTGTCCTATCACCATAATTTTCAATCTTTATGCAAAGCAGATCATCTGGGAGGATGGGCTCTAAGAGGAGGAATGTGGCATCAGGATTGGAGGAAGATGACACAACTTTTCTTGCTGAAACTGAGGAAGACCTGAAGCACTTGTTGTAGGTCAAAGACTACAGTTTTCAATGGGGTCCGAAGCTCAATATCAATAAAACAAAGATTATCATTACTGGGCTGATTGGCAGCATCAGGATAGACAGTGAAGAGACTAACAGCTTTAGTTTGCTTGGCTTCACAACCAACATTCTTGGTACCAGCAGCTAGGAAATCAAAGGACAAATTGCATTGTGAAAGTCTGCTATCAGGGACATCTCCAGAGTACTGAAGAGCAATGACATCAATCTAGAGACTAAGGTGGCCTGATTCAGTCCATGGACTTTGCAATTATGTGCTATGCATCAGAAAGCTGAACAATGACTAGGGATGATAGAGGGAGAATTGATGAGCTGTGGTGCTGGGAAAGAGTACTGAATATACTATGGACTGCTAGGAGAACTAATGGGTTTTTCCTGGAGAGGGTGAAACCAGGATGTTCTTTGCAGGCAAGGATTCTGAAGCTCTGTCTGATGTACTCTGTGTTGCAAGGTGGGACCAGTCCTTGGAGAGGGACATCATGCTTGGGAGGGTAGAGGGACAGCACAAGAAGGAAAGACCCTCAATGAGATGGATTGACTCAGTGGCTGGATTAATGGGGATAGGTGTGTCAGAGACAATAAGGTTGGCTCAGGATAGAGCAGGGTTCAGAGCTGTTGTACACAGCTTTGCTATGAGTTTCAGGCAACTTAATAGCACATAATAACAGCAAGATGAGTCTGTCCCTTGGACATGATACTTGGAGAGATAGAGGTAAGTGAAGGAGAGGAAGACCCCCACAAAGAGAGATTGACACTGTGACTTCAGTAATGGGCTCTAGTGTCTCAGAGATGGTGAATATGACACAGAATAGGGCAGGTTTCAGGATGGCTGATCATAGGATTTCTATGAGTTGTACTCAACTCGACAGCACTTAACAACAACTACAACAACAACATGAACGAAACAATCATAGAAGTTGTATTCATCCAAACTCTATTGAATGTGACTTGGAATGGAGAAAGGGAGAATAATTGACCAAATTCCCAACTTCCAGCTCTATGGATCCTATCCTAGGAGGAAGATCTGGTAAAATAAATGATAAATTGGCAGAAGTGATTGCTAATGGAAAGGAAGGCAATAAACTTAATGCCAAAAGAAAAACTAAAATTACCTTGTTGCTTTGTGAGAGGCCAAGAGCAAGAGAGCTTTGCCGTTTCTTAGCTATACTTACAGGTATCCATAAAAGTGGCATTATATGCAAGTATGGATAGCCAAGAAATTACATCCTTCTTCTCTTGGCTTAGCTTGGGACTTAGTAAATTTCAGAAGCTTTCAGAGTGGAATTTTCTCCATGATGGCTAAAAGCAACAGTGGATGAACATTTGGAAAATGTTCTTATGTAGCTTGATCTTTTGGTTCCTGTTTTGTAGGTTTATGCTTTGGGAATTAACAGGTGAGAAATTTTGCCTTTTGTATGCACCCAAAGGACTTTATTCCACAACTCTGTTACAATCATTGTGTAAGTATCCACTCAAGTGTAAATTATTTAGAAAAGTGTCCCAATAAATGGGCAGAAAATATCTACTGTGTTCTTGACTTGTTGCTTTCTTCTGGATGAATATCTTTTAGTCCTATTCTGTTAAGAAACAGAAAACCAACATCAGTTTAGAAGTGATTTGGTGGGCTCAAATATTTAAGTATACAAACAAAGAACTCAAGCACATTTTGGAGATGACTCTGTAGCATAGTGGACAACATATTGAGCTGCTACTCTAAAGGTGAGCAGTTTGAATCTACCAGTGACTACACGGGAGAAAGAGGACAGTCTTCTCCTGTGATGATTTACAACCCTTGGTACCTGGGGAAGGGCCAACAAGACATGAAGTCAATTAGGAGGCAGTGGGTTTGAATTTTTGGATTGCACATTTGATATTATTTGGGGAAGGAATGAAAAGAGTATGTGGCCAGATTAATAGAGACAATCCAAAATTAACTGAAATTTAGCTCAATTTAGATTTCATTTCTTAACAACATTTAGTGAATGGATATAGACTATTTTGTAGAGAAGGTAGAAGAATATTATTGTAATCTGAATTCATTTATTTTTAAAATTATCTTCATCTGATGAATAATCTGACTAGTAACCACTGTTTGATGTAGTACTGGAGTTATTGGTAAGATTAATTTGATGTATCTGCCTATATCTCTCTCATTTAATACTACAAGTAACTAGTATTTTGGTAATTATGTTGTTGCTGTTGATGTTATGTGCCATCGAGTCATTTGTGACTCATAGCGACCCTATGCACAACAGCCCTAAACCCTGCTCTATCCTGTGCCAATCGCATTGCCTCTGACACACCCATCCCGATTACCCAGTCACTGAATCAATCCACCTCATAGAGGATCTTCCCCTCTTTCGCTGTCCCTCTACTTTACCCAGCATGATGTCCTTCTCCAAAGACCTGTCTCTCCTTGCAACATGTCCAAAGTATGTCAGACGAAGCCCCAGAATCTTTGCCTCCAAGGAGTAGCCTGGTCTAATTGTCTCTAGGATGAATCTCTTTGTTTTCTTGGCAGTCCATGGTACATTCAATACTCTTCTCCAGCACCACAGCTCAAAGGCGTCAATTTCCCTTCTATCTTCCCTAGTCACTGTCCATGGCAGTCCATGGTACATTCAATACTCTTCTCCAGCACCACAGCTCAAAAGCGTCAATTCTCCTCCTATCTTCCCTAGTCACTGTCCAACTCTCTGATGCATAACAAGTAATTGCAAAGATCATGACCTGTATCAGGTGCACCTTAGTCTCCAGAGAGACATCGTTGCTCTTGAGTACTTTAGAGAGGTCCCTAACAGCAGACTTTCTCATCGCAATACGTTTTTTTATTTCCTGGCTGCTGGTGCCAAGAGTGTTGACTGTGGAGCCAAGCAAACTGAAGCTGTATACCTTCATAATTTTTCATTTTGAAACACTAAGCATCGAAAAGTATATTGTTGTTGTGTTGTTGTTAAGTGCCCTCGAGTTGCAGGCGACTCATAGCGACCCTATGAACGAAAGTCCTTGACACTTGTGTGACTTTTATCCTTGCTCCAGGTTCATAGGGTTTCCTGAGGCAAGCAATTTACAGAAGAGGATGCCACTCCTGCTCCCAAGCTTGTTTTAACCGGGGAGCACCACCAAACACTGTCCACTGTGGGTAACCATTATCACATTTGACACATCAGTGTCACAGTGTTCAGCTTCACAGCAACCACAAGTTACCTCTGTACAGCAAGTGGACACACCAGGGCTATATGACCTAGAAGAATGTTTCACCAAAAACAATTAAAGACAGGCCTTACGGCCACAGATTAGAGTCACCCACCTTTGGCTTGGTAGCATCGCTTTTGGTCCACTAGGCCAACTGGTCTCTCTCTATGTTGTTAAGTGCCGTCAAGTTGTAGGTGACTCATCATGACCCTATGAACGAAAGTCCTTGACACTTATAAAAATAAACAAATTCCTCAAATAATTTTGCAGACAAGAATGTAAATGATTTTTTTCCTGACAATACCATTCAAGTTTCTTCCAACCTAAAGGATAAACATCACAAAGGGATAATAACAAAAATATTTCTAGTGATACGCCATTTTCCTATGTCATTAGTTGCTCTATAAACTTTGATGAAAAGGAAAAAATTGGATATTGCTGTTGTTGTTATAGGTGCTGTAGAGTTGATTACAACTTACAGAAACCTGTGAAGAACAGATTCGAATCTTGTCCTATGTGTAGTGTGGCTATAGAATTACTTTTGCTATCAATTTTAACTAAAGCAAAAGATTAGAAGCCATTTAACTTGCAAGTAATTAGCGATAAGTAGTCAATAACTTCTCATCACTGAAATTAGTATTTATATTTTACTCTGGGATTGCTTGAGTTTTTAGCTTAATGTGGTCAATATATATCAAACCAAAACCAAATGTATAGCCACATAGGCAGTTTATACACGTAGCAATCTTGCAGGACAGAGAAGGACTGTCCCATAGGATTTCCAAAGCTTTAATCCTTGCAGAAGCAAACTGTCATAGCTCACTCCTGAGGGTTTCAAATCCACTGACATTTAGCTAGCAAACTAGTGCTTAACCACTATGCCATTAAATCCCTGTCAGTTGAGATGCTGAATTTAACTCTTCTGAGAATTGAGAAAAGAAAAAACTGTGAAGGAAAATGTGGGGGGAAAGAACACGGAGATGCATTGAGTCATTGCAACTGGAACAGTGACTCCATGAAAAATCTTTGCGTAACTTCAGTTGGTTGCATGCTCAGATTTGAAATTCTTATTCTGATCGGTAATTTAGGATAAAGTAACAGTGTATTGTTGGCTCAGCTATGTCCCTAATGGTAATTGATTGGCTACAAGTGCCACAGTTTTTTCTACTCTTTTAATTAATGTCTTTTTCTTGAATCTACACTTTGATAGTGGGAAGCAGTGATGTGACAGTGAAGGTGGTACATATTAAGGGGAGTGATTCAGGACCCAACAGCCTTCAATTATGTGGATACTTTAGCTGAGTTAGGAGCATGAATATCAAATATACTTGGTTTTTGCATTCTGTTATATTCTCTGATTTCTTATCTATTAGGAAAACATTTGATAATCTGTTTCCATCTTTATTCTTTTTCCCTTATTTTTCAAACTGATGTCCTCCAAAGACTTAAAAATAGAAGGCCTATGAGACACAGCCTTGTTTGTATCTTCTTTCTTTAGCAAAGAGTTAGACTTTTTCTCCAAATTTAAGTTAAGGTTTTGCTCTAGGTAAGAGTAGGGTAAAAAAAAAAAAGAGTAGAGTAAATAGAAATGGCACGGGAAAGAGTCTTCAGGTGGGAAGGATAGAGCCAGTTGAGAGAAAGTCAACGTTAGTCAGGAATAAATGATGAGAGATATGTCTGTCCTTATACTCAGTGTGCTTCCTGATCTGCACACTCACAGGTCTCTGATTATCGAAACACTGCGTGTTCTCAGGACGTCCTTATTTGTGGGACGCATTGTTGTTAGGTGCTGTTGATGTGCCTGGAACTCATAGCCACCCTATGTACAATAGTTCTCAACTCTGCCCTATATTGAGCCAAGCTCATTGTCTCCAACACACCTACCCCTATTGCCTCGATTACTGAATCAATCCGTCTCATGCAGGGTCTTCCTCTCTTCTGCTGTCCCTCCACTCTCCCAAGCATGGTGCCCCTCTCTAAGAACTGGTCCCTCCTGGTAACATGCCTGAGCTTTAAAATCCTTGTCTCCAGGAGCAGCCTGGTTTCACCCCCTCCAGGAAAGGTGCTGTTTACTCTTACTTTGCTCAGCACTGCAAACCTGCCAGCTGGCTCTAGGGCTTTGGCAGACATTTGAGGAATTATTGTTCTTTGCCTTGGGCCCTATTTCCTGTATAGCCTGATTATGAGGAGCTACTTGGAGCAGTTTCCTTTGATTTCTTTTTAAATTACGAAGATTTCTTTACTGCAACTCCCTCATTCCCTGGCTGCTTTGTGTCCTGTTAGTGCTCTGAAGAGTCTGTACAAGTTACTGTGCTCCTGGTACTGTGTCTCTCTACATTCTGAATTTTACTGCTTTTCATGACCAGGTCCTCTCCACACTGGATTTTATCTTTGAAATCCTGCAGAATCCAACTCTTTTAAAAAATTAATTGAAAGCATTAAATTTCTTTTTAAGTACACTTTACTACCTTTTAGTGTACAGTTCTATGTATTTTGATCCATAGAAAATTTATATAACTTACCTGCTAATAAAATATGGGTATAGACCAGTTTCATGACTAAAAAATCCCCATAGCAAAAACCTCCTTTGTGCTATTTCTGTATAGTCACAGCCTCACCCCACATATTACTCTCTGTGACTACTGATCTGTTTCGTATCACTACAGGTTTAGTGTTTTGAAAATGTCACATAAATATAATTCTTATGAGGTTGGTTTCTCTTACTCAGTATAGTATTTTTAAGAAATATATCCAAATTATTTAGTGCCTTAGTGGTTTGTTTTTACTATTAAACTACATATTAGATGTACTACAGTTTGCTTATATCTATCCATCTGTTGATGGATGTTGGGGTTATTTGCATAAGATCATAAGTAAGCCTCCTTTGAATATTTGTGAACAAATGTGTTTTCGTTTCTTTATCGTAAACATTAAGAGAGGAATTAAAGAGTAAGTGTATGTTTTAGTTTATAAGATGTTTATAAGAAACTCACCGTGACACATTACAAGGTAATTTTGGTGTATTATGGCCTACTCTGCAGGAAGTTACTGCTAACCAAAAGGCTGAGCCTCTCTGGTGGCTTGAACCCGTCTCCATGATTGTTGTTGTTGTTGTGAAGTGCCATACAGTCATAAATGACCCATAGAGACACTATGAATGAAAGTCTTAAATTCAAAACTTTCATATTTTCTCCAAGTTGTTTGTAGAATCTGAGGTGTTCAGCTGTTGTTGTTGCATACCATTGAGTTGGAACTGACCCATAGCTGACTCTGGCAGATTTTCAGAGGCAGTTAATCACATGGGAGGAGAATGCCCATTCTTCTCCCATGGAGCAGCTGTTGGAGTTGAACTGCATGCCTTCAGGATTGCAGCGCCGTCTTTTGCCAGTACGGCACCAGAGCTGGAGACATTCTGCTAGTCATAGATAACTGTGAGCTCTGAGTTTTCCCTCCATCTTCTGAATACTATCACGACTACTACTCTTTGCTGTTGAGTCTGAACCGACTTATAGCTGAACCTCCCAACAAGTTTTACTAGTCTGTGAATCACATAGGAGATTGCTTATCTTTCTACTCAAAGCTGCTAGTAGAATTGAAGAATCTGAGAGGCACGTGTGATTATTTGGGTTAGTGTATCTCCCTATAGACTAAACTACTTGAGATCTTCAGAATAGCTTTCCTATATTTGGGAAAAATGGATTTTTAACACCAAAAATGTTGGAATAAGTCTCCAATCACTCTTGCAGATCAGGTACAGATTTATGCACTAAACTGTGTTCAGTAGTAGCCAATCTGACCAACTTCACCAAGATTTCATTTTGACAGTGAGCAATATAACAGGCTTTGTGTGATGCCCCATTTTTCTTTACTGGTTCCAAAAGCATCCAGATTTCTAGGTTACAGTGGTTACAGGATTGAATCCACTCTAGAAGTGCATTTTGCTAACATCAATAACTGCTTATCAAATGCTGGAATTCTGTGCTTGGAGGCACAGTGGCAGTGTTGGTGGTTTCCTCATCAGACCAGTCATGTGGCGATTGTGACTTTGTTTCTGGAAGCTTGGGCTCCATCTTTTTCTCAAGTCCTCCTCATGACTTGGGAGTTTTTCTTTCAGTGCTCTGTTCTATGAGTCACTTTCCTTCTTCATACAAGGTTCTTTTTGCACAAGAAACTAAATTGTTACTACTATTACTTACCAACATATTAATTTGTATGTATTGTTGCCATCTAGTAATTTGACTTTTTATTTTTAAAAACTTTACTTACATATCACAAAACATTACATATTTTAAGAAAATTATTTTGGTTTAGGAAATCCAAGATATTTTCAGGTGTAAGTTCAAGTGAATTAGCTGTCCCCAACTTCTCCTCTGAATTCTTCATAGGGTTTTCAAAGGCCAGTTATTTCAGAAGAGGATAGCCAGTGCTTTTTCTTCTTCTGAGAGCTGTATAATGAATAAAGATGACCTGAGATAAAACGATGTCTTTAATTGTGGTATTGGAGAAGAGTACTCATTATCCCACGACTGCCAACAGAACAAACAGACATGCCTTGGGAAAAGTGCAGCCAGAGTGCTCCTTGGAGGCAATGATGCAAAGCTTCTTATATAGTTGTGTTGTGAGGAAAGACATGTTGTTAGGAGAGACTATTCCTTGGAGAAGGATGTCATGCTTGGAAAGTTGAGGGGATGACAAAACAGAATGAACACTTAGTAAGATGGATTGATATAGTGTCTGTGGCAATGGGCTCAAGTATGTTGGGGATGATAAAGATGGGGCAGGATAGGACAGACTTCAGATCTGTTATTCCTAAGAACAATCTCCATGTCTTTGAATCTAATCTTCTTTTGTGTGTGGTGTTTTGGTTTTTTTTTTGTAACTACTGTTGTGCTGTTTCCCAGAATATTCTGGTACGCGATCCATCCATACAACTTTCAAGTTTTGAGCTGAAATTGTTTTCAGGGACTGTTTATGCTTCTTAAAGAGCTCTCATGGCTTAGTGTTAACAAGTTACACTGGCACCCATAGGAATATGGTTTGAACCTATCAACTACTTCATAGGAGAAATATAGATCACCTCTTCTCATGCAATTGACATCCTTTAATATCTCACTGGGGGGTCAGCAATGAGTAGGTTACAGTGGCATATAACAACAGTGACAATATTTATACTCCTTACCAGAATTATCTACAAAATATTCTGTGAGGTAGTTAGGTTAGATTTTACTGAAATCTCCAGTAGATATATCTCTCTATCTCTATTTCCTATCTATCTATCTATCTATCTATCTATCTATCTATCTATCTATCTATCTATCGTCTATCTATCTATCTATCTATCTATCTATCTATCTATCTATCTATCTATCTATCTATCTATTCCATTCCTGCTGTGGTATATTCACTTTCTTAGTAGTTTTATACTTTTATTAGCAGATGTGACATTAGGACTCTACCTTGCAAGTATTGTCTACATTTCTATTGGTTTGTGATTTCCAAGAAGGCATAAATGATCTCTTAACCAAAAATCACACTAAATTATTCATTCATTCACTTTGCAATTATCTTTGAATCACCTAATTTTCTTGAAGGTTAAAATTACAGCTTTTTTTTCTTCATGCACTTTTTATTGTCTTTGCTCTAAACGGAAAGGGATCAATAGTTGCAGCTTAGTGGCTGCTCATGTAACATACTATTTGACTTTATTTTGAAATCTTGACCTCCTCTTCTTTAGAAGTTCTATAACTACACTTATTATTCCATTGATTGCTTTATAGTCATCAACATTTTTAAACTGATACTTTTTATTTTCTGTTTGCAGTCTTCTATATTTATTATACTTTGTGTATTTCTCAGTCTGGGTAAATTTCTGAATAATGTTGTGATGTATGCTAATTTCTGATTTTTGTCTGTTGTCATTGGCTCGCAGTCCAAAAAACTCCCCTGTAAGATTTCTTGAAAAAAAAGGTTCTTGGAATGTTGGTCTAGTTTTCACAAATTCCTTTAGTTTCTATTTATATGAAAATTCTCTAAGTTCACTGCTGCATTTATGGGACAATTTCACTAAATATAGACTTCTTTGTTTTCAGTTTTTTCCCTTTTCTTTCTCTTGGTTGCTTGCTAATTTGATAATTCTTAGTGTTTCACCTCCCGCCTTCCTGCAGATCTGATAGAGGATGGAGGTAGTGTGCAATTCTGTGTTCATCGTTTGCTCAGAGCAGTTGTGAACAGATTAGGTTGGTACAGGTGTTGTAGTCCAATGGATCAGGTGGAGCAACGGCTGTGTACTTCACTCTTGCCCTATAGGTAAAGCTGTTGGAGTAAATGGGTGTCTGGATACTGCAGCTGCTGTTTCTGCCCTCTTCTCCCACGAGACAGCTGCTGGTATGCGTGCTACTGCATTTCTGAGTTCCTGAGCTAACCATGTCCTGTTGTTGTTGTTGCTATGTGCCGTCGAGTCGTTTGTGACTCATAGCGACCCTATGTACAACAGCCCTAAACCCTGCT
>NW_006399780.1:20413865-20460152 GCF_000299155.1 Elephantulus edwardii
GTTTTTTTCCACAGATGTAATCGATCTGATTTCTATGCATACCATCAGGTGAATGTCCTAGTTCAGGAAAATACTGTGTTCCTTACAACTATGTGGTCTTTCAGCCTCTTTGTTGTTGTGTACTGTCAAATTGGAACAGACCCATATCTGATCTTCCAGCAAGTTTTCAGAGGCAGTTAATCGCATGGAAGGAAGTTACTCATCCTTCTCCAGTGGAGCAGCTGGTGACCTCGAACTGTGTGCCTTCAGGATTAAAGAGTAGCTTCTTGCCAGTAGGCCACCTCAGTCTCTTTAGTCGATATTTTTTCTTTTTAGTCGATATTGTTTCTTCTTTAGTTAATGTTTGAGGTATTTCTTTATCTTTTCCCATTTTGACTCCAGACTCTAGAATTATCCTCCATATCTGCTCTTTTGGTTTTTTAGTATCTTGGTTTCAGAGAGCTAAAGAGCAACAACATCAGTCTAGAGACTAAGGTGTGCCTGATCTAGGTCATGGCCTTGCCAATTGCTTGCTATGCATCTGTAAGCTGAAGAATGAATAAAGATGATAGCAGAAGAACTGACACCTTTGAGCTGTGGTGTTGGAGAAGAGTATTGAACATACCATGGACTTCCAAGAGAAAAATAGTTCTATACTGGAGTGGGTGAAACCAGGTTGGTCCTTGGAGACACTTGGAGACATGGATTTCAAAACTGTCTCACATAATATGGGCATGTTGCCAGGATAGAACAATCTTTGGAGAAGGAAATCATGCTGGGAGGGTAGAGGGTCAGCACAGCAAAGGAAGATCCTAGATAAGATGGAATGACACAATGACTGTGGCAATGGGGTAGGAGTGTCAGAGATGGTGAAGTTGGCTCAGGATAGGGCATGGTTCAGAGCCACTGTTCTTAGGGTCGCTATGGGTCACAATCAACTTGATGGCGTGTAACAACAATATATAAGCTATGCTATTATTATTTTTTAAAGGTCAGGTTGACTATGCAATGGGAATAATATTAGATGTCACTGAGTCATCTATGTTGCACAGCTATCCTATGAACAACATACCTATACTATACTTTCCTATCCTATCCTATCCTATCCTATCCTATCCTATCCTATCCTATCGTATCCTTTCCTATCCTATCCTACCCTTGTGACCTCATTGTTCCAGGCAATGTGTTAATCCATCTGGTTGAGGGTTTTTGGTGTTCTTTTTTCCCCCCTTTATTTTTCTGACCCTTTACCTTTTGCAGCTTGATATTGTTTTCTATAGACTGGCCACTTTGACAATATGTCCAGAGTATGTGAAACAAAGTTTCACCATCCTTGCCTCCAAGACACAGTCAGTTGGTATCTTCTTCAAGACACGCTTCCCCCTCCCCTGTAATCCTTATTCATTGTCCAATTTTCAGATACATAGAAAGTAATTAGGAAGCTCTGGTGGCCTAATGGTAAGAAACTACCATGCAATCTCCAAGGTGTGCAATTAGAATCCACGAGCTGCTTCACAGGAAGAGGATGAGTAATCTCTTCTCATGTAATTAACTGCCTCTGAAAATCCACTGGAGGGTCAGCTATGGGTCAGTTACAACTCTATGGTACACTACAACATGAAGTAATTGAAAAGATCAAGACTGGATCAGGCCCTTCTTAGTCTTTAAATGGAAATAGATTCTCTTTAGGATTTTGAGAGTTTCTTGAGAACAGATATTCTTAGTGCAACATATCTTTTGATTTCTTGATGGCTAGTACCCTGGGTGCTGATTATGGATTCAAATAAAATTAAATTTTTAACTTTAAATTGCTTCTCCATCTTCTTTTCTTTTCTCCATCTATAGCAATGATGTTCAGTGCTGAGGATTTTTGTTTTCTTGCTATTGAGATGTAATCCATATTGAAGATTGTAGTCTTTGATCTTCTGCAGCAAGTGTCTCAAAATCTCTTCATTTACAGCAAGTAAGGTTGTGTCATCGGCATAATGCAAGTTGTTGAGTCATCCTCCAATCCAGATGCCATTTTCTTCTTGATATAACTCAGCTTCTTAAGTGATTTGCTCAGTATATTGATTGAAAAGTTTTTGAGACTGGAGACAGTCCTGAGCACATTTTTCCTGATTTTAAACAATGAGATGTTTCCTTGTTCTGTTTGAATAACAGCTTCTTGACCTAGATCTAGGTCTAGGTTTCACATGGGCATAATTAAGTGTTCTAGGATTCTATTCTTCTCAGTGTTATCCATAATTTGCTATGATCCACACAAATGTCTGCATAGTCAATGAAACACAAGAAAATGTCTTTGTATTTTCTGCTTTCAACCAAGATACATCTGACATCAGCAGTGATATCCCTTCTGCCATGGTCTCTTTTGCATCCAGCTTGAATTTCTGGCGGTAGGACTATGGATTGTCCCAGCCATTTAAAAACAAAATTTGGCATTATTTTACTTGCATGTAATAATGATATTGTTTGATAATTTCCACATTCATTTGGATATTTTTTAATGGAAAATATGTATTTCCTCCAGTTAATTGGCTAGGTAACGTCCAAATTTCTTGGCATAGACTAGTGAACATGTCCATGGCTGCATCTTCTTGTGGAAACATCTCTACTGATATTACATCAATTCCCAGAGCTGCATTTCCTGTCAATGCCTTCAGTGCAGCTTGAACTTCTTCCTTAATTACTAGTGGTTCTTGACCATACGCTGTTTCCTTAAATAGTTTAGTACCAACTATTCTTTTTTCTTTTGATGTTTCTTGCATCATTGAAGATTTTGCCCATAGAATCCTTCAGAATTATAACATATATACTTTAGTATTAATATATTTTAGTAATATAATTAGTAATAATAAAGAATAGTAATATTGAGATAATTAATATTTGTAATTATAAATATTAGTAGTATATATTACTATACAATAAAATTAGGGAAGCTCTGGTAGCTAACTGGTAAGGATTTATGCTACCAACCCAAAGGCAAGTGATTCAAATCCACTAACTGCTCCTCAGTAGACAGATAGGCAGTCTCCTCCTGAGATATTTATTACCTCTGAAAATCTGCTAGAGGATCAATTGTGAATTGATTTTGATCCAATGGTTACATACCAACCACCGCATCATGCAGTAAAATATGTGATTTTCAGTCAATCATGTTTTCCTTGACCATGCTTCTAAATGTAATAAAAATTGTATCAAATGAACACCTAATGTGAGTGTGTGTGTGCCTGTGTGTGTGTTTGTTTCTGTTTGTATGCTGGTGTTATAGTCAGAGGACCTAACGAAATGGAATCATCTGGAATTCTTCTAGGTATTAACGGCCTACTCTAAACTGAAGCATTTAAAAAAATGGATCTTCTTTAGTACTGTCTTCTTTCTTCTCTCTTGCCTTTTGCTCTATTTTTCTTCTCTTATTAGCTTTCTTTTTCTATACTTTTTTCTATTCATAGCTAGTACTCTAGCTAAGCTTGTTGTTGTTGTTGTTGTTGCTAAGAGCTATCATAGCGACCCTATGAAAAAACATCTGAACTTTGTTCTATAACTATCATCGTTTCTCTAATGTTCATAGAGTTTCTATAGGCATGTTGTTTAGGAAGTGGATGCCAATCATATTTCAAAGCCTGTCTTAATCAGGGAGTTCCACCAAACACTGTCCATCATGGGTAACCATTATGGCATTTGACACATCAGTGGCACAGCATTCAGTAACACAGCAACCCCAAGTTACCTCAGTAAAGCAAAATGACAGACCAGTCCTGTGCTATTTAGGAGAATGTTCTTCCCAAACACAATTAACACCTCCAAGCTGGACACTTAGTCAGGGCCCAACCAACTTTTAAACACAAAGGCCCATCTACCAGGTCCTGATTGACTTAAACAAGACTAAATCCAGTACATCCAATCAACTCACACATGATTGTGAGTGAAATAAAAATCAAACCCATCCAAACTAATACAAATAGAACAATCCAACCTGTAAAGATCTCATAGGCTGAGAGAGATCTCATAGGTGGAGAGAGAGAGAAATAAAACAATGTTTATATTATTGTGTGTATCAATTTCAAACACAGCAATAGTGCAAGGTAATGTGGGAAGAGAGAGAACACATCAATGAAGCAGTGGAGGTTAAATAACATGCCCAAGAAGAGATGCTTTGATGTGTTACAAAAGATACGATTTCATGAGGGATTTAGATAAAGATTTCAGGATTAGGATGAATGACTTGTAACAGGTTGCATTCCAGTGTTGTGAGTATGTCTATGCAAGTTTTTGATCTATTGTTATGACCTAATATCTTTGAATTCCAGTTTGAAGCTGTGTTCCCAGAGGTATTCTTCTAGAAGGTACGTGCACACATATGATGTGTGTGCACATGTATGGTATACAGGGGATTTTAAAGGGTTAATAGGGTTCCTAAGCTTATAAAAAAGGTATATATTGGTAACTATTGGGATTGGTGGTGTTGTGTATGGTAGAATTAGAACCAACCTCTGGCTGACCCTCTGGTGGCTTTTCAGAGGCAGTTAATTGCTTGGGAGGAGATTGCCCATCCTTCCCCATGGAGCAGCTGGTGGTATTGAACCATATGCTTTTAGGATTGCAGGACAGCTTCTTACCAGGAGGCCAACAGAACCCTCTTACTTAATGGAACTGTTGTTGTGTCCCATAGAGTTGGAATCAACCTATAGTTGACTCTCCAGCAGGCTTTTAGGGACAGTTAATCACCTGGGAGGAGACTGCCCATCCTTCTCTTGTGAAGCAGCTGGTGGCCTGGAACTGCCTGCCTTCAAGATTGCAGTGCAGTTTCTTCCCATTAGGCTACTAGAGTGTCCTTTAATGGGACTAAGAATTGAAAAGGAAACTTAAAACAAAGAAATGTTATGGGAAAGGTTTCTATACACTTGTTAAGCCTTCCCTTTCTTTTTTGCGATTTTTTAAAAAATCAAGTTAAAAAAATGTTTTTCTGCCTAAAGTTTCCTCGATGAAGCCCTGAGACTTAAGTACCTACATAATCAATGAAGAATTAATAATTATTAGTGCCTGAAATGAAAAAGTTTGAAACAATGAGAAAAGAATGATAGACAAAAATTACAGATTTGTTGACAGAAATGTAGAGATTTAATTACTGAATTTTTACATTAAATGATTTAGTTATTGCAAATATCTTTTAAAACCTCCGCAAAAGTGACTATACATATTATCCTCACCAAATGAGTGGTATAGGAATAAGAATGGCCATGTCCATAGAAAAAAATTGTTGAAGAACCTCAATATCAGCAGTCAAAACCAGGCCAGGTACTATAGTTCAAATTGAAGCTGAAGAAAAGGAAAACTAGTCCATGAATTTAAGAATTATTTCAAGAACAGGTTTGAGGGGTTGAACACCAATTAACAAAGACCAGAGAAACTGTGGGATGATATCAAGGATATGATCCATGAAGAGAACAAAAGGTCATTACAAAGGCAGCAGAGAAAGGGAAAACCAAAGTGGATGTCATAAGAGACTACAAAATTTTCATTAGCACACAGAAAATCTAGGACAAAAGGAAGAGATTCCAAAGTAAAAGAGCTGAACAGAAGATTTCAAAGGGGAGCTTTGGCAGGGGGGATCACCCAACAAAATATTATAACAATGTGTGTAAAGAGCAGGGGAATAAAAAGGGGAGGATTTGCTCAGCATTTATAAAGTTGAAATAATTGAAAAACAAATTCAAGCCATGAATTACAATACTGAGAGATACATGTGAGAATCTTGAATGATCCAAGAGGCACTGAAAGAAGATAGAAAGAATATACAGAATCACTGTACCAAAAAAAATTTGTTGGCATGGAAGTATTTCAGGAAGTACTAAATAAACAAGAGCCAAAGATAATAAAGGATGAAATTCAAGCTATACTGAAGGCATTGTCAGAAGAATCCATGGGATACTAATGGACATGTTTGAACTAACAGATGTAACCCTGAATGTGCTCACCAGTCTTTGCCAGGAGATTTGGAGGATAGCTGCCTAGTTAACTGACTGGAAGAGATCCAGTTTGTTCCCATTCCCAAGAAAGTTGAACCAAGAGAATGTAGAAATTATTGAATAGCATAATTAATATCACATGCAAGCAAAATGGCTAGAATAGTGCAGTGACAGGGAACTGCCAAAAATTCAAGTGGAGTTTAGAAGAGGCCATGGCACTAGGGATGTCACTGCTAATGTCAAATGGATTCTGGCTGAAAGCAGAGAGTATTAGAAGAATGTCTATTTGTGACTAGAAAGACATTTGACTGTGTGGATCATAAAAAATATGGCTAAAAGAATAGGAATCCCAGCACACTACATTGTGCTTATGTGGAATCTATACATATCCAAGAAGCTGTTTTCTGAGTGGAGCAAGGGAATACTGCATAGTTTAAAATTAGGAAAGATATGTATCAAAGATATATCCTTTCCCCATAGCTACTCAATATGTATAAATATGCTGAACAAATGTCTCATGCAGCTAGACTCTACGAACAGGAATGTGAACTCATCAACAGTAAGCATTATACAGATTGCTTCCTTGCTGAAAGTGAGAAGGATTAGAAACGCTTGTTGCAGAAGATTCAAGACTACAGCCTCCTGTATGGATTACACCTCAAAATAAAGTCCAAGAAAATACACCATGAAATACATCAAGAAAATAAAAGTACGCACACTGGGCCAATAGGCAACATCATAATAGATGGAAGAAAAGATTGGAGTTGTCAGTGATTTCATCTTGCTGAATCAACAATCTACATCCTTGGTACCAGCAGTCAGGAAAGCAGGAAATGATTGCATTGACCAAGCCTGCTGTCAAGAACCTCTCTAAGATGCTGAAGAGCAATGATGCACTTTGAAGACTAAGGTTTGCCTTCTTCAAGCCATGAGCTTTTCAATAATTTGGTATGCATCTGAGAGCTGGACAGTGAATGAGGATTACAAAGATCGAACTGATATCTTTGAATTTTAGTGTTGGAGAAGAGTACTGAATATACTACGAACAAAAGATCACATGGATAGGTCTTGGAAAAAGTGCAACCCGAGTGCTCCTTGGAGGCAAAGAAGCTGAAGCTTTGTCTCTCATACTTTGGACATGTTACCAGGAAAGGCTATTCCTTCGAAAGGGACGTCATGCTTGGAAATGTGGAGGGTCAGCAAAAGAAAGACTCCAGATGAGATGGATGGACACAGTGACTTCAGCAATGGGTTCAAGTGTATCAGAAATGAGGATGGCATAGGATAGGGCAGGGTTAAGATCTGTTGTTCATAGGGTCACTGTGAATCTGTTCTATCGCTGTCCTCATAATCTCTAACACACTTAAACACATTGTTGCTGTCAGTGTCAATCCATTTGGTTGTAGGTCTTCCTATCCTTTGCCATCCCTTCACCTTTCCAGGCCTGATATTCCTCTCCAAGGAATAGCCTTTCCTAGCAGTATGTCCAAAGTATGTGTGACGAAGCTTTAACATCTTTTCCTCCAAAGAGCAACTAAGATTAGCCTTTCTCAAATACTGTAATGTCTACAAAATATGTAATTTCCAACATTCAAAAGAAAAATAACTCTTTCTTGGGAAGTTAAGCCAAATAATTTAAATAACAAATCATAAACCATATGTCCTAATAATAAAAATTATTAAAAGAGTGATAAAGTTTCTATTTCTCTATTATGCCATACTGTGTCTTGGAGGCTTTTTTGTGCCTCTTTTGAAGTCCCCCCCCCCTTTGAGAATCCATTGTTCTTGTGTATGGTCAACCTACTTAGGAGTCAAAGAATATTTTCAGTGTTTCTTTCTCTCTCCTATTATGTCACCTTTATGTTCATCTAAATATCCCTGTTTTCTCTTCTGCTTTTGCCCAGGATCCTTATGTTCATTTTTGTTTACTTTTTTCCAGACAAACCTGTGATCTTAAGTTCAACATTGAATTTTCATTCTGCTGTGATTACTGATATTTGTTTCTGTGACTTGGCTCATTTTCTCTGACACTCTATAGAATAATGAGCGTTGACATTTCTACTTTGTGCAGTAAAGTCTCTAAAACAAATATTTCTATTTCTTCCCCTCTAGGATTACCTTTTATGGTTCAATCTCAAAACATAAGAGATATAACAATCTGCCTCATCGGCATTGATACACGAGTATGGACAAAAAGGAATAAATTTATGTGCAGAAAAAGAGAGATAATCTATTACATAATTATATCCTCAAGCCAGGAATGTGGTACAAGGAATCACTTATGCTGGTTATTTCTATTTATATTCAATAATCAAACCCACTGACAAAGAATCAGTTTCACTTTGTAGCAATCCTCCATAGAGTTTCTGAAGATGTAAATCTTCACAGAAGGAGACGACCTATCTTTCCGTAGGTGAGCAGCTGGTGAACTTGAACTGTTATTCTTTCTGGATTAGAAGTGCAACATGTAGCACAGTACAACACCAGAACTCCTACTTTCAATAATAGTGTACAGAATATTTACTATTGATGTTATACAATTCATTTTATAATAGTAGGCAACTTTAACATTTTAAAAATTATCTTATATTGGTTTGCTTTTCTTCATCCATAGTATTTCATACAATAATTCCTATGCATTATGTTTTAGAAAATGAATCACCATTGAATTATGCTCATCATAATTCTTTCTTTTTCAGGTCCCTACCAGATCTTTCCCACTTCCTTTACCCCCTTTCTCCATCCATCAAAATGTGCAATGCTGTGATTCCCTCTGATCCCACCTTTTCCCTCCCTGGGTCCCCATACATGTTTTACTAGTTATCACTCTGTTTTTACAATAATCGTCTTATGCAATATGTGTTCATATGAGACTGAGTTAGTTCACTCAGAATAATGCTTTCTGGTCTTTCTCATGTTATGTTATCTGGGCTGTTTTTATGTTCTTGTGATGGTGAATAATGCTGCCATGAACACTGTTGTGCAAATTTCCATTCGTGTCTCAGTTCTAATTTCTTTAGGGTATATTCCTAGTGGTGGAATAGCTGGATCATATGGAGAACTTTAACTTTTTTTTTTTTTAGAAAAATACATTTTTATCATCAGAAAGTATCATTAAATTCAAGCAATCCAAATACAGATAGAAAATTCATTCTTTAAGGAGATAAAAGAGTCTATTTTCATTTCATTAGGGAAAAAAAGAGACCTAGAATAAGCAAAGCTCTTCTGAAACAAAATACAATGTAGAAAGCATCTCATTCCCTGATCTAAAAACCTTCTACAAGGCAGTAGTAATCAAAACTGCATGGTATTAGTACAACAACAGACATATATATCAATAGAATAGAATTGTTGTTAGTGTTAGGTGCCATTGAATCGAGTAAGACCCATAGAGACTCTCTGAACAACATATTTAAACCCTGTCCTATCTTGGGTCATCCTCACAATTACTGACACATTAGAGCCAACTGCAGTAGTCACCATGTCAACCCACCTGGTTGAGGGTCTCTTCTTCACTGACCCTCTAACTTTCTAAGCATCATGAACCTTTACAAGAAATAGCCCCTCCTTGTAACATGCCTGAAGTATGTGAGATGAAAGCTCATCATCTTTGCCTAAATGATCATTCAGACCACACCCTGTCCAAGACATACTTGTTTGTTCTTTTGTCAGTCCATGGAATGTTCAGTGCTCTTCTCCAACACCACAGCTCAAAGGCATAAATTCTTTTTCTGTCTTCCTTATTCATTGTCCTGCTCTCAGATGCATAGCAAGTGATCTGAAAGACCATGGCCTAAATCAGATGCACATTAGTCCTCAAACTGACATCATTACTCTTCAATAACTTGGAGAGTTCCCCAGGGGTCCCGTGGATCTGTCTCTTGCTTCAACAGTGTTTCGACTGAACAGACCTGGCAACTTCCCCCCTTCCAGCCTTCGACTACCCTCCAACTTCACCTCCAGGCTTAACCTCGGGACCATCTCAACCATCTATTTTCCGGACCACTTAACACCTTTTTTTTTTTGGTTAGCCCCAAAACCTCGACCAACCATGAGCTCTCAGATCCGTCAAAATTATTCCACTGAAGCAGAAGCCGGGGTCAACTGTCTGGTCAACCTGCACCTGCGGGCCTCTTACACCTACCTCTCTCTGGGTTTTCATTTTGACCACAATGATGTGGCCTTGGAAGGCATGGGACACAGCGAGTTGGCGAAGGAGAAGCGCGAGGGTACTGAGCGGCTTTTGAAGCTGAAAAACTAGCACAGCAGGCGAGTCCTCTTCCAAGATTTCCAGAAGCCATCCCAGAATAAGTGGGGCAAAACCCAGGACACCATGCAAGCAGCGTTGGCCTTGGAGAAGAACCTAAACCAGGCCCTTCCGGATCTGCACGCCGTGGGTTCCGCCCATACTGACCCGCAACTCTGTGACTTTTGTGGAGAACCACTTACTTCCTGGACGAGGAAGTGAAACTGCTGAAGAAGATGGGTGACCATCTGACCAACATTAGAAGACTGGGCGGCCCCCAGGCTGGGCTGGGCGAGTATCTCTTTGAGCGTCTCACCCTCAAGCAAGACGAGGGGCCTGCGGGGACCTGCAGGCGGGGCCTCTGCCCCCCCCTGCCATCAGCAGCAAGTTTCTCTATCCCACCCTGATGTAGAATCTTATCCACCCAGAAGCCCCTCACCCAAGCCTTGGACCAAATGAAACAATAAAGCTTTTTACAACATCTAAAAAGAAAAAAGAAAAAAAATTTGGAGGTTCCTAACTGAATACTTTCCCAGTTCAATACGTTTCCTGATTTACTGATTGCTGGTACCAATGGTGTTGATTATGTATCCAAGTAAAATGAAGTTATTGACAGTTTCAATCTTTTGTTCATCTATCATAATGTTGCCTATCAGTACAGTAGTAAGAATCTTTGTTTTCTTGACACTGAGATCTAATCCATTTTGAAGTCTCTATTCTTTGATCTGCACAAATGCATCACGCCCTCCTCACTTTCTGCAAGCAAGGTTCTGTCATCTGCATAACACAGGTTATTGATGAGTCTCCCTCTGATCCTGATGCTGTATTTCTCTTCATAGAGTCCAGGTTCTGGAATAATTTTCTCAGCATACTGATTGAATAGGTATGGAGAGAGAATACAACCCTGACATACTGTCTTCTTAATTATAATCCATGTAGTGTTTCCTTGCTCTGTTCACACAACATCCTTCTGGTCTAGAAAAAGATTTTACATGAGTACAATAAAGTGCTCTGGGATTTCTATTCTTCTCAATGCTAGCCATAACTTGTTATGATCCACACAGTGAAATGCTTTTGCATAGTCAATAAAGCATGAATAGAAATTCTTCTAGTATTGTTGACTTTAAGCCAGGATCCACCTGATATCACTTATGATATCCCCAATGCCACAGCCTCTCTTAAATTTTGCTTCAACTTCTGGTAGTTCTTTATCTATGTATAGTCCTAGCCATTTTTAAATGATCTTCAGCAGTATTTTGCTTGTATGTGATATTAATGATATTGTTTGATAGTTTCCACAAGCTGTTGGATCACTATTCTTGGGAATGGGAATAATCCACTGGCCAGATAGCTGTCCTAGTATAGACTGGTGAGTGCATCCAGGTTTGCATCTGTTAATTGAAATGAGTTAATTAGTATCCATCGATCCCTGGAGTCTTATTGTTTCCCCCCCTCCCCAATGCCTTTAATGCAGATTTCACTTCCTCTTTCATTACTATTGGCTCCTACTCTTATGATACTTCTTGAAAGTTTTCTGTGTCAGTCAGTTCTTCCTGGCACAGTGATTCCGTATATTTCCTCTAGCTTCTTTTGACGCTTTCTGAGTCTTTCAATATACTGCCCAATATCTTTCAATATTGCTGACATGAGGCTTAAATTTGTTTTTCAGTTCTTTCAGCTTGAGAAATGCAGATTGTTAATGAAATCAAATGCTTATTATTAATGAAATTAAATGGTGATTGTTAATGAAATAAAAAAGAGCAAACAATTCACATCTGATTGTTAATTAAACAAAAAAAGATCGAACAGTCCACACCACTGTTAATGAAATAAAAATGATCTAGCTTCTAGCATACAACTGCTTCAAATAAGACTCAAAATAGAATTGAGAACCAAGAAATTAACCCATCTACCTCGGGTCAACTGATATTTGAAAAGGAAACAAAGCCCTTTAAATGGGAGAAAATGAAAGACTCTTCAATAAACAGTGCTGGAAAAGCTGAAAATCACATGCAGAAAATGGAAACAGGATCCATATCTCACACTATACACTAAAATCAACTTCAAGTGGATCAGATACATAGGGGGAAAAATGCAAAAGCATAAAGATCCTAAGAGAGAAGAATGGAAAAAATTTAAAAGTCCTAGATTATGGCATAAATAAGCTTGCAAACAAAGTCAAAAAGGTGCTACCAGGAGGATATAAAGTCAAAGAATGGTACCATCTCATCTTTGTATATATAAAACATTTTCTTCAATTAGATGAAAACAAAGTCCATAGACTTTGAAAGAACTTTGACAAGAAATATGACAAGCATGTTTCAGACAAGTGTCTCAAAGTTAAAGTTTATAGAGTACTGCTCTCAACCACTACATCAGCAGAAAACTGCCAACTGTGCAAGCTGGGTTTAGAAGAGGCCATGGTACTAGGGACATCATAGCCAACATTAGATGGATCTTTGCCAAAAGCAGAGAGTACCAGAAAAATATTTATTTGTATTTCATTGACTGTGCAAATGCATTTGACTGTGTGGATCACAACACATTTTGGATAACCTTGAGAAGAATGGGAATCCTAGAACACTTAATTGTGCTCAAATGAAACCTGTACTTGGACCAGAAGCAATAGACACAACACAGCAGGGAAACATTCAGAATCAGGAAAGGCGTGTGTCAGGGATGCATCCTATCTTCTTACCTTTTCAATCTCTATGCAGAACAGATCATTCGGGAGGCTGGACTTTATGAGGAGGAATGTGGCATCAGGACTGGAGGAAGATTCATTAAAAACCTACCTTATGCAGATGGCCCAACCTTGCTTGCTGAAACTGAGGAGGACCCGAAGCATTTGCTGCAGAAGGTCAAGAACTTTAATTTTCCATATGGATTAAAGCTCAACATCAAGAAAACAAAGATTCTCACCACTGGGCAAATTGGCAGCTTCACAATAGACAGAGAAGAAACTGAGACTGTCAACAAAATCAGCTTGTTTGGTTCCACAATCTCTTGCCACTAGCAGTCAGGAAATCAAAAGACGTTTCCATTGGGAAAGTCAGCTGTCAGAGACCTCTCTAGATTCCTCAAGAGCAACACTACGAGTCTGGAAATTAAGAGACAACTGATCTAAGCCATGGTCTTTGCAATTACTTGCTAGGCATCTCAGAGCTGGACAATAACTAAGGATGATACAAGAAGGATTGATGCTTTTGAGTTGTGGTGCTGGAGAAGAGTTTTGAACATATTGTGAACTGCCAGGAGAACAATCAGGTCTAACCTATAAAGGGTGAAATCAAACTGCTTCCTGGAGGCAAGGATCTTGAAGCTCCATCTCACATTCTTTGGGCACATGGCCAAGAGAGACTAGTCTTTGGAGAAGGACATGATGCTTTGAAAAGTGGAGGGACAGTGCAGGAGAGGAAGACCAGAATGAGATGGATTGACTCAGTGATTGGAGAAATGGGATTAGGTCTGTTGGAGACTAGATTGGCTCAGGACGGGACACAGGGTTCAGAGCTAATGCATACAGGGTTGCTATGTGTTATAGGCAACTTGACAGCACATAACAAGAACAACAACAAGAACAATCATCAAGCAGGTGGTTTGACACAGTGACTGCAGCAATGGACTTGAGGGTGTAAGAAATTGTGAGGATTGCACGGAATAGAAGAACAAGGTTCAGACCTGTTGTTCAAAGGGTTGTGTCATATTCAACTTGACAGCACCTAACAACAACAACAACAACACAGGACCTCCACAAGAAAAAGACTGTTAAGCCAATCACAGATTAAGCAACAGACATAAAAATACTCTTCACAAAAGAAGACATTCGGATGACTAAAACACAAATGAAGAAATATTCAACATCACTGGCAATTAGAGAGATATAAATGAAAACAACTTTGAGATACCATCTCATCCCCACAGCAGCAGCAGTGTTTAACAACACAGCAAACAATAAATGGAGAGGATGTGAAAAGATTGGATCCCTCATGCACTGTGGTCAGATTATAAAATGGTACAGCCACTGGAAGGCAGTTTGGAGTTTCCTCAAAAAACTGAACACAAAAATCCCACATGATCCAGCTATTCTAGTGTTGGGGATATATCACAAAGAACTCAGAAGTGAGACAGGAATGCAGATATGTACACCTATGTTCATAGAAGGATTATTCAATAGCAGGAGAATGAAAACAGTTCAAATGCCCCTCAATGAATGGATGGATTATGCAGCATTCTGAAGGAACAATTACACTACCGTATAACCAGTAGAGCTTAAAGAGCATTATGCTGAGTGAAGTAACTCATTCACATAATGACAAATTCTGCATAGGCCTGTTGTTATGTGCCATTGAATCACTTGCGACTCATAGTGACGATATGTACAACAGCTCTGAAACCCATTCTATCCTGAGTCAACCTTATTGTCTCTGACACACCTACCCCTATGAAGACCCCAATCACTGAGTCAGTCCCTCTCATTGAGGGTCATCTTCTCTTGTACTGTCCCTCCACTCTCCCAAGCATGATGTCCTTCTCCAAGGACTGGTTCCTCCTTGCAATATACTAAAAATATGCCTCCAAGAAGCAGCCTAGTTTCACACTCTCTAGGACGATCCTGTTCATTCTCCTAGCAGACCATGGTATATTCAATACTCTTCTCCAGCACGACAGCTCAAAGGCATCAGTTCTCCACCTATAATCCCTAACCATTGTCTGGCTTTCTGATGCACAGCATGTAATTGCGAAGACCATGGCCTGGACCAAATACACTTTAGTCTTCTATTGTGAAAACAGGAGGGTAATAAGCAATATGTGTACAATTATTGTAAAAGGAAAGGGGAAGGAGACAAAGGGAGTGCAGAAAATCACTGGGATAGTAGAGCTTACTGGGAGGGGAAAGGAGTGTAGGAATAGGGAAGTTTCAACGGGGACTTGAAAAGACAGTATGATAATAGGCATAGTTACTACATTTCTTATGTTAAAAGAACTGAAAAACAAATTCAAGTATTAAGTCACAATATGTAAGGATGTTTGGGCAGAATATTAAACGACCTAGGAAACATTAAAAGATGATAAGAAGATGGACGGAATACATACAGCCACTGTACCAAAAAGAATTGACTGACACAGTAGAATTTCATGAATTAACATAAGATCAAGAGGCAATGGTGATGAAGTAGGACATTCAAACTGCTCTGAAGAAATTGGAAAAACATGTCCCCAAGAATTGATGGAATACCAATTGACCTATTTCAGCAAACAGATGCTTCCCTGGATGTGCTCACTGAGTTGTGCCAGGAAAACTGTAGGACAATTATCTGGCCAACTGACTAGAAGAGATGCATATATATTCCCATTGGGAAAAAAAGTGATTTGACAGAGTGTGGAAATTATCAAACAATATCACTAATATCACACACACAAGCAATATATTGCTGAAGATTATCCAAAAGTGACTGGAACAGTACACTGACAGAAAACTACCAGAAATACAAGTTTGGTTTAGAGAAGGCCATGCCAATGTCAAATGGATCTTGGCTGAAAGTAGAGAATAATGGAGGCATGTCTATCTGTGTTTCACTGACTATACAAAAACATTTAACTGTGTGGATCACAACAAATTGTGGCTAACTTTGAGAAGGATGAGAATCTCAGAACACTTGCTTATGCTTATGTGAAACCTATACTTGGACCAGAAAGAGTCATTAGAACAGAGCAAGGAAACACTGCATGGTTCAAAATCAGGAAAGCGATGTGTCAAGGATGTATCCTGTCTCCTCACCAATTCAATCTATGCAGAAAGGACAATTTAAGAGGCTGTGCTTTATGAGGAAGAATATGGTGTTAAGATTGGAGGAAGGTTAATAAAAAAGCCATGTTATGCAGATGACACAACATTGCTGGCTGAAATGTGGAGGACTTGAAGCATTTGTGGCAAAAAATAAAGGGACTGCAGTCTTTAATATAGATTGAAGCTCAACATCAAGAAGACAAAGATTCTCACTACGGGGCCAATTGGCAATACCATGATAGATGGTGAAGAGATTGTGAGGTGTTAAGAATTTCAGTTTGCTCAGCTCAACAATCAATACCCTTGGCACCAGCAGTTAAGAAATCAAAAGATGAATTGCACTGGGATAGTCTGCTGTCAGGTACCCCTCCAGAGCACTGAAGAGCAACAATGTCAGTCTAGAGACTAAGGTGTGCCTGACTCAGGTCATGGTCTTCTGAATTACTTGCTATGTATCAGAAAACTGGACAGTGACTAAGGATGACAGAAGAATTGAGGCCTTTGTGTTGTGGTGCTGGAGAAGTATTGAGTATATCAAGGAAAGCCAAGAGAACAAACAGGCTTTTTCCTGGTGGGGGCTAAACGAAGCTGCTTCTTGAAGGCAAGGATTTTGAAGCTCCTCTCACATACTTTGGGCATGTGGCCAGGAGGGACCACCTTGAAGAAGGTCTTCATGAGAGGAAGAACTTGGATGAGATGAACTGACATAGTAACTGGGGCAATGGCGGTAGGTGTGTCAGAGACAGTAAGATTGGCTCAGGACAGGGCAGGCTTCAGAGCTGTTGTACATAGGGCCACTATGAGTTGCAGGAGACTTAAAAACACACAACAATAACAATACTAATTAATAATATAAAATACAATGTATTTGAGAGAGTAGGTAAAACACAATGTACATGGATAAAAACAATTTATCTCCATATGTAAATAATTATATGCAAACTAATAAAAAATGGAAGGGGATAAAAAGAAAAAAAGAACATGGCATCAGGATTGGAGGAAGACTCACCAACAACCTACATTACCCATGTAATGCAACATTGCTTGCTGAAACTGAGGAGGATCTGAAGCACTTGCTGCAGAAAGCCAAGGACTGTAGTCTTCAATATGGATTGAAGCTCAACATCAAGAAAACAAAGATTCAATATTTGAGCAGAGGGATGAGGATATGTTGAGGTAGGGGGTATTTATCATGGGGTGGTACAATTTGATGGGGGAGTGAGTGGAGTTGGAAGAATCTGGTCTGGAAAACAATGTATTAAATTTTGTAGCTAAACTAGTATAAGAATTTTTTTTTTAAAAGGAAGACTCTGGACCAATGGCTACACCACAATGGATTGGGAAGCGATTAAGGTTGTTAACAGATACAGTTTGCTTGGTTCCACAACCAACACTCTCTCTTAACACCAGTAGTCAGGGAATTGAAAAGATTAATTTCATTAGGGAAATCTGCTGTCAGGGACCTTTCCAGAATATTAAGAAGCAACATGTCTGCTTAGAGATATGTTTCTGGCCATGGTCTGCACAATTACTTGCTATGCAACAGAGAGCTGGACAATGAGTAAGCATGGCAGAAGAAGAATTTAAACCTTTAAGTTATGGTGCTGGAAAAGAGTCTTGAATACACCATGGACTGCCAAAAACCAAATAGGTCTATCTTAGAGAGGATGAAACCAAGTTTCTCCTCCGAAACTACAATTTTGAAGCTCTGTTTCACATACTTTGGACATCTGGCCAGGAAAGACCCATCCGTGGAGAAGGACATCATGCTCAGAAGGGTGCAAGGACAGTGCAGGGAAGGAAGACCCTGGATGAGATGGATTAGTACAGTAATAAGGGCAAGCATGTAGGTATATCAGAGTTAAGTGAGACTGGCTCAGGACAGGGCAGGGTTCAGAGCTGTTGTACATCGGGTCGCTATGAGTTGCAGGCAACTAGATGTCACATAACAACAACATGATAAAAATGAGTACTGTTTTACCTGCTTCCTATCCCTTCCGTCTCCCTAACCCCCTCACTCACTACCCTCTCCCAATTCTCCATTCCCTTCTCTTTGAGTCTTGGAGGACCCAGTCCTAACCCAATGTGTCTCAGCCAGCAATGTCTGTGAATCCTTAGGTGCTGCTCTCTGTCCCTGTGGGGCCCCCAAGGGCTGTCCAATTCTGTCCCCACCATCACTATGGGCTTTCCACTTCCCAGGCGTGGTCTCTGAGCCATCTGCTTGGTATCCCTCTCTGAAGCCTTTCCTGCCACTTGGGCCCCTTTCCCTCTGCCAGAGGAGGGGAGCTACCCCAAGGAGGTTGGTGGAGCTGTGCCGTGGATTTCCTAGGGTGGGAGGGGCCAGGATCATCAGATAATGTGTTCACAGCGTCTTTTGGGGTTGCTCACATTCGTGACCTTTGTAGCCAAGCTCTAGAGCTTCTTCATTTACCTTTTGCAGAGGCAGATCTGCATAGCAATCCAGTACCAAACAGTTTGATACGATATCCTTCCTTTATCCCCTGTATCCCTGAATCAGCTAGGCTAGGTGAAGAGGAAGATCCTGGAACTGGATTTGGATGAGACACTTATTCACTTTCACCATGACTGGGTTCACAGTCTACCCAGGAACTCCTCCCAACTTCATCCTTACGGTGGTAATGGATAAACATCCTGTCTGGTTTGTTTTTTTTTTTTTGTACATAAGAGATATCATGTGGATTTCTTCTTAGAAGTGGTGAGACACTGGTATGAGCCGGTAGTGTTCACAGCAAGCATGGAGATTTACGGCTTTGCTGTGGCAGACAAACTGGGTAACAACAGAAACATTCTTAAGAAGAGATACTATAGACAATACTGCAGTTTGGAGTTGAGCAGCTACATTTAGAACCTCTCTGCGGTCTACAGTGACCTCTCCAGCATTGTGGTCCTAGACAATTTCCCAGGAGCTTACAGCAGCCATCCAGACAACGCCATCCCCATTAAGCCCTGGTTCAGTGACCCCAGTGGCACAAGGCTTTTCTCAACTATTCCCAATGTTAGATGCCCTCAGGTTCACTGATGATGTTTAGTCTGTGTTGAGTCAAAACCTTCACCAACATAGGCTCTCATGACAGCTACTCTTCCTCCACCTGAGTTGGTGTGGGGGAGGAGAGAGAAGGTGAGATGCTTTCTGATCTGTCAAGTGAGGCTGACTTCTTGGGCAGAGCCTGCCCTTCCTAATCCTCTATTCTCTGAGAGCCACACTCTCTACCTGGAGTCTAGACGGGCACATGGGTGATTCGGAAACAGCCTCACTCTTCAATTTCATATTCATACTCCCTGAAAACCCAGACTAGGGTACAAGCAGAGGCCAAGGAATGCCGAAATGGTGTTAATGGTGGCAAGGCTGGACTGGCCAGATTGAGAGAGAAGAGACACACATACACAGACAGATGGCGATCCTGGGGCTCAAAAAGAAGCCAAATCAGCTTTGCTGATTTGATTTTTTAAAAACTCTTGTACAAAACTAAAAAAAAAAAAAAGAAAGAAAGAAATAAGTACTGGATATTGGAGAGTTAGAAAGAATATCACTGTACCATTGGCCAGTACTTGATTAGAAGTACTAAAAGGGAAGAGTTACCCTAGACATAAGCTTGTTAAAAGTAGGGGAATCATTAAATTGCATCCAGTACTTTGAGAAGATGTACATTTGAATGAATTTGTAGACCCACTTTGGACTTTTGATTGAAGAGATTCACTTTTGAAAGAAAGGCAAGCAGAAAGAGAGAAAAAAAGAAAAAAGAAACTTTGAGATTTGAAAACTGGAACAAGTTGTTTGGCTTCTGAGGCAGAGTCAAGTTGGTGCCCATCAGAATCTACTTCCAGGACTTGAAACTAAAGGAAGTTGGCTAGTATTCTCATTTATAGTGATTACCTGGATCCACTATAGTAGAAGTAAGAGGCATACATCAACAAGAGACAGGCTGAGCTTAGATATGTCACTTCAGTGCTGTACATCTATCATGCACAGTTGGATTAGGGAAAAAAGGGTTGCTGGCTTGAGGACCAGGGAGCATGAGTACCCCTGGCTTGCTGACTTAGTCTTATATAAAGGCATAGGCTAAATGAAGGGAGCAGCCTGTCTGGAAAACGGAGAAGTGTAAACTCCTGAGTTTGTGGCTGATGTCCATTTGGACTTAGCCACAGGTGGCTGGGATGAGTTGACCAGCACCCAACCAGATGTAGAAAAGATTGCCCATTCTATGAGCTAATCTATTGTTGCAATTTTATGGCTCGCTCTGAATTAGACTTTGCTTTTGGATGCAAATGTGCAAAGTTTTCAAACTGAAGAGAAATTCTTCAGCAAAATGGAACATGCTTGTTCCCTCAAAGCACTGGTTTGAAAGGGATGGACAATTCAAGAACTGGCTATCTAAAATGGAGATATTATGGCATGAGGCATGAAGTAGCTGACTTACATGCTTTCACAGATGTCGTTACTAGTAAGATGGTTGTAAGGGGAAAGTTAATTTTTCAAATATGATGGTAACTAGCTAGAAAAAGCAGGGATGATCTGTAGTGTCAAGGGTTCATTGTTCAGAATGGCTTCCCTAGCCATTGAGTTTGACTCTACCACATGGATGGAAACATACATGCAAATGGGATGTAATGGTCTATTCACAAGTGGACAGGCTAGGCTTACCATTAAATTGAGTGGAGATTCAGCAGCAAAAATGGAACATTTCAGAACCAGCAACGAAAAAGCAAAGAATGCAGAGTGAGAGTCCTTTGGGGCCAAAGATTCTTGTATCACTCAGACTGAGGTCTATAACAGCAGCAGCTGCAGCAGAGAACCAGAGAGCTCACATGAGACAAAGCTGACCTTGAGACTGCTTCCCCTTGGAACCAGAACTAGGAGCTTTGTCCTAAGTTTGTTTGAGGATTTGGGGGTGGAGAGTGGGGCAAAAAAAATGCTATAATTAACTAGTAAGACAAAGAGCTTTCTAACACTGGCCTACAGCTGCAATGCTGAAGTCTGATGTACCTGTAAGCACGTTTTAGAAGCTGACCTGACTAAGCTATTGTATACACCTGCCTTTAAAAAAATTGCAAAGTGTGACTCACACAAAGAGAAGTATATTTGACAATTTTTTAGATCAATGAGTATGGAATTTCCAACTGGTTATTAAATGGGAACTCCCATCACCCTAATCGCTCATTCCTATCTATCTCCAAATGTGAGGACTGTTGCAGCTTCTTAAAATATAGTTTATTTTGTTCAGTTTTGAATATTATTTGAATCTTAAAATATAGTTTCTCTTATGTTTGGTCTCTTTGAGTCAACATTGTTGTTGCTGTTGTGTGCTGTCAAGCCAGAACCAATCCATAGCTGACCCTCCAGTGGGTTTGCAGAGGCAGTTAATCATACAGGAGGAGATTGTCCATTTTTCTCCCCTGAAGCTGCTAGTGGATTCAAACAGCATTGCAACACAGCTTCTTACCACTTGGTCAACATTAGTGTAATTTCATGTGTAACTTTAGTTCACTTATTTTTACTCATGTATAGTATTGTACTGTATATCTACACCATGATATATTTATATGTTGTATCTTTCTTGTATATTTGGGCTAGTTACAATCTTAAGGAGTTAGAAGTAACCCATGTAGGAGTTTAAGGTGGTGGTGGTGGGGGGATTGTGTATGTATGGGCAAAGGAGATAAATGTATCACAAATCCAGGGTTGAAAAGAAGGGGGGAATGTCCAAAGAGGAGATATTCTTTGTTGACTACAGGGACATTGATCATATGAAGTGACTCAAAGTTCAAGAACTAAGAGTCCTGGAAATTCCAGGGGGATGTAATGTATTAAAACTTGAAACTACCTGTGTCATGTTCCACTACTTTTTTCTGAGTTTCCCGGAGATGACAGGTGAGATTGAATATGAGAGGTATGATGAGGCTCTTCTGATTTCTGAGTTTAGAGATAAATCTTTTACCCAATGATCTGAGTTTTCATGTTCATCTTGATCTTTATTATCTTGATCTTATCACTTGATATACTATGTGGACAATTACAATAGTGTTTCTTTCCATGTATTTTAAAATTTTTTTCATTTCTGTATATTTTGTCTTTTTCAATACATTTTGAACGTTTTGAATGTAAGTTTTCATCAAATTTAGGGCTTTTGTTCTATGATAAATTCTTTTCCAAATGAAAGAGTAGGTGTTCAGTATTTCTAAATAGGTAGAGGTTCTCTTAATTACAAAATACATAATTTGCTTGAACAAGAAATTTTTAACAATTACATCTACTGGTGCTGCAACATAAATGGAGTTGGGCTACTAATTTAGAGGTTGACACTTTGATTCCCGCTTGCTTGTTGGGAGAAAGATGGACAGTCTCTCCTTTAAAGATTTACAGCTACCGAAGCCTGATGGAGCATTGCTATGAGTTAGAATGGGCTCATTGGCATTAAGTTTTTGATAGTGAAACACATAAAGAGCTATTTCATAATGTAGTGAATCATCTATACTCATGGTCCCACAAAAGATATTCTGTAATCATCCTTGGGGTCCTCATTGGGACCCACATTTGGTTATATTATCGACAATATGAGTAACCAATATGGTCATGTGGCATATTTCACTTAAGATGTAGCTTGCACTATCTTCATTGCTTTGCAATTTCAAAATTCAAAATTCAATTGCAATTTCAAAAAATTAAAAACTTATATTAAGAGGAAGGGAGAGTCCTGTGTAATAGAAATAGTTCTTAAACTTTATAACACTGATTATTTGGCCTTGAGAGCACATATAGGGTCACACAAGTAACAAATTTACCAATTCTAATGAGTCAGAAAGAGGCAGTGTGGCCAAGAAAAAGGCTGATCTATATACATTTTCAACTAGTCAGAAACTGTTTTTATAATATGATACTTTACTACTATCTCAGTCAGATGAGAATGAAGGTAGACTAGAAGCTATTGTGCGGAAAAAAAGTAGTTATATGGGAATCTGTTGATTTAAACCTGGCTCAGAGTCAAAGTCTTAAAGCTCATGACCTTTCCAAAGGGACTTCAGCTTAGTTGTTGATTCTTTAGTGGTTGCTCTAAGCATCAGATGTTCCTGGCATTAAAGGATTGAGATTTTAACCTGGCAGCTCCTGATTGGGGCACTCTGCATATATAGCATGGGGAGCTGGGGTCCAGAGGTAGCTCCTGGGTACCTCCTGTGCTCAGACGCTTTCCTGCTAGTCTTCTCTGCTCCACTCTTCATCATCATGAGGCTTTTTGCTCCCATCATCTTGATTGGCATTTCCATTGTCTTGGTCTCTGGCCGTAAGTAAAGATTTTTACTTGAAAATAAGTTTTGGAGAAACAGTACAACAAGATGTTCATTTTGTATGGAGATGAAATAGCAAGAGCAAATGCTCCCAACTTCGTTATCTAGCTTGTTCCCAAGAACTGAAGCCTTGTTGATTGCTGTTGGTGACCTTAAAGTATTTTTAGAAATGTAATCAGACCATCATTTTAGAAAAATATAAACAACCAAATATAAGACACTTTATAAGGTTCCTCCCTAGTATTTTATGTTATTGTTAACTGCTTTTCTCCTCATCAGGTGTACCAGACACAGACTGACTGCATTTGTGCAAGTATTTGACTTTTACTTCATTGGTCTTTATCTCTCATTCTACTCTTTACTCTTTCAGAGAATGACGTAATACCTGCAACAGACAGCCCTGGTGAGTCGGCACTTGCACTTCATCTCCTTCTTCAATGATCAATTCCCTTTACAATCTCTTGCTAAACAGATCCCATTGCAAATATACACTTTATAAAGGGTTTCTAAAGAGAAGTTTGAAAGTTACATTCCTGATTTAATGTTGGAGGCTTCACATACCAAATCTGACTTATGTATTCATGTATAAGTGTTGTATTTGATACTGTAATAACTTTCCAACAATGTGGCAGTTTAAGACAACACAATTTTACTATCATTCCATTTTGGATCAGAAGATAGACATAGACTCCTACTCTGTTAAAGGCAAGTTGCTACATTAATATCCTGACTGACCCTGCAGTGAGTTTTCAGAGACAGTAAATTCCGTGCTGGGAGGTTGCTCATCTTCTTTACCATTTTTTGCTTCTTGAAACCACTCACATTCCTGTCTCATCTTTTCTCTCCTCCATAATCCAAGCCAGCAATGTTATTACTCTCTGGTATTTTTAAGTGGCTTTATTACTTCCTTCTGAATGTCTTGTTTCTTTCTTCCACTTTGAAGAACTCTTGTGATTGCATTCAAGTTTCTTTTTCATTGATAGTAAAAGAGTAGTTTTCAACTCAATGCTCTTAAAGTAACCAATTCTACTTAATGTATTTGCCTTGTATCATAACATGGATGACCATTGTTCTGTCTTTTAAATTCTGAGTTAATGTTTTTCTCCTGATTTAATAATCAGGTTGAGTTATGTTGAAATAATGGTAGACATATATAACTCTGTTAAGACCAGAACCTGAGGGAAGAGCTTTTACTTCACTGAAAGGCAGAGAATACAATTACTTTGATTGGAACTTCAGTGGCCTAGTGATAAGGAGTTATGCTACCTATGCAAAAGCATGCAGTTTGAATCTACCAGCTGCTTTCTTCCTATTTGATCTATAGTCTCTGAAAACCCATTGAAAGGTCAGGTATGATTTAGTCAGATTTGATGGTAAATAGCAACAATAATAACAGCTGGAAATAATCTTACTATACTTTCATATATCTTCTCTTCTGTGGAGTTCATTTCTATACTCTCCTTTACGAATTCTGCAATGGAAACTCTTGTATTATAATCTTTTTGTTCTTTTATTCGTTGGTACAAGAATGTTAGGTCATTAACCAAAAAACTCACTAATTTGGAGTTGAAGTCCCAAGAGTCTCACCTAGAGCTCACTCTTGTCATTCATTGCATGCTTGTCCACTGCTGCACCTTCAGATCCCACCAGTGATGGAAACGAAATCCAAGCTGCTCCCAATGATCTGTTGAACTTTCTAGGTAAAATAGTCATATTTTAAATGTTTTATTTTTGTAACTCTTGAGTCTTCTGGATTGCCTGCTCTCACAATACAGAAATTAGAGTAGAGATAAAAGGCAAAATTACATTTTGTCATTGTCTTAATTTCTAGGGGTTTCAGAAAAAATGAAGTCAACAGATTTTTATAAAGCAGAGAAGTTGAGAGTTGTTGCTTCTTGGTTACCAACTTTTAGTTTTAGGATTCTTAAAATAATAGCATGTAATTAAAAAGTACTTTATATTACTAGAATTTTCACTGAACAGACTCAGATCCTTCCTGGAGCTTCCTGTGAATGCTATATCTAATCAGCATTTTTTAATTTTTTAAAATTTATTTTGGGGAATTTTGCATAATGATACCACCACTCATTTTGATGAAATTGGTTTTAACATAGTGAGACCTTACAGGACAGAGAAAATTTTCCAAAGCTGTAAATCTTAACTGGAGATGATGGCCTCGCCTTTCTCCTACTGAGCAGGTAGTATGTTTTAACCACCTACCTTTGGTTCGCTGACCAGTGCTTATTCCACTGTGCCGTCAGATTTCTTACCTAATCATAAGATGATGTTTCATAATGAGTTTCCTTGAGGAAGATGATCTGAGGGTTGTTCAGGGTATTTGGGGGGAGAATTTTTAAATTCTTTGAAAGAGAGTACAGTGTTTCTATTTGTGATTCATCTTTTCTTTTAAACTTTCTTAAATCATAGTTAAAAATGTATAGGTTTAAATTTATGCCAAATATGCTATTCATTTCACATATAATAACATGCATTTTAGATTTCATAATCTCACTATGAAGTAAAAATTTTAGTGATAAGGAAATATACTATGGGTTTCTTATATTTGGACACGTGGAGAGTAAGTGATTGGTTATGGATTTAAAGTCAAACAATCCAAGTATCAAGGATTCTTTTTAAATGTAGCCTTATACTCTATCACCCTAGGTGATTATTAACCACATTCTTTAGAACCTGTACTAAGAAATCGGTGTATAAGATATTGGGATATTCTCTCTTGAGAGAAGACTAGGTTGTTTTATGCCAAGCTGCAGAATTTAAAAACTATGTATCCTGATCTCTTTTGTATAATAGCAAAAGTTCTCTTATTGCCCAAGTTAATAGAAAATTGATGAAAATCACAAATGATGGGATTTGGTTGGTGTGTTTCTTCTAATCTTAGGTTCCCTTAAACTTTAAACTTGAACTTAGGTACTCTTGTTTTCTTTTGAATCAGTGCCATCTGACAATTGCCATTCTTCTGTTGACATTACATAAAGAAATGACATTCTGATTCCTTTTTTCCTCTTTGTGAAACATTCTTAACAAGGCCTTTTTTTTTTCTTTGTAGAAGTGATTAACTTGTCTGATTACATTAAGAAATTATTTGGTTGAAAAACACTTCGAGTCAGAATCAGCATGTGCAAAGAGTGAAATTTTCAAATTTTGCCTTGGATGTGTCTACATTTAATATGATCAGACCACTCAACATTCCCCTGCTATGTCTCCCATTCTCAATTTCTCTATGTTCAAATAAAAAAAAATCATGAGCAACAATAAAACTGGACCTTGTTTTTAATTTAGGAAGTAATAGAAGAGTAGGAAATAGGATTAAGGCTGTTTGTTTGTTTGTGGTTTGTGGGTTGTTTTTTTTTTTTGCATTTGTAATAATTACATTACTTGTGGAATAATTAAATGTGAAATTAACACTGGTATATGGATATAACAGTGTTGATACCCACTCTTTAAGTGAGATATGTGTTGTTATGTTCCATTGAGTTATCTACAATTCATAGGTTTTTTATGAACAATAGCTCTGAATCTTGCCCTATCTTGTGTTAACCTCAGTGTGCCCAACACATTTATCTCCAATGACATATTCACTGTGTCAATCAATCATCTCTTGCACTGATCCTCTATCCTTCCAAGCATGATGTCCTTCTCCAAGACTGGCCTCTCCTGAAAAAATGCCCAAAGTACATGAGAATGGAGTTTCAAAGTCCTTGCCTCCAAGGGGCAACCTGGTTTCACCCTCTCCAAAACGGATGTGTTTATTCTATTTACAGTCCATGGTATGTTCAGTACTCTTATCCTGCACCACAACTCAAAGGCATCAATTCTTCTATCATCCTTATTCATTGTCTAGCTTTCAGATGCATAGCAAGCAATTGAGGAGACCATGACTTGGATGAGGTGCAGTTTACACTTTTGACTGACATCATTGCTCTTTAGTACTCTGGAGGGTCCTTTACAGTGGATATTCCCAATGAAACTAATTTTTTTTAAATTTCCTGATGGCTGGTGCAAAGGGTATTAACTGTGGATCTGAGCAAGATAAAATCTTTAAAAACATCAATAATTTCTCCACTAATCGTGCTGTTGCTTATTGGCCAAGTGGTGAAGATTTTTGTTTTCTTGAGATAGAATCCATATTGAAGACTGCAGTCCTTGATCTCCTGCAGCAATTCCTCCCTCCCCTCAATAATTTATCAGTCACTAAAAAAAGCTGTGTAGCAACACTATATAACACTGTAGCAAATACAGAGGATGCAATGTTTTATATACACTAACTTCAGAAAGGGGAAGGATCTCCACCAACAGCAACAGCAATCCAAAGTCAATTCTTATGAGGCCAAATGTGTCCCTATGTTCTACTCCTGCTTCTACCAATTGTCCCTCTCATTCTCTTCTTCTCTGGATTTCAATGGTCAAAAGTTACCATTCATGTCAAGAACACTTGCTCTTCAGTCAAGAGCACTTCTTCTCAGCCATGCCCATAGGTAGGCTTTCTCTGCCTCTGCCTTGCTGTAACAAATGCTGTTGATATTTAAACTTTCACTCAAACAACACACAATCAGCAATTGAAAACATTTTCTAAACCCAACAAAACCAACTCTTTAGCTCTGTGAATTATGTACCACACCCACCGTATTAGTAAGCTTAAATTCAAAGATACTCAGCTTTCACTCTCTTGATAGGCAGACCTTAATTCCATGTCTGTGAAGGTTTCTGAACCCACTGTACCTTGGTTGACTGTCAAGCATGTATAAAGTCTAGAGTACTGCTTTGAGCATATTCAGAGGGAATATAGTGGAAAACAACTTCCTGAACAAACATGCAGACCTGTCCCAAGAGAACAGAATGCATTCATGAGACCTCATAAGACCAGAAGAGCAGCTGTGAAAGCTTGATTAATGAGAAGCTACTGTCCTTGAGAATTTGCTGAAATTAGAGTTAAGTTTCCTATGTGCTTGTTAGGATATTCTGGGAAAATTATTATAAAACCTTGATTCTTGAACATCCAAGGACAAATTTCTTTCAGGTTCCTGAGGTAATTGTAGGACATATTGCTTCCAGGTCCCTGAAATAACTGTTTGCTGTGTAGCAAGAAGTCTGGCTATTCTGATAGTAATGGAATGTTTGTATTTTCTATGTATGCTGAAAAAAAGAAATGTTCAGGGCCTTGGCTTTTGCCTTAGTTCCTGGGCCTCACTATTTCTCTTTGTTTGCTTTTTCCTCAGCAGCTCTGTGTTCTCAGGTTTTCAGCCAGAAAAAACAGCTATACATGTCAAGTGTTCAAAGATAGCCACTTCAGTAGCAAATAAGACTTTTTACTCTACAAGAAATCTGGAACCTAAAGCTCTGTCTCATGTACGGCACTTGCCACTCCAATCATCTCATGTTAGCTTTCTGTAGTTTGAGTTCCCTATCTGGTTCACTTACAGATATAATGTCCAATGAATGCGCTTCATTCTCTGCTTCTTCCTTCATGGAAGCTGTGAGATTTCCACTTTCTGCCTCAAGGTCAGCTCAATCTAAATCTGTCTAGATGACAAAATTGACCAATCTTCATGTTGGGATATTGTACATCTTATTTGCATGGTTCCACTCAAAATTATCATTTACCTTTTTGAACACATTTTTTCCTCAGCTATACAATTATGTTGAATCATAAGTACTTTATATTCTGCACGCCTGGAAGCCTGACTACAAAGAAGGAAGAATTACTGCACTGCCACCACTGCTCCCACAGTTATTTTTGGGGTAAAACTGCTGTCTAGCTTCACCATGCTGGATCCCATAACTCAAGCAACAGGAAGGTCCTGGGCACCTCCATGGAGGTGAGAAACCATTTTCAGAAGGGAACAACAGGCTTTCTCATTGGTGGTTTGGGTACTTTGGTAAATAAACTGCTGTCAGGCCCGTAGGCCTCAGGCCAAGAAGGGAGCACAAATATATAGGTGTTTCACAAAACAGTGCTGTGTCCTGGATAATTTTATAGTTATAACAGTCTAATATCTACTAAGAAAATACTTCCATAGTGTAAAGAAAGCCGCAATCCACAGAGCCATTATGAAAAAAAAAACAACACAAAACACTTCTCCAAAAAAGCAGACACAATAAATACCCCAGACAGAGAGAATCAGAAGAAATATGTTGATGTAGAGTCATTTGATCAGTTGCAAAAAAAGATGCAAACGTGGGAAGAAACAACGGATGTCAATAAGAGAGCAAACACTTCAGAGAAGAAATATATGGATGAGGAGAAACGAACAGATAGAGATGAAAATACAAAAGATGGAAGAAAAAATTAATAGAATAGACAAAGAGGTATAATAAATTAAAAAATCATCACAGGACAGAGAGAGTATAGCCAACACAGTACTGGAAATAACAGAAAAGCATGAAAATGCAATCTAGAATATTAAGACCAAAATGGCAGTAGTGTCCAACATACTGGTAGGATAAAAAAGAAAAAAAGAAGAAAAATAGAACTGAAGAGATGGAACAGAGTCAGTGAGCTGGAAAACAAGAGCCTCACTAGAAACATACTTGAAGAAAAATCAGAGAAGAGACATAAAGAAAATCGAGAAAACACTAGAATTATGTGGGATGACATCAAACAGAATAACAGGCATATGGTTGGAATTCCAGAACTTAAGAATGACAGGGAAATCACTGGGAAGATTGTGGAAGAAGTACTAGAAGAAAACTTAACAGGTATTTTGAAGAATGGGGAAATCTACATTCAAGAGGCACAGAGAACACCAAATAGACTAGGCCCCCAAAGAAAAACACCAAGACATATCATGGTCAAATTCTCCAATTAAAAGATAAGGATAGAATTCAAAAAGCAGCACGAGAAAAACAAAACTTTTTTTTTTTTTTAAAATTTAGGTTGTTCATTTTTCATTTCAATGAACATCTACAGAGATTTTGGGATTCCATTCATTCATTATTGCACCCTTCTCCCCGCACAAACCGCTCCCCCCCAAAACAAAACATTTTTACAAAGGGGAAACAATTAGATTAAATTCTGACTTCTCAGCAGAAACCATGCAAGGTGGAATGTAATGGGATTCCATATACAGAAAGTTGAAAGATAACAATTTCCAGCCAAGGATCCTATATCCAACAAAGCTCTTTTATCATTTGGATTCTTTGCAGAAAAGAAGGACCTTAAAGAATTAGTGAAAACAAGATCAAAACTACAAGGAATTTTAAGTGAAGTCCCACATACAGAGACGTTAAAGGAAAATGAATGGACCATAGTAACCAGAAACAACAGAAAAAGAAACATGGTAAAATGGAAAAAGTAAAACTTGGCCTGACAATAATTACATTTAATGTGAATGGACTAAATGTACCAATTAAGAAAAAAAAGAGTAGCAGGAGAAATAAAAAAACAAAGCCCATTAATATGTTGCCTACAAGAGACACATCTAAAAAAGGAAGCAAAAGACAGACCCAAAATCAAAGGCTGGGGAAAAAAAAATGGCAACTTCAAAAAAAGCAGGAGTGGCAATCTCTGATAAAATAGATTTTAGAATAAAAACCACCATCGAAGATAAGTAAGAGGATGAAGACATAACTTTGGTCAACATCTATGCACCAAATGATGGACTTACAAAATACATAGAAAAAAAGGTTAACGGAATTGAAGAGAGAAATAGACAGCATCAAAATTGTTGTAGGAGATTTCAACACAGTACTATCACCAAAGGAAAGGTCAACTCAAAAGGAACTCAACATAGATGCAGAAGATCTAAACTATACAATCAGCTAACTTGAACTTGTGGATGTATTCAGGATACTGCACCCAATTAAAACTCAATTTACTTTCTTCTCAAGTGTGCATGGTACATTCTCCAGAATTGACCATATATTAGTACACAAAGCAAGCCTCAACAAATTAAAAAACACTGAGATAATACAAAGTATTTTCGCAGACCCAATATCATAAAATTAGAAATTAACCACAGAAGAATAAAGCTTACAAAACCACCCAAGTGGAAACTAAACAACTCTCTGCTAGAACATGATTGGGTTATAAAAAAAAAGAATGAAATAAAAAAATTCCTTGAAACAACAATGAAAATACAAATTACAAACATTTCTGGGACACAGCTAAGGTAGTCCTCAGGGGACAGTTCATAGGGATAATCACATACATAAAAAAGGAAGACAGAAGAATTAATGATCTAACATAACACCTTCAGCAAATAGAAAAAAGATCTACTAAAACAATTAAAAACAATCTAATTCTACAACCTCTAGAAGAAAATAAATTATAAGGACAAGAGCTGAAATCAATGAGATAAAAACCAGAAAACCAATTGAAACCATCAATAAGACCAGGAGCTGGTTTTTCAAAAGGGTCAACAAAATTGACAACCCACTGACAAATTTAACAAAAGAAAAAAAGATGCAGATATCTCAATTATGAAATGACAGAAGTGACATCACAACAGAACCAGAGGAAATTAAATTGAGAATATCAGAATACTACAAAAAGCTATACTCTGATAAGTTAAAAAACCTAGAGGAAATGGACAAATTCCTTGAAACACATCTCCTGCCGAGATTGACAAAGACATCCATATCTATGGAACACCTGAACAGACCCATCACAAGAGAAGAAAAGGTCATAAAAAGACTTCCCCCTAAGAATAGTCCTGGACCAGACGGCTTCTTCACAGCTGAATTCTACCAAACAATCAGAGAGGATGTAACACCCATTCTACTTAAATTATTTAAAAATTTAAAAAATTGAAAAAGAAGGAATACTTTCAGAGTCATTCTATGAAACAAGCATAACCCTGCTGCCAAAACCAGGAAAAGAAAGTACCAAGAAAGAAAACTACAGGCAAATATCTCTCATGAATATAGGCACAAAAATCCTTAAAAAAACCCTAGCCAATAGAATCTAAAAGCACATTAAAAAAAAAATTCACCATGACCAAGTGGGATTCATAACAGGTAGGCAAGGATGGTTCCACATAAGAAAAACAATGAGTGTAATTCACTATATTAACAAAGTAAATAACAAGAACCATATGATCCTAGCAATTGATGCAGAAAGGGCATTTGACAAAATCCAACAGATCTTCGTGATAAAGACACTTAGCAAAATTGGAATATAAGGGAGTTTCTTCAACATAGTGAAAAGTATATATGCAAAACCAAGAGCCAACATTTTCCTTGCAAACAGGGGCCAGACAAGGGTGCCCACTTGTCACCACTTCTTTTAAAAATTGTATTGGAAGTGCTTGCTAGGCAATACAACAAGAGAAGGAAATAAAAGGCATCCAAATTGGCAAAGAGATGGTTAAACTGTCTCTATATGCAGATGATATGATAGTGTACACAGAAAATCCCAAAGACTCAACAACGAACAAGAACGAACAACAACAACAACAAAACTCTATTAGAGTTAATAGGCCAGTTTAGTAGAATGGCAGGATATAAGATCAATATTTTAAAAAAATCAATAGGATTCCTCTACAGTAACAAAGAGAACTCAGAGAAGGAAATCAAGAAAGCAATACCATTTACAATAGACAATCACAAATTGAAATACTTGGGAGTAAAACTAACTAGAGATACAAAAGACCATGCAAAGAACACTACAACAGACCATTTCTGCAAGACACAATAAAAAGACCTAAGGAAATGGGAAAATGAGCCCTGTTCATGGATAGAAAGACTCAATATTGTGAAAATGACAGTCCTACTAAAAGCAGTCTATATGTTCAATGCAATCCCAATCCAGATAGCAAATTCAATTTTCAAGGAGATTAAAAGGTAAATTATCGAATTTACTTGGAGAGTCAAGAGACTCTGAATGAGCAAAACACTTCTGAGAAACAAAAATGAGGTTGGAGACGTAACACTACCTGACCTCAACACCTACTACACAGCAGTAGTACCTCAAACAGCATGGTACTGGTACAATGACAGGCACATAGACCAGTGGTACAAAATTGAGAACCCAGAAATACACCCAGCTATTTATAATCAACCAATATTCGACAAGGAAACCAAAGCTATCAAATGGGGAACTGACCACCTCTTCAACAAATAGTGCTGGCAAAACTGGACTTCTGCCTGTAGAAAGCTTAAACAGGATCCACAACTCACACCACACGCAAAACACAACCCAAGGTGGATCAGAGACCTGGGAGTAAAGCCCAAAACCATAATGTTCTTAAGAGACAAACAGAGATCAAGGTTAGAAGCACTAGTCCAAGGTATAAAGAGACTTCCAAATACGACCAGAAATGCACAATCTGAAAAGGATAAAATTGATGCACGGGACCTTCTAAAGGTTAAATCCATGTGTGCATCAAAACCTTTTTCCAACAGGGTGCAAAGAAAACCTACGGACTGAGAACAAACATTTGGTAGTACTAACTCAGATAGGAGTCTTATAACTAAAGTTTGCAGAATACTGGTACAAGAAAAAGGTGGGTAACCCAATTACAAAGTGGGAAAAAGACATGAAAGAATTTTTACAGAGGAAGATATTCGAATGGCAAACAGACACATGAAGAAATGTTCCAAATCACTGCCAATAAGAGAGCTGCAACTAAAAACCACAATGAGGAACCATCTCACTCCGGTAACAGTGGCGAAGTTAAAGAGGGTAGCAAGTAATAAATGTTGGAGAGGATGTGGAGAGAAAGGAACTCATATATTTGTGGTGAGATTGTAAAATGGTACAACCATTCTGCAAGGTTGTTTGGCTCTTCCTCAAAAAGCTGAACATAGAAACTCCATATGACCCAGCTATTCCACTACTTGGAATATACCCTGAGAAATTAAGAATTGAGGCACAAATAGAGATTTGTCCACTAGTGTTCATAGCAGCATTATTCACCATCGTAAGAACATGAAAACAGCCCAAATGTCCAACCACAAACGAATGGACTGAGAAATTATGGTACATTCACACAATGGAATACTTTGTAGCATGTAGGAGCAATAATTTTGTAAATTATTACCTAACTTGGGAGGGACTGGAGAGCATTATGCTAAATGAACGAACTCAGTTTTTCAAGGATAAATATTGTATAAAACTATTAGTGTAGAATGAGTATAAGGATCCAAGAGGAGTGGGAGAGATTGGAAGCAGAGGGATGAGGATGTGCGGGTTGGTGGGGGGAGAGGGATTAATCACCTGGTTGTACAATTTGATGGGTTGGAGGGTGAGGGAAGTGGAAAGAATTTGTTCTTGGAAACAATGTATTAAAATTTTATAAATAAACTAGTAGAAAATTTTTTTAAAAAGTACTTTTTATTTGCACAAACTTATCCAGTCATCCGACAATTTCAGAAAGTTGTTGCTAGATTCTTTTGAGTTGACTTTGACTCATAGTAATCCAATGAACAACAGAACTGAACCCTGTCTTAACCTGTGTCAACCTCACAGCATCGGACACATTTAGCCCATTACTGCAGTGGCTGTGTTAGTCCACCTGGTTGAGGGTCTTCCTCTCCTTTCTTGTTTCCTCACCTTTCCATTCTCCAAGGAATAGCTTCTTCTAGTAACATGCCCAAAGTATATGAGATGAAGCTTCACCATTCTTGTCACCAAGAACTCTGACTACATCTTCTCCAAGACGTATCTGTTTTGTTCTTTTGACAGTCCATGAACTATTCAATACCACAGTTCAAAGACATAATTTCTTCTGTCATCTTTATTCACTGTCCAGCTCTCAGCAGTATAGCAAGTGATTGAAAAGATCATGATGTGAATCAAGCACACTTTAGTCTTCAAACTAACATCATTGCCCTTCAGTAATTTGGAAAGGCTCCCTGATTGGAGACTTTCCCAGTGCAATATATCTCCTGATCTCTTAACTTCTGGTTGATTATGGATCCAGGTAAGATGAGGTTGTTGATAGCTTCAATCTTTTCTCTATCATGTGTTTCCTATTGGTCCAGTGGTGAGAAATTTTTCTTGATGCTGAAATGCAATCCATATCAAAGTCTGCAGTGCTTGATTTTCTACAGCAAGTGTTTCAAGTACTCCTCACTTTTAGCAAACAAGGTCATCTGTATACCAAATGTTACTAACGAGTCTTCTTCCAATAGTGATGCTACATTCTTCTTCCTAGAGTTCAGCTTCTCTCATAATTTGCTCAGTATACAGATTGAATGTTGTTGTTGGGTGCTTTGAAGTATGATCTGAACACTGTCCTATCCTGTGGCATTCTCACAATCTTTGACACACTAGAGCCCATTGTCACAGTAACCATATCAACCCACCTACTCAAGGGTCTTTCTCTCTTTCATTACCCCTCCACATTCTCAAGCATGATGTCACTCTCCAAGGAATAACTTCTGCTAGCAACATAGTTATGAAGAAAGGACACAACCCTGACATACATCCTTTTTTTTAAAATTTTAAACCATGTAGTGTTGTTCCCTTTGCACTAGAGCACCAAGAAGCCAAAGCAAAGCAAAGAAACCCAGAATGAGCTGAACAAAATTTCAAAGGGCAGCTCAGGAAGACAAAGCAAAATATTATAAAGAAAAGTGCAGTGAGCTAGAGTTGGAAAATCAAAAGGGATGAACTCATTCAGCATTTCTGAAGCTGAAGGAACAGATGAACAACTTTAAGCCTCAAGTTGCAATATTCAAGGATGCTGAAAGCAGAATGTTGAATGACCTAGGAAGCAGCAAAAGAAGATGGGAGTAAACAAAGTCACTCTACGAAAAAAATTGGCTGACATAGAAGAATTTAAAGAAACAACATATGATCAAGAGGCAACAGTGATGAAAGAGGAAGTTTAAGCAGCTCTGAAGGAATTGGCAAGAACATACCCCAGGAATTGATAGAATACCAATTGACATATTTCAGCACACAAATGCTGCTCTGTATGTGCTCACCAGGTTATGCTAAAAAATCTGGAGGACAACTATCTGGCCAACTGACTAGAAGAAATTGATATTTAGTCCCATTCCAAAAGAAAGGCGACCTAACAGAATGTGGAAATTATCAAACAATATCACTAATATCAGATGCAAGCAATGTCCTGCTGAAGATTATCCAAAAACGACTGGAACAGTACATCAACTGAGAACCGCCAAATGTGCAAGCTAGGCTTAAAAGGGGCCATGGTACTCGGAATATCATAGCCAAGATTTGATGATCTCGGCAGAAAGCAAAGAGTGTTAGAGGAATGTCTGTCTGTGTTTCATTGACTATGCAAAGGCATTTGACTGTGTGGAACACAGGAAATTGTGGCTAACCTTGAGTAGAGTGGGGATCCCAGGACACTTAATTGTGTTCATGTGAAACCTATACTTGCATGAGGCAGCCAGCAGTAGTCAAAACAAAGCAGGGAAACCCTGCATGGTTCAAAATCAGGACAGATGTTTGTCAGGGATACATCTTACCTCCATACCTTTTCAATCTATATGCAGAACAAATCATTCAGGAGGCTGAATTTTGAGAAGGAATGTGACATCAGGATTGGAAGAAAACTTATCAACAGCTTGCATTATGACACAACTTTGCTTGCTGAAACTGAGGAGGATATGAGGTGTTTGCTGCAGAAGGTAAAACACTTCCATATGGATTGAAGCTCAACATCAAGAAAACAAAGATTTTTCACCACTGGGTCAATTGGCAGCTTCATGATAGACACAGAAGAGACTGAGATATTTAAATACTTCAGCTTGCTTGGTTCTGCAATCAACACTCTTGGCACCAGCGGTCATGAAATAAAAGACAAGTTGCATTGGGAAAGTCTGCTGTCAGGGACCTCCGTAGAGCAATGAAGAGCAACAGTGTCAGTCTTGAGATTAAGATGTGCCTGATCCAGGCTATGGTCTTTGCAATTACTTGCCATGCATCCAAGAGCTAAACAATAACTAAGGATTATAGAAAAAGGATTGGTGCCTTTAAGTTTTGGTGCTAGAGAAGAGTGCTGAAAATACTGTAGAATGCCAGGAGAACAAACAGGTCTGTCCTGGAGAGTGTGAAATCAACCTGCTTCCAGGAAGCAAGGATTTTGAAGCTCTGTCTCACATATTTTGGGCACTTGGCCAGGAGGGACCAATCCTTGGAGAAGGACATCATGCTTGGAAGAGTTGAGGGACATCACAGAAAAGGAAGACCCAGGATGAGACGGATTGACTCAGTGACTAGAGAAATGGGATTGGGTATGTCAGAGATGATGAGATTGGCTCAGAATAGGGCATGGTTCAGAGCTAATGTACATAGGGTCACTATGAGTCATAGGCAATACGGTGATACATAACAACGTTTCTTGCTCTGTTTGTATAGGTGTAGGTTTCACATTAGCACAATTAAGTGTTCTGGGATTCCCATTCTTTTAAATATTACTCACAGTTTGTATGATTCATATAGTCAAATGCCTTTGCATAGTCAATAAATCACAAATAGACATTCTTCTTGTATTCTTTTCTTTCATCCACAATTGATATGACATTAGCAATGATACCCTTGTGCCATGGCCTTTTTAAATCCAGCTTAAATTTCTGGCAGTTCTTTGTCAATGTACTGTTCTAGCCATTTTAAAATTATCTTTATCTGTATTTTGTTTGCATGTGATATTAATACTATTGTTTGATGATTTCCACATTCTATTGGATTACTTTTCTTGGGAATGGGAACAAATATGCATCTCTTCCAGTCATTCTGCCAAGCAGCTCTTCTCCAAATTTCCTGGCATAGACTGGTGATCATGTTCAGGTCTTACCTCTCATTTGAAACATTTCATATCCCATTGATTCCTGTGGCCTAAATTTTGCAATGCTTTCATTGTAGTTTGAACTCCTTCCTTCCATATCATTGGTTTTTGATCACATGATGTTTTCTGAAATATATCAGTGTTGACCAATTATTTTTGGTGCAGTGATTCTGTGTATTTTCTCCATCTTTTTTTTTAATGCTTTCTGGATCATTTAATATTGTGACCACGGCATCTCTAAGTATTGCAACTAAAGGCTTAGATTTGCTTTTCATTTTTTTTAGCTTGAAAAATGGTGAGCAAATTCTTCTTATTCTCAAGTTCCAGGTGTCTGCATATTCTACTATAACAATTTGCTTTGTCTTCTCAAACTGTCCTTTGAAATCATTTGTTCAGCTTTTATTTCAGTGTTTCCCTCCACCCCTCACCCACTTTCTTTGTTTGTTGATACTCTAGTGCAATTTTTCTCTTTTTTAAGATTTTTTTTCTAGTGCAATTTTTCAGGGTGTCTTTTAACATCCATCTCAGTTTTTTTCTTCCCTCTCTGAATTTATTGTAACCTTCTGCTGTATTCATTATAATATCCTTGATATCATCCCACAACTCATCCAATCTTTAAATCTAGGTGGAATAGACTCAAGTTTTTATTTTAGTTCTTGTGGACTTATTTACATTTTTACAGCTTTAGTTGGTGTTGGGGAATGTTGGGGAGGAAGAGAGGGCCTCTTACCAGTATAGATCACGTAGCTCCTGATAAGTGCAAGTCTCCCAACAGCCTGTAATATGGAGTAGAGAAAGCTCTCCTGTGTTTGGTATGGGCTTGAGAAAGCTGGCCACCTAGGAAGATGGCTGCCACATCTGTGGAGCTGGGTGTAAGTCCCCATGAGGCTGAGGTTCTCCTGTCCGATCGGCATGTCCCATGTCTGCAAGCCCACCCTATCCTGTCTTCCTGTTTACTTGCTTGTATATAAGTGCGCTGCAGCCCCCAATAAGTTGGAGCTGGATTAACCCTCTGAAGGGCTCACGGAGTAGTATGTCTCCATCGTGCTTACACCCATTAGGATGTCACTGTTCAATGACAGCGAACAGACAGCAACAAATTGGAACTTATGCACGTGTAATTGATGGTCTGTTTCACAATCAGCATCTGCCTTGTTTTGACTACTGATATTGAGCTGCTCTCCAATGATTTCTTCCACAGAGAGTTTGATTCCTATGCAGTCTCTCTGGTGAGGTCTATGTATAAAGTATCTGTTCATGTTCTTTTTTTTCCTTTTTATTGAGATTTTACTGAAAATTTATAAGGAACTTGGATTTCCATTCATTCATTATTGCACATTTTTCCTCCCTTCCCCCCAGTTTGCATTTTTCTTTGGAAAAAAAGTTCTTTCATTGTTATACATTCCCATCCCCTCCTATTACTTTACTATACAGCTCTTATTCTGGACTTTTGTCATGCCAATAATATCACATGAAAGCAAAGTCTTGCTGAAGATTTTTTATAAATACTGGAACAGTATACTGACAGAGAAATACAAGCTGGGTTTAGAAGATGCTGTGGCACTAACAATAACATTGTCAATGTCAGATGGATGTTGGCTGAAAGCAGAGAGTAAAGGAGGCATGTCTATCTGTGCTTCATTGACTCTGCAAATGCATTTAACTGTGTGGGTCACAACAAATTGTGGCTAACTTTGAGAAGAATGGGAATCCTAGAACACTTCATTGTTGTCATATACTCGGACTAGAATGATGTCTGAACAGAGCAAGGCACCACGGCATGGTTCAAAATCAGGAAAGGAGTGGTTCAGGGATATGTCTTGTCTCCATGACATTTCAGTCTATTTACAGAACAGATTATTTGGGAGGCTGGACGTTATGAGGATGAATGTGGTATTAAGATTGGAGAAAGGTTAAACAACAACCCGTGTTTTGCAAATGATACAACATTACTAACTGAAATGAGAAGGACCTGAAGCATTTGCTGTAGAAAATAAAGGACTGTAGTCCATAATGTAGATTGAAGCTCAAAATCAAGAAGACAAAGATTTTTACCACTGGGCCAATTGACGGCACCATTATAGATGGAGAAGAGATTGAGGTTGTTAACAATTACATCTATTGGTGGTGCAATGTGTAAGGATTTGGGTTACTAATTGAAAGGCTGACTCTTTGAATCCAGTTTGCTCTTTGGGAGAAATGTGGACAGTCTCTCCATTAAAGATTTATAGCTACAGAAACCTGATGGAGCATTGCTATGAGTTGGAATGGACTCAATGGTAGTAAATTTTTGATGGTGAAACACACAAAAAGCTGTTTTATAATGTAGTGAATATTCTATACATGTGGGTCCCCAAGAATATCTTCTGCCATTATCCTTGGAGGTCCAAATTGAGATCTACATTTGGTTATATTATCGGCACTATGGATAAATTTGCAAAATCTTCATTGCTTTGTACTAAATGTCATAAAATTCAAGACTATATATTAAGAGAGAGGGAGAGGCCTGTGTAATATATACACTTCTTAAACTTTATAACACTGATAATTCGGCCTTTAGAGTATTGTTAGGGTCACACAAGTAACAAACTTACCAATTCTAATGAGTTAGAAAGAGGCAGTGTGTACAGGAATAAGGCTGATCTATATACATTTTCAACTAGTCAGAAACTGTATTTGAATAATGGGATACTTTACTACTATCCCAGTCAGATGAGAATGAGCATAGAAGACAAGCTGAAAAAAACAACAACTGTTATTATGTTAATCTGTTGATTTAAATCTGGCTCAGAGTCAAGGTCTTAAAGCTCATGACCTTTCCAAAGGGACTTCAGCTTAGTTGTTGACTCTTTAGTGGTTGCTCTAAGCATCAGATGTTCCTGGCATTAAAGGATTGAGATTTTAACCTGGCAGCTCCTGATTGGGGCACTCCGCATATATAGTGTGGGGAGCTGGGGTCCAGAGGTAGCTCCTGGGTTCCTCCTGTGCTTAGACCTTTCCAGCTAGTCTTCTCTGCTCCACTCTTCATCATCATGAGGCTTTTTGCTCCCATCATCTTGATTGGCATTTCCATTGTCTTGGTCTCTGGCCGTAAGTAAAGATTTTTACTTGAAAATAAGTTTTGGAGAAACAGTACACCAAGATGTTAATTTTGTATGGAGATGAAACAGCAAGAGCAAATGCTCCCAACTTCGTTATCTAGCTTGTTCCTGAGAACTGAAGCCTTGTTCATTGCTGTTGGTGTCTTTAAGAATGTTTAGAAAGGCAATTAGACAATCACTTTAGAAAAGTATTTCATGGGGTTTCCCCCTAGTATTTTATATAATTATTATCTGTTTTTCTCCTCAACATGTGTGCCAAACACAGACTGACTGCATTTGTACAAATATTTGACCCTTAATTAATTGGTCTTTATGTTGTACTAAGGTAAGTTGGGGTTGGTGTGATGCTTAACCTCATGCCATTGGGGTGTCAGATGCCACAATGATTACCCATGGTGTACAGTGTTTGGTGGAGCTCCCAGTTTATGACAGGTTTGGAAGCAGGAGTGGCATCACTTCCTAAACAACATGCCTCTGAAAGTTAAGAATTTTGAGAAGCTACGATAGTTATAGAAAGGCTTCAGGTCTTTTGCTCATAGAGTCACTACGAGCTGTGCTCCACTTGAGAGCAATCAACAACAACAACAACAGCAATCTAACATTGTACAATTTACTCTTTCAGTGAATGACATAATATCTCCTGCAGACAGAACTGGTAAGTTGGCACTTGCACTTTTATCTCCTTCAGTGGTCATTTCCCTTTACAACCTCTTGCTGCTAAACGGAGTCCATTGCAAATAAACACTCTACAAAGGATTTCTAAAGAGAAATTTGAAAGTTACATCCCAGATGTGATGTTCAAAACGTCACATACCAAATCTGACTTATTTATTCATGTATTAGTGTTGTATTTGATACTGTAATAAAGTCCCACCAATGTGGCAGTTTAAGATAACACAATTTTACTATCATTCCATTTTAGATCAGAACATAGACATGGACTCTTTCTCTGCTAAAGGCAAGTTCCTGCATTAATATCCTGGCTGACCCTCCAGTGGCTTTTCAGAGACAGTAAATTCCATACTGGGAGGTTGCCTATCTCCTTTTATCATTTTTTTGCTTCTTGAATCCACTCACATTCCTGCCTCATCTTTTCTCTACTCCATATTCCAAGCCAGAAATGTCATATCACTGTGGTATTTTTCCCCCCTTTCTTCCACTTTAAAGGGCTCTTTTCCTTGTATTGCAAGTTTCTCTTGCATTGATAGTAAAAGAAAAGCTTCCAAATCAACGCTCTCAAATGAACCAATTCTACTTAATGTATTTGCCATGTATCATAATATTGATGACCGTTGTTCTGTATTCCCAATTCTCTGAGTTAATGTTTTTCTCTTGATTAAATAATCAGGTTGAGTTATGTTGAAATAATGGTAGACATATATAACTCTGTTAAGTCCAGGACCTGAGGGAAGAGCGTTTATTTCACTGACAGAGAATAAATACAGTTACTTTGATTGGAACTCCAGTGGCCTAGTGATAAGGAGTTGTACTGCATGCAAAGGCATGCAGTTTTAATCCACCAGCTGCTCTCTTCCTATATGATTTATAGTTTCTGAAAACCCACTGAATGATCAGGTATGAATGAGTTGGTTCAGATTTAATGGCAAGTAACAACAACTGGAAATAATCATACTACACTTTATCTTCTCTTTTGCAGAGTTTATGTCTTTCCTCTACTAATTCTGAAATGGAAACTATCCTGTATTATTATCTTTTTGTTATCCTATTGGTTAGTACAAGAATGTTAGGTCACTAAGCAAAAAACTCTCTAATTTGGAGTTGAAGAGCCAAGATTCTCACCTAGAGCATATTCTTCTCTTTGCATGCTCATCTGTCCACTGTTGCATCTTCAGATCCCACCAGAGATGCAAATGTAGCCATAACTGCTTCCAATAAACTATTTGGCATTCTTGGTAAGACAACCATATTTCAAATGTTTTCTTTCTGTAATTCTCGACTCTTCTGGATTGCCTGCTCTCACAATACAAAATTTATGGAGATAACAAAGATAAAATGAGAAATTATATTTTATCATTGTCTTAATTTCTAGAGGTTAACAGATTAGATAGCAGAGAAGTTGAGAGTTGCAGCTTTTTGGTTACCGACTTTAGTTTCATGGCTCTTGAAATAGGAGCATATAATAAAGAGTATTTCATCCTAGTAGAATCTTCACTGAACAGACCCAGATCCTCCCTTGAGCTTCCTGTGGATTCTATCTCTAATCAGAATTTTAAAAAATTTTTAACTTAATTTGCAGAATTTTGCATAATGGTACCACCATTCATTTTCATTAAGTTAGTTCTAACATATTGAGACCTTAGAGGACAGAGAAAGGTTTCTGAAGCTGTAAATCTTAATTGGAAATGACGGCCTCCCCTTTCTCCCACTGAGCAGTTACTATGTTTTAACCACCTACTTTTTGATTTGCTGACCAATGCTCAACCCACTGTGTAATCAGGTTTCTTACATAATCGTAAGGTGGTATTTCAGGATGAGTTTCCTTGAGGTAGATGATTTGAGGGTGGCTCAGGATTTTTGAGGGAGGATTTTTTATTTATTTATACATTTTAAAATTAATTATAATGAAAGTTTACAGAGACTTTGGATTTCCATTCATTCGTTGTTGCACTTTTCTCTCTGTCCCTCCCCCCAATTCACTCTTCTCTTTGAAAAGTAAAAGAAAAATTCTTTCATTGTTATATGCTCCCTCCCCCCAAGTATACTATGTTTCTTCATTCTGTACTTCTGTCATGATAATAATACCTAATCATATGTTCCTTTTAAACAGTTCTCTCCCTCATCTGTTTCAATGCACTCTACATTAGTTATCACCTCTTTTTCAGTCTCCCCCAAGCCCTATGTCAGTCTCTTTTATAACAGTGGTATTATGCAGCATTTGTCTTTTTGTGACTGAGATATTTTATTCAGAATAATGTCCTCCAGGGTCACCCATTTTTGTATGATATTTCATGAATTCCTTGTTTTTCAATGCTGCATAGTATTCCATTGTGTGAATATACCACAGCTTCTCTATCCCTTTGTTTGTTGATGTGCACTTGAGTTGTTTCCAACTCTTTGATATTGTGGACAAAGCAGCAATAAACATGGGTGAGCAAATATCTGCTTGGGTGGCATTTATGGTTTCTTTAGGGTATATTCTCAGTAAAGGAATTTCTGTACAAATGGTATTTATATTTGCAACTTTTTGAGAAAGCACCGTACAGCCTTCCATAGTGGTTGCACTATTTTACACTCCCATCAACAGTGAATAAGGGCTCCAGTTTCCACACAACCTCGCCAGCATTTGTTGTTTGCTGTTTTGTTAAATTTTGCTATTCTTACTGAGGTGAAATGATATCTCATAGTTGTTTTGATTTGTATCTCTCTTAGAGGTAAGGATTTTGAACATTTCTTCATGTACTTGTTTACCATCTGTCTTCTTTGGTGAAGTATCTGTTCATATCCTATGTCCATTTTTCAATTGAGTTATTTACCTTTATCTTGTTGTAGTGCTTGATTATTTTATAAATTCTAGATATAAGTCCCTTGTCCGCCATGTCATTGCCAAATATGTTTTCCCAAAGTGTGTGTTCCCTTTTAACCTCATTGGAGGGAGGAGTTTTGTGATTCATCTTTCCTTTTCAAGTAAATAATAGTTATAAAATTTGTTGTTTTAAATTTATGCCAAAAATTGTGCTATTCATGTAACATATAACATATATCTTAAATTTCACAATATCAGTATGAAATAGAAATTTTTATAATGAAGAAACATACTGTAGGTATCTTATATTTGGACAGATGGAGATTAAGTGATGGGTCATGGGTTTAAAGTCAATCTAAGTATCAAGGATTTTTTTTTTAATGTAACCTTATACTCTATAAGTCTAGGTCAATATTAGCCATATTCTTAAGTACTTGTACTAAGCAGTTTATGGGTAAGATATTGGAATATTCTCCACTGAGAAAAGAAGGTTGGGTTGTTTTCTGCAATCTGCAGAACTGCAAAACTATGTAACCTGATCTCTTTTGTACAAAAGCAAAATGTTCTTGGATTGCCCCAATTAATAGATACATTGCTTCACACTGCAAATTTTTTGATGGGATTTGGTTGGTTGTGTTTCTTCTAAACTTTGGTTCATGAACTTAAATCTTGGGTGTCCTTGTTTTCTTTTGAATCAGTGCCATCTGACGATTGCTATTCTTCTGTTGGGATTACATAAAGAAACAGCATTCTGATTTCTTTTTTCCTCTTGTGAAACAAGTCTTCTGACAAGACTTTTCTTTTTTTTGTAGATGTACTTTCTGGTGTCATTGAATACTTCTGGAGGATTTTTAAATGAGAAAATATCAAGTGAGAACCAGCATGCGCTTAGAATGAAATTTACAAATTTTCTCTTGGATGCGTCTACATTTAATACGATCTGACCATTCAATATTCCCCTGCTATGTCTCCCATTATCAGTTTATCTATGTTCAAGTAAAATATAATAATGAAAAGCACTAAAACTGGACTTTGTTTTTAATTTAGCAAGTAGCAGAAGAGTAGAAAACAAGAGGGTTAAGCCTGCTTTTTGGGCATTTGTAGTAATTACTTTAATTTCATGGAATAATTACATGTGAAATTAGCACGAGTTTATGGATATGAGAGTGTTGATTCCACTCTATAAATCTGATATGTTGTTATGTTCCATTGAGTCACCTATAATTCATAATGTCCCTATGAACAACAGATCTGAATCTTGCCCTATCTTGAGCTAACCTTACCATGTCCAACACACATATCCCCTATGCCATATTCATTGTGTCAAACCATCCTATATTGCACTGGTTGTTTGTCCTTCCAAGCAGGATATCCTCCAAGACTGGCCCCTTCTGACAAAGTGCCCAAAGTACATGAGGCAGAACTTCAAAATCCTTGCTTCAAGGGGCAACCTGGTTTCACTCTCTCCAAGACTTATTTATTCTCTTTGCAGTTAATGGTATGTTCAATACTCTTATCCTGCACCACAACTCAAAGTCATCAATTCTGCTATCACCCTTATTCATTGCCTAGCTCTCAGGTGCATAGCAAGCAACTGAGGAGACCATGACTTGGATGAGGTGCAGTTTAGATGTGTTTTTTTTAGAGCCTGTGTCAGGAAAAGGAAGTTTTATTCATAAACAGTGCCACCCAAAG
>NW_006399780.1:20463507-20470617 GCF_000299155.1 Elephantulus edwardii
TGCCATTTTAGGGCCTGTGTCAGGAAAAGGAAGTCTTACTCATAAACAGTGCCACCCGAAGGTAATAAAGGAGGTCAGAATTGCTTCCACTGTGGAAAGTTGGGCCACTTCAGTAGACAGTGTCACAGACGAGAGCCACAGATAGGCAAGGGTGTAGAGAGGAAGCTCCCACTCACTTGCTTTAAGTGTGGTTCTGAAGGACACTTGGCCAAGGGTGGCCCAAATCAGGTCCTTGTAGCTGACAGGACTGACAGGCCCCAGCTCTCAGCTGGAAACAAAGGAGGATACTTCAACGATTTAGATCCTCCCCGAAGAGCTGTGGGTGAGCATTAACATTACAGGTAAGTATATTCGTTTTCTCGTGGACACAAGAGCCTACTATTTGGTCCTAAAAGCCTTCTGAGGTCCCAACTCTTCTCACTATTTCTTACTTGTTGGAATTGACAGAAAACCTCATAAGCAGTTCCTTACTTCACCCCTGCCTTGCATGCTGATTTCTGAGTTGTAAAACAACCCAGTGGTAGATGGAATTTGGTCCAGGACTTAAGAACAATAAATGATGTAGTTGAGCCTCTACATCTTGTGATTCCTAACCTTTATACTATAATAGACAAAATGCTAGTCAATAGACCTTTTATTGTAAAAACTACCTTTCCTCTGTAACTTTATTTTTACCACTATTAGAGCCTTTACTTGGAATATTATTGCTTTTTAAATTTTGACACATGTACTTTTAACTTGTTAGTTAAATTTGTATCTTCTAGGCTGCAAGACTTCCATGATACATCTTCAAGGATATGAACATGTACGTCTAAGCACAATTGATAACAATGCATTTAAATTCCAAAATCAATCTGCATAATAGTCTATGTGCTTCCTATTGCCAAAGGGGCCCTTTAGAGTAGTGAGAGAAGATCTTCACCCTGAAATTTACAGCATCCCTTTTCAGCAGGAAGTAGCTAAGAGAATACCCTGTCCCTTTTCCTTATGAATCGGAGTGAAGTCTCTCTCAAGGAGGAGTGATAGGGAATGGCAAAGGACACACTGACAAAGGAGATTAATCAGAATTGGCTTTGACAAGCACTGTGGCAATTGGACAATTAAAACAGACTTTCAAGGGCGGGAAATAAAAGAAGAATGAACTGGGGAGAAGGGTAGAGAAAATAGTGTAACAGTGAATGAATGAAAAACCCACAATCTCTGTAAATGTTTGTTAAAATTAATAAAATTTAATAATAATAATAAAAAAGAAAAATGGGCACAGGATATGAACAGACACTTCACCTAATGTATTATGTGCACTTGAGAATTGAGTATTTCCGTAAGGTTGAGTTGGTAGCTTGTATAATTTAGATCTTCTGCATTTTTGTTTACTGCTTTTGGGTTGACCTGTCTTTTGGTGATAGTAGTATGTTGAAATCTCCTACCACTATTGTGGTACTATTTCTTTCTTCAATTAGATTTATCATTGTTTTATTTATTTTATAGGTCTATCATTTGGTGCATACATGTAGACCAAGATTATGTATATTCTTGATCTATTGTGCCTTTAATCGATACGAAATATCCCTCCTTCTCTGTTATGATAGCTTTCATTCTGAAATCTATTTTATCAGAGATTAGTATTGCCACTCCTGGTTTTTGGAGGTTGCCATTTGCTTGGTATATTTTTATGCAGCCTTTTATTTTTGGTTTGTCTTTCTCTTTTTTAATATTTGTCTCTTGTATGCAAAATATTGATGGGCTTTGTTTTTTATCCATTCTGCTATTCTTTTTCTCTTAATTAGCACATTTAGTCCATTCATATTCATATTGTCAGGCCAGGTTTTACCATTGCCTTTTATTTGTTATTATTTATTTTTTAAATTTATTATTATTTATTGCCATGTGTTTATTTTTCTGTTGTTTCTGGTTACTATGGTCCATTCACTTTCCTTTGGTGTTTCTATGTGGAGGACTTTGCTTAAGATTTCTTCTATTATTGGTCTTATTTTCACAAATTCCTTAAATTCCTTCTTTACTGCAGAGGATTTAATTTATTCTTCATATTTGATGGAGATCTTTAGTGGGTATAGAATCCTTGGTTGGCAATTGTTTTCCTTCAACTTTCTGTTTATGCCATCCCATTGTCTTCTAGCATCATAGTTTCAGCTGAGAAATCAGAATTAAATCTAATTGTTTCTCTTTGTAGGTGACTCTTTGTTTTCCTTGTGTTCATTTTAGAATTCTATCCTTATCTTTTAATTTGGATAATTTGAATATGATATGCCTTGATGTTTTTCTTTTTGGGTCTAGGCTATTTTGTGTTTTCTATGTTTCTTGAATGTGGTTCATCTGTTCTTCAAAATACCTGGGAAATTTTCTAGTACTTCTTCCACTATTTTCTCAGTGATTTTCCTGTCACTCCTATGTTCTGGAATTCCAATCATATATATGCTGTTCCTTTTGATGTCTCCCACATGATTTTAATATTTTCTTTACATCTTATCTCTGGTTTTTTTCCTACTGTATTTCCAGTGAGGCTCTTGTCTTCCAGCTCACTGACTCTCTATTCCATCTCTTCAGTTCTACTTTTTTTGTCCTATCAATGAGTTTGACAATTCTGCCATTTTGGTCCTAATATTCTGGATTGCATTTTCATGCATTTCTGTTATTTATAGTACTGTTCTAGCTCTACCCTCTTTGCCTTGTGATGATTTTTTAAGTTCTTGTACTTCTTTATCTATAGTATTAATTCTTTATTCCAACCTTTGCATTTTCTTTCATAGCTGTTCAAGTTGCTCCTTATCAATATATTTCTCATCAATCCATTTCAATGAATTGTTGTATCTGGGGTATTTGCTCTCTTAACAGCTTCCATTGTTTCTTCCATCATTGTATCTTCTGTAGGTGTTCATATAACTCCATATCAACACATTTCTTCTGGTTCTCTTTATCTGGGGTATTCATTGGGTCTACTTTTTTAGGAGAATATTTATTTTGTTTTCTCATGATGACTGAGGCAGACTGATGCTTCTTTCTTGACATTATGTAAGTTTTTTCTTAGTAGATGTTAGGTTGTAACTATATAGTGACACAGACGATGGGAATGCTTTGTGAAGGACCTGTATATTTTACTCTTTTGGATTTGAGGGCCCAATAGCAGTGTTTCCCCTGAAGTACTTGAATGGCAAACCAGGAAGCCTATTGTTCCCTTACAGAAATTGTGTCTCCACCCAGCTTGAGGTGTCCTGGCTCCTTCCACTTGCGCTTAAGAGATCCCACATGGCATTGCTAGACAGCAGTGTTTTCCCCAAAGTACCTGAATGGCAAACCAGGAAGCCTATTGTTCCTTTCCAGAAGTAGTGTCTATGCCCAGTTTGAGCTGTTCCAGACCTTCTACTTGAGTTTAAGAGGTCTTGTGTGGTGTAACTAAACACCAGTGTTTCCCTCAATGCACTTGTAAGGTTGGTGCTCCTGTCACTGGACAGTAGGGGCAACTGTTGGGCAGTGAAAAGGCAGACCCTCAACCTGATAGGCAGTGGTTCTGTTGCCAGCCAGCGTGTGAGTGCACCTGGGTTGAGCCATAGCTTCTAGCAGATTCTGGGGAAGCAAAGGCTGGAAGACGCTTCCAGGCCAGTGATGCCACCTGGGCCTTGGTGTCTTGTGGTAGGGCAATGGTGAGGTCCCCGATGAGCCACATCTCATGAGAAGAGCTACGTCTTATGAGAAAATAATGGCCCCCCCCCCTTTCAAATATCAGTTGACCAAAGGTAGGTGAGGTAATTTCTGGGTTCTTAATTTTGTTCCATTGATTTGTGTGTCTGTTGTTGTACCAGTACCATGTTGTTTTGATTACTATAGCTGTGTAGTAAGTTTTGAGAGCAAGGAGTGGAATGCCACTTTCTTAATTTTTGGTTGTGGTCTCTTTCCTTTCTAAATGAAATGGAAAAAAAAATTCCCCCCCTATCTTCTTATCAAATTTGGTATCTGCATTGGGATTGTGTTGAATCCATAGATTGCTTTTGGTAGGATTGTCATTTTCACAATATTCAGTCTTCTTATCCATGAATAGGGAATATATTTTTCCCATTTAGTTAAGTCTTTTATTTTTTTTCCATAGTAGTGTTTTGTAGTTTTCCTTATAAAGGTTTTTCATGTCACTAGTTAGGTTTACCCCTGATTATTTAATCTTGTTGTTGCCTATTGTAAGTGATATTGCTTCTCTAGTTTCCTTTTTCTTGCTTTCTTTGTTGCTGTGGAGCAACTAATCTTATTTTTGTATCTTGGTCTTGTAACATGCCACTCTAAAGTTGGTCTACTTGTTCTAACAGCTTTTCTTCCCTTAAGTCTTTTGGATTTTTGTGTGTACACGATCATATCATCTGCATATAGTGACAATTTCACCACCTGTTTGCCAATTTGGGTGCCTCTTATTTCCTTCTCTTACATTGACCTAGCTAGAACACTCAGTACAATATTCAATAGGAGTGGTGTTAGTGGGAAATTTTGCCTGGTCTTTGTTTTGCCAGGAAATTGTCTTTTGTCTCTGTTGAGAATGATTCTGTCTTTTTATTGTATGTATGTACTTTTCACTATGCTAGGGAAATTCCCCTCTATTCCTATTTTGCTGAGTGCTTAATCCAGAAGAGGTGTGGGATATTTGTCTAAGGTCTTTTCTGTATCAATTGATAGGATCATGTAATTCTTATTCTTTGCTTTGTTAATATGATGAATTATATTCTATTTTTTTATTTTTAGTCTATTTTTCTGTTCAATTCCTACTTGTGTTTCTTGTAGGCAACATATTAATGAATTTCTTTTTTAAAAAATCCATTTTGCTACTCTTTTTCTTCTTCTTAAGTGTGCATTTAGGCCATTAGCGTTGAGTGCAATCAATGACAGGCCAAATTTTCTTGTTGCCATATTTCCATGTTCCTTTTTCTATAGTTACTGGCTACTTTTATTCATCCACTTTCCTATGCTGCTTCTGTGTGAAGGACTTTCTTTAGTAGTTTTGTAGAGTTGCTGTTTTCATGAATTGCTTAAGTTCCTCTTTTTCTGCAAATGACCTGATTCCTTCTTCATTTCTAATGGACAGCTTTTCTGAGTACAGGATCCCGGACTGGCAATTATTTTCTTTCAACTTCTGTAAATGCTATCTCATTGTCTTCTTTCTTGTATGGTTTTTGCTGCAAAGTCAGAGCTTTGTCTAATTGGTTCTTTTTTGTGGGTTTCTCTTTGTTTATCTCCCACTGCTTTTAGCAGTCTATCCTTATCTTCAATTTTTAGAGAATTTTATTATGATATGTTTTAATATTTTCATTTTGGAATCTAGTCTGTTTGGTGTTTGCTTCTAGAATGTATATATTTCCCCGCTTTTTATACTTGGGAAGTTTTCTTCTGATACCTCTTCCATATTTTTTCAGTGATTTTTACTCTTCCTCCTGTTCTGAAATTCCAATCACACATATGTTGTTTCATTTGATGCCATCCTTCATGATTCTACTATTTTCTTCAATTTTCTCTGTCTTCTCTTTTTAAAAAAAATTTTTTTAAATGTATTATATTTTGTGTGTGTGTGCTGTCAAATTGGATCTGACTGGTATAGGAGGAAATTTCCCCTCCTTCTCCACCAGAGCATCTGGTGGATTTGAACCATGCACTTCTGGGACTGCAGTGAAGCTTCTTGTCACTAGGCCACCAGAATTCCCTTTCTGTCTTCTCTTCATTTTACTCCTTGTAAGATCTCATTTAGGTTTCTGTCTCTATCCCGCCTCTCTATTCTTTTTTTTTTTGTGCCTCCAACATGTTTTAAAGTGCTATATCAATCTTGATATTCTTAACTGAATTTTCATGCTTTTCTGTTGCATTTTAAAATGGGTTGACTGTACCCTCTCTGTCTTGTGATGATTTTGAAAATTCTTCTTCTTCTTTATTTATAGTATCAACTCTTTCTTCCACCATTTATAACTTCTTCAGTATCAGTTCTTAGAATTTGGTATATGTCTTCTGCCTTCCTCTTTCTGTGATATCCTTTTGGTCTGTGGTCTAGTATACTTTTTTTTACAAGAGGGCTTGCTCTGTTTTTTTCTTAATGTTTGAATCTGTCTGTTGCTTTCTTGTCATTACGTCAAGTTCTTCTTGGTATGTTGAAGTGCTTTTTTGTTATTTCTGTGTAGATAGTTGTTAGTTCCTTGTCTTTATAGTTCTATTGGTAGAGTTGAAGATTCTAAATGTTTCCTCCGATTCCGTTTCCTAGTGATAACAGTCTCTGCTAGTTGTCTGTGAACAGTTCTCTTCCCCATTTCCTCTGTCACACTTCTTATCTGTTTTGTCCTTGGTAGGGCGGAAGCTGGGTTCTCTTTCTTTGGCTGGCTATGATGGGCCTACTTCTCTGCCTATCCTGTATTTTGATGAGGAAAAGACAGTTTGCCTAAGGAGTAGTAGGCACGCTTGGCTGCTCCCACCTGTGTCCTGATTTCTTAGTGAATAGCTTTGAGGAAGACTGGCCTTTGCCCTTCTTGTTTTTAGTCATACTTGCAGAATTAGATAAAAATCAAGCTGGTAACATTTAAAAAATTTTTTTTTAGGAAGACTCTTCAACAACCTGCAGATGACACAACTTCGCTTGCTGAAAATGAGGAGGTCTTGAAGCTCTTGCTGCAGAAGATCAAGGACTACAGTCTTCACTATGGATTATTTCTCAAATCAAGAAGACAAAAATCTTCACCATGATATCAATAGGCAACACCATGACAGATGGAGAAATGACTGATGTTGTCAATGATTTAATCTTATTTGGATCTACAATCAACTCTGTTGGCACCAGCAGTCAGGAAATCAAAAGATGAGTTGCACTGGGGGGGGGGATAAAATCTGCTTTCAAGTATCTCTCCAGTCTGCTAAAGAGCAAGAACACTATTCTGAAGGATACTTAAGAGGAGCGGTGTCTCTCTGGAGACTAAAGTGCACCTGATACAGGCCATGGTTTTTGCAATCACTTGTTATGCATTAGAGTTGGACAATGACTAGGGAGGACAGAAGGAGAATTGACGCCTTTGAGCTGTGGTGCTGGAGGGGAGTATTGAATGTACCATGGACTGCCAAGAAAACAAACAGATTCATCCT
>NW_006399780.1:20470717-20472340 GCF_000299155.1 Elephantulus edwardii
TTGTTGGAATTGACAGAAAACCTCATAAGCAGTTCCTTACTTCACCTCTGCCTTTCATACAGACTTCTGAGCTGTAAAACAACTCAGTGGTAGATGGAATTTGGTCCAGGACTTAAGAACAATAAATGACATAGTTGAGCCTCTACATTTTGTGGTTCCTAACCTTTATACTATAATAGACAAAGTGCTAGTCAATGAGCCTTTTTTTTAAGAACTACCTTCCCTCTGTAACTTGATTTGTGCCACAGTTTAGACTTTTGACTGACATCATTGCTCTTTTCTGGAGGGTCTTTGACAGTAGATTTTCCTAATGGAACTCATTTTTTATTTTCTGACTGCAGGTGTCAAGGGTGAATGTGGATCTGAGCAAGATACAATTGTTAAAAACTTCAATCATTTCTCTACCAATCATGCTCTTGGTTATTGTCCAAATGGCAAAGGTTTTTGTTTTCTTGAGATACAATCCATATTGAAGACTTCCGTCCTTGCTCTCCTGCAGCAAGCAATCCCTCCCTCCACTTGATAATTTATCAGTCTCTAAAAAACTATGTCGTAAGTATACAGGAGGTACCTTCTGATGTATACTAACTTCAGAAAGGGGAAGGACCTCCATCAACAGCAACAACAATACAAAGTCAATTCCTATGTGGCCAAAAGTGTCTTCTATTCCTACTTCTGCCAATTGTCCCTCTCATTGTACTCATTCTCTTATCTTCTGGCTTTCATAAATTTTTGCAGTGGTCAATGGTATATTAATGAAATAAAAGGTTACATTTATGTCAAGAACACTCGAGATAAAACTCTTCAGTCAAGACCACTTCTTCTCAGTCATGCCCATAGATAGGCTTTCTCTGCCTTGTATGCTTCTGACTATAGCCTCTGACTTTCTGGAACAAATGTTTTTGATTTCTAAACTTTCACTCAAACAAAAACATAATCAGCTATTGAAAACACTTTCTAAAACCCCAACAAAATATCATTAGAGAAAAGCTTTGAAGAACTCTAGAAGCCCTAATCCACAACATAATCTGTCTTCTAAGCATTCTGAAAAATCTACATCCAGGAGAAGATAAAAAATATGCATAGGACCTTCCAAGAATAAAATCCCTATGCACATCCCAAAATTTCTCCAACAGGGTAAAAAGGGAAGCCACAGAGTAGAAAAAAAATTGGTAATGACATGTTTGACAAGGAACTTTTATCTAGAATTTATAAAATATTGATCACCATAACAAGATAAAGGCAAACAAACCATTTTAAAAATGGGCACAGCAAAGCACTCCTTAAGAATAGAAGAATGGTAGGAGGTATCTCACTCCCTGATTTCAAATCCTACTAGACTGCTGTAGTGGTAAAGACAGCATGGTACTGGTACAATGACAGACACATAGATCAATGGAATAGAATTGAGAATCCAGAGATCAGCCCATCTATCTTTGGTCATCCGATTTTTGACAAGGAGATGAAATGAGTCAAGTGGGGAAATGGCAGCCTTTTTAACAAATGGTGTTGGCAAAATTGGAAAAATATCTGCAAAAGACTCAAGCATGACCCACACCTCACTCCATACACAAAATCCAACTCAAGGTGGATCATGGACCTAGGACTAAAACCAAGGACTAT